>NC_092815.1:122243031-122588031 GCF_023375885.2 Dermacentor andersoni | reverse complement strand
TCGATGCGTACGATTTCGGGACCTTGCATTTGTCTTCTAGAGTTTTACATATATTTGAGAGGAAAGGAAGCCCACGAGCGACCGCTTGATGAAATTCTAACAATTGTAACGTTTCCGGTCTTTCTTTCTTTTCTCCGCCTAGAATATTTTAGGGAGATACGGCGCACATAAACGTCGCACCTACCTACGCTAGGCAATGAAAATGCGCTTTGGCGAGCGAAGTACTTTTCTAATTCGGAATCTATTACATTCGACCAAATACAACATGCCTGATCTGATCATACACACGTACTATGCCATTTACCTGCCTTGGCGCGTATATCGCTTCCCTCCTCAGCCGCTAGGTCGCTAGAGCTAACCGCCACTGCGATCACCTTCCTTTCGCGGCGTTCTGTGCTTCTGGAGGTTTTAGGTACATCCTTGCCTCTCGCTCTATGCCCTATCACACTCTTTACTCACCCGCCTTGTGTCGGATTCCCGTGAGGAAAGTTTTCACCCAGTGAGCTGCCATTTCTAATTAGTGGACGCCAGGCCAAATAATCCAGCAACACTCAGACGTCCGAGATTTAGCGAATTCGAACTTGGTGAGTTTGAGGATTTGCGGGGATTTAGACCTGTCCGGTCTAGTACATAATAGGGCGGCAGATAGACCACCGTGTTCGAGGCCAGCAACCTTATTACATTAGCGAACGCCTGGCGAACAACACCAGCTTATCACAGAGTACCGTGTATACGTCTTCTCTCTTCACACTTCGCTTCTCAAGCTTTAGATCGCTGAATTTATTTTAGCCTGTCACCAATCATGTACCCTGCTCCAATACAAGCGCCCTTCCGATCCAAATCGTATGCGGCAAACTTATAATGACGAGAAATATGGGAAAGTGAGATGGGATTCATATTTCAAAGCAGGAGGCCGAATTTATAAAGCTTTTTTTTTTCATAAACGTTCTTCTCTATTGGATGGTCGCTTTGCAAATAACATGTCCAGCATCACGATTGGCTTGAATTTTTTCTTACGAACAATTCCTGCCTCAGAGCTCTTCTAATGTAAGAGCAATTCTAGTGTAATACGCGCCCAGGTCTTAATAAAACTATTCAACCAGCAATATTCTCAATGAGACCAGCAAGACTTTCATCAGGAATAGTTACGGTTGGCCTTTATTTTTTTGTTGTTGGCTTTCCTGCCGAAAAATAACAATGCGGATTTTATTACAGGTCTAAATGCAGTAACATTAAGCCATGATAACAGCATAACATGTATTTGCTCTGGAAAAAGGTCAAAAATGTGCGCTGAAACCTCGCTCTGCACAACGTAATAGGTAGTATTCAACTACGAATATCGTTCATGCAAGAATAAATGAGATCACATGAAGCCTAGCTGCAGCATGACGTCACATTAATAAATGCCTACTCCTTCCCCTTTCGAAAGGAAAGTCCCGAATGTGAACTTTGTGGCAACAAAAGGACAATTGTGTAAATGCTACGTGGCGGTTGTTATTTTGGTGAATAAAGGACAGGACTAGGCAATACGCTAGACCAAGAAAAATACGATACATTTAAGGATAACAAACTTTCTCGACTCTCTTCCCAGCTTATGTCAACCTGAGTTGCTGTAAAAGCACTATCCTGACTTTTAAAGCAAAATTCCCAGTTACCTTCATCGTGCTTGTGCGGTCACGTTGTATTCATACCATTGTTTCTCATCGTTCTTTCTGCCGTACTCTCCTCCTTCACTGCAAGGTAGCCACCCGGCTACATTGCCCACGAACATATATATTCATTAACTATTTTAAGGCGCCAAAAAACAATACACAGCACACAAGAGAATACAACGGGGCAGAGAATAATTATGTGATGTGTGTTCTTTCTTGGCGCATTGAAATAGTTATACTGAATCAATACTAACTCTCCCAATAAGACGTTCTGTTAAGACACAGACACACACACACACGCACCCTATATATATATATATATATATATATATATATATATAGACCTTGTAAGAGATTCTCATCAATGAAGTCACCATTTGTCTGCACACTTAGGGCTCACTGTTGAACTCTTCATCTTACACTTCAACCTGCTGATTACTATGACAACAAGGTTCAATAAGAAAAGTCCATTGAACAACAACGGATGTATTCGATCACTGGTACTGTCGGTGCAACCAGTCGGTTTAACTGTAACGAATGTCGTAACTCGTAGCGGCTCCTTCCGTGCAGTGGCCCGGAAATAGATAGTATTAATAACCAAAGCGCACCTGCCCTGGCAGGCTTTGCCGATTGCAAAGCAACGTGGCTGTTAAAATCACCAGTCACTTTCACTGCGATGCCGACCGGCCGCAGAATATCTGTATTTTTATGAGAAGTTCATTGCTCGCCTCGCACTGCCTAAGTCAACTGTTCCTTCTCGTAAGAACATATTTGCCCACCTTTGCGCTTACTACGTCGAATGCGGCAGGCAACAGGAATATGAAGAGTGTCCTAAAGCTCAGCTATCGTGACTATGCATTCTATCCTAAGTGCCCATGGTGCCTATGACGAGGTCACGACACGCTCCGTACGGGAGAGGCAACGCAATAAATTCAAGGCCTAGGTACGCCTATAATGAAGCGCTTTTCAGGTCGGCTTTTAGACGTTTCGCGAAGACCAGCGCTCGACGGGAAGAAGGAATTGTTGGGAGCTCGGTATGGCCTTTGTCCGGTGCCATCAAGAAAAAGAAAAGTAATTAGTGGCTTGGAAGCGTGAATTTTGTGCCTACCGGTTATCTTCCCTTTTTCGTTTGGTATGTTGTAGAACCCAAACATTGGTACAACCTTCGGGCAAGGAAAGAAACGAAAGCTGAAAGCGAATGTGTTTGAGGGGCATGCAACCCTTTTCATCAACGATCCATGTTTTGAGGCAACAACAACTTTAATCTAGCAGGAATTCTAGGAACCGCCGCGCATCTCCTCTCAGGTGTGTTGCTTCTCAAGACGCAACTCTTCTGGAGATGTGCAGCGGTTACGTAGAACGAAAAAGATAAATTCGAAATGCATATTAGTGTCTTGTTGTACATTTATCTTGATAGCTAACAAGTCAGTCAGTCTGCTCAACCATCCTAGGTTACCTATACATGCTGTCATAGATACACCAAATAAATAATTTGTTCATTGCGACAGCAATTATATGGACACTCCAAGCGCATGTCTGCCGTCGGCCTCGCCATCGCCGTGAGGTTCTGTATAAAACACAAGGGCGTAACACCTTCGTCGTGAGCCCTACGCGGCATCTGCGAGTGAAAACGTGCGAGGGGAGTCGACGATCGCGGCTCAATCTCGCCCACGTGAAAGGCACGGAAGCGAAGAGAAAGCTTGAGTCGCGCACGAGGCACCGGGGAGAGGGGAAGGAGGGGGGCGGCAGCATTATACTCCGGCTCCAACTGCGCGTGCGGCGGCTGCACGTGGTAGTGCGGCCGCATCTTGACTGCGATCTGCACTGGGGGCAGAGTCTAGGTGTGTCAGCGACTTGTAGCTTTGTGCGTGCTGTGTGTTCTCGGCGCTATCTTTGCGCTGAAGCTAAAGACAACACGAAGACAACTTCGCTCGCTGCTGCTGCCGCGTTCTCTCACGCCAGTGTTTTGACAGGGAGTGTCCGCGTTCATCGAGTGTGATGTGTTCGTGTTTGCTGTGTGGCCTTGCACCATGCTTGTTATATTCTTAGCAAGCTAATGTTTACAAGCTCGTATGGCCGATAAAAGTACTGTTCATACTTAGTATGGCTGTCTGCTAATTTGCTAGCGCAATCGATGCTTTTCGAATTTTTCTTCAATTTTTCCCAGCTCTTTTTATATGTGTGCGCATTCTTCGTTATCTTTCAGTCTCTCCTTACCCATTCCCCAGTGCAACGCAGCAAACTGGATATCCATCTTCCGGTTAATCGTCCCCGCTTTTCGCGTCTAATTTATGTACATCTCTCACTCCTTCACCTTAGTTTTGAAGTCCTGGTATGCTTTGTGTAGTTTATTTCTTCTGGGCTCGCCTACCTTGTTGATGTGAAGATTAAAAATTATATGTCAAAAAAAAAATAGAAGGAAAAACTAATTATTGCTCAGGAATTTTTTCATTTTCCTTAGGATGTCTGTAACATTAATTTTCTGCCCTTTATTTCGACATATGCTGCCACGTAAAAACACGTCTTGATGCATAAAAATTTACGCAATGGTGGCTTCAAGTGAAACCACCACACGGCACAAGTATGTCCAATCAACATGCTGACTGCGTTTCCCCAAATCAACAACCCCCGACATCGGCAAGGGCCATTACTACAAAAAGCTTTCCGCTACTCCTAACAGTGAGTGCACTTTTCTTCCTTTTAGCATTTTTGTCCCAGAAACGCCTTGAAGCAAAAAAGGAGCAGTGAGGCATCCCGACTTCTTGAATTCATTCGGCTAAAATGACCCGAAGGCATCACGTAGACTCTATATTCCCATCTTCCACAGTTTCACGAAATAACTAAATAAATAAATAAATAAATAAATAAATAAATAAATAAATTAATTCTAGTGTGTTGTCACCTATTATTATGGGGTGTGCTGAAATGGGGTACTACGGATTACTTCTGACCACCTGGGGTTCTTTAACGTGCACGATACACAGGCGTTCTTACATTTCACCCCATCGAAACGCCCCCGCCGACCTTCACAGTTCAGTTGCGTAATATGACGCAATAACATCTTAGTTGCGTTAGCTAGATTACGGGCGACAACAAGAATGGGAGAAAAGAACATTTCTTCTAAAAACATTATGAAATTCACTAGATTTTCAATCTCGTTAACAGGCTCGTTTCAGTCCGTCGTGCAAGTTTATAGCCTTGCGTCAAAGCATGAACTAAAACGCTGCGTTTTAAAGGGGAGCTTTTTTTTTTGTCTGTGTGTGTGTTAAGAGTGCTAAGAAAGATGAACTCATGTGCCACCGGCATAGGTTTCTACAGAGGTTACGAGTACTTTTGTTTGGATCACTGACCCCCAAATGTCAACAATTATGTTTTATGATGTCACGAGAGATCGCGACACTAAATTACACTAACGGCGGGACGGCGCTTGTTTCGCGCTGTAGGAGTTCAACTGCGGCTGAATGTTGTCGGCGTCCGCAAGCGATTGATGTTTTCAACATAGAAAAGAGAGCCAACTATAGACGTAAAGAAGAATGTCTTCATGCCATTAGTCAATTATTTATGACGCAAAAAAACCCCAGTGAACCCATGCAGTAATAAATACGTCGCCTTAGGTAAAGAATGTAAGATAGCTAAAGTGGTAAAATCCTGCGAAAGAAGTTAATATAACAGAATTATGCTTCATGAGCCGAAAAAGTCGCTCAGAAACAAAAAAGAAGACATAATTTAGGCGGTGTCCAGCGGCTTTGAAAATAAACGAGTTTAGTTTCCATTCGTTCTTCAGAAGCATTTATCGAGGACTAAGCAAGGAAGCTATAATTTATTGTGCCCGCGCATAAAAGACAGGTAATTCATTTATAGTGAGGCATAGAAGTCCCTCTGAGCTATTTCTCACTCTTAAAAAATAAGAGGCTGAGTCATGCTCCTTAAACGGCTCCAGAATATAGCGCCTCTTCCTTTTTACAATCACTCTCACGCAAAGAATGCTGTAAGTTGAAACCCCAAGGGAACACGTGGCATGCTGCAAAATTTGTCCAAAAGTTTCTCGTATAAAAGCTAATCGAGATACGTTTGTTAAAGCATTTTTCTATTATTATACGCAAAGCAAGTGCATCTGCATATTCCCAGAACTTCTTGCAGCTGATGTTCACTTAACGGTATTTTCATTTGCCATCATCGTAATCACTAATGGGGAACGCAATCGTGCAGAGCATATAAGCAGGCAATGTCTCTCAAATCCGGCTCCTAGTTTCTTGCCTTAAAAAATAAAACTTCAGAAATGCAGAAATTGGCAACTTCTTGATTAAAAAAAAACTGTACCTTTAGTGTGAGCATTTCAGCAGTTCTGTCTTCGTCTTCTCTATAGCGTGTGCTTGGAATGGACGTTAATCCACTAGGCACAAACCCTCGCACTAGCCAACGACGCTATTAAACACCACACTGAGAATACACGTGGTGAATCAGAGTGTCAAGTACGCTGCAATTATCCCAACGCGCTCCCTACTTACTACGAAGGCCCCGGAAACACCCCTCTCTCCCTTCATTACGCCTGGGAGAGCTGAACTGCGTCACCGCGCGAGCTGGGCGCTACACCTCGGCCAATTCTGGTAGACCACATAAAACAAATCAACGCATTCATACAAATGCACTCACCGCCAAGACCGGGAACTCAACTGGGCACCGACAGCGGCGACAAAGACTAAGAGGAGATAAAAAAATTGAGTTTCTCTCTCTTTCAATATCTTCATTCTGCACATGATCGAAGCGTCGTAACGATTCAAGAGATTTTCGGGAATCTTAAAACCCTAGACACTTCGGTTTAGCTGGCTATCTCCAATAGCAGGCGACGTACCACGACGTTCACTAAGTAGTACTTTTAATAAGTTAAAGGCCCCAAAATTCTTTTTTTTTTCGACGGAAGCAGTGACATTGAGACTTGAGTGGGATATAACTGTGACGATGCGAATGAGCGAGGCGGCGAGAAAGACGGCGACTGCTCGTCAACCGAAACCAAAAAAATCACGTTTGTTTCCGAGAGAAACACGACTTGCCCTGCAGTCAACATAAGATAATATATTGTAAAAACGTTGTTACTAACTTTAATACCCACCCCTACCCTTTTACTACGTGAATTACTGAGTTCAATAATTCAGACTAATTAAGTGCTGCCTTTACTAAGCATTTTTTAGGTTTAACGGACTAGTTAGTAAGTGGTAATACTTTGTCCAACCCGTGGTCTAACCTGCTGTAAAAAGGCGATCGTAATGCGACGTTAAAATAAACTCTAATTTCCATCATTGTGCTAGATTAATAGGTATGTTCTGCGTTGTGGCGCACATAAGTGCAGGCTGTACGTTATAGTAATATAGCTTCATACCTTCGTGTATTTATCCAACCAGCTCGGTACCCACCGGTACAAGCTCCTAAAGGTCATGGCTATATTTTACTCATAGGTCGTTCCAAGAAATATGTTGCGTATAGTATTCCGATCGTTGTATTATCGGATTTCTTTATTGTTGCCTGTTATTCTGAGTACATTTCATTTTATTGCCTGTTATTTCAGTTACATTTTATTAATTCATGTCCCGCACGACCAACACGTGTTATTACTTGATGGTACTATAAACATCACTAAAATGTGGGACAATGCGCTCCATGTTTCTCTTTCCTCCATTTCTCGGCATACGTCTTTATAATACACAAATACACTAGAAGAGGTATAATTATTTTCAGGCTCGACTAAATAAAACAGGCCCCATTAAATTATTGGGTAACAAATGCCACTATATCTGTGCTAGTCGCATGCACCACCTACCTTGAAAGGTGATTGCAACTACCGTGGTCGTCACGGACTTCCCTTAGAAACATCTTAGTTAAGTTTGTGACCACAAACCACCTACTTAATATTGGTTAGTATTTCACGCCATGTTTTTGGAGAGAGTGTAGGGTAATAATCGTAATCGGTATTATACTTCAAACTTTGAAAGTGTTTAAATAAATAATTCATCCTTAAGTATAAGAATTTCTTCCAACCTTACGCGCGGCTGGCGTTCGAACAGAAGATACATTTCCTCGATTCGATTCCTCGTGGCTGAAAGTAAATATAGTTGAAGTATCTTACATGCGCGTATTACACCCGTTGGTGAAACGCCGGAGGTGAGAGCGGTGTGCCCTACATATCATCTGCATGGTGCGAAATCGACCACATGTCGCGCACCTCTGCTTATCGCCAGCAAGACAACTAAAAAGTAGGTGGTGTGATCGCAAACATGATTCCACACGAGATAACTAGGCCTGAGAGAACGACCGACCCAGTTTCCCAGCCCAGTCGACAGACTTGATGCAGGTCAGGCTAGACGGCGACAGACAGCCGCCAAACAGACGGATCCAAATACCGTCCAACATTTGCCATCTGAACTGCGAGCGCAGAAAGCCAAACTCGGCGAGGGCAGCAAGTTGTGATGACGCAGGCGTCACGTGATACACTGTCCGTCGCGGAAATTTCTGCGCCTGTCTGACGTATGAATGTACTTTAGGTCCCCCACATTTCGGAGGGTAGCAGTACTGCTGCACATTTGAGCAGCAAAACTCCTCCATGCTGAGCTCTCCGAAAGAAGTCACCCGATTTATTTCGGCGATACCAACCTACGAGACATGGTCGCACCTCCTAAAGAAAAAAACCATTTCATTCCCCATGCAGGATTATTTGCGTTCAAGCTACCGAGTGATGAGCAGGTGATCAAGTGTTTTGGTCCGCTATCTGTTCGTGTTCCAGCCACTCACTGTGTTGCTTTATTTCTTCTTTACTTTCTTCCAAGATGTGGCGAGAAGGAAGGGAAACACAACGACATAGACTTCAGTTCTCAACGTGGAACACATAGCTCGTGCAGATCGTGTAAACATAGCCGAACTAAGGAAAAATAACAAGGGTGAGTGCTGTTACTAAACCGCCTGCGGCCGCCCGTATTTGGCTATGGCCAGCCCAGCTAGCCCGGCAGCTGTTATTTCCGACTTGTTATTTCCTTGTCGTTCTTTTTTTTTTTGCGTGTCTGGCGCCACCCTATGCAATCTCACTCTTTTTTGCACTTACTTGCGGCGGTGTGTTACGTAGATACATACTAGCCGCCGAATGTGCTGTTTGCCTTCGCAGGCCAGCGTGTTGCAGCAACAAATGTTCGGAATGCTACGCCGAATTGCGGTCGCCTCCGGCTGCGACGTTCGTCGATAGCGTTCACGCCTTATTATACTTTACTGTGCACCCCCCCCCCCCCTTTTTGCATTCACAACACCATGTCTTCCGGTTTTCCAAAGTGGCAAAACACACACACACACGCACGCACACGCACACGCACACGCACACGCACACGCACACACACACGCACACACACACACACACACACACACACACACACACACACACACACACATTTGTGAATTGAGTTGAGTGTTTGTAGACTACTGGTGGGATTAGCCTTGCAGTTGCTGCCGGCAATTGCTCCACCATAGCGACACTTAAAATAAATAAATCATATAAATCAGACACAGACCTCACAACTACACATAGTCACTCCTAAGGTCACCATGTGGAGGACAAATCCGTGTCCTGCAGATAATTTAAAAGAAGGCAAGAAACCTCCTTCCTACACAACTGGTTCTCGCGAGGGAAAACAATGTTCTGAAGAGAACTGTGAGGAACTCCTGTCTTCTTGAGAGACCCGAATAACATACTCCTTTCTGCGTTATACAGAGTACAGCACATAAGGTAATGTTCTATGTCACCACACACACCACACATTGAACATAATGGAGACAACGCCAGGCCAGTCTTATACTTCTACGCAGCGGTAAGAGCAGAGCCCGTGCGAATGCGGAGCAGTAAAGTGACTTTGTTTCTTTTGAGACCCTTTATCACACATGGTTTGTGAGGCGAGCTCCACAAAGAACTGAAGAGGCACAACACCGCTTCTCTGAAGCGTCTCTTGTCCTCTTGTGGCACAATTCTCAATGGATTCCCAGACAGCGCTCTATGGGCGAGGCTGTCTGCCATCTCGTTGCCTATGATACCTATGTGCGAGGGCACCCACTGGAAACGTATGGAAAAGTCTTTGATATGGAGATTGTGCACGGAGCGTAGGGAGCTAAGACATAAGGCATCAGTAGGGAACCCATGCTCTAACCTTTGAAGGGCAGATTTTGAATCGGTAAGAATGACAACAGGTTGAGGCGTACAAAACCGTAGTTCCTTTATAGCTGCCTCAATGGCGACGCATTCTGCCGTTGTGGAGGACACGACTGCTGTAAAGCGAACAGACCAATCATACTTCAAAGAGGGAGTGTGAAAAGCAGCTGCACTAGATCCTCTTACCTTGGCCACGGAGTCATCAGTAAAAATTTGAAGATGACGTGCATATTCAGTCACAAGATGCTCCAGTACCAGTGAACGCGCTGCCGCCAAAGGAGAACTCCGCTTAGCGCGAACGTGAGGAATTGTCAACGAACAATCGAGGCTCGCGAATGACCAAGGTGGTTTCAACCTCTTAGTTCCCAGGTAACCAAGAGTATTTAGTGTCAAGGGCGCTCGGGACTCATATCTCTTTCGAAGGCGCTGTAGAAGGGCTCGCCCGGCTACCGTCTGTTTGAGGTGGCCAATTTGCATCAATAACCTTTGCGAAGCGACTAGGCTACGAGGTCTCGATATAGACTCATAAAGTACTGCCTTGTTGGGAGCAGTCTGCGGAACGCCAAGTGTTCTCCTTAGGACCTTTCTGTGCAAAACCTCAAGTCGTTCCAGCTGTGATAGCGAGGGGGAAATTAAACGGAGCTGCTACATTATTCGACTCCTCACCAGTGCATCGTGCAGCCTGATCATTGAAGAAGGGTGATTTCCCCATTGCTCACTTGCAACTCTACGGATCACATTAAGACGCGAAGATAGTGGTGCCACAACCGAGTCCACAGCTCGTCGTCACTGTAGACGGTAGTCAATAATGACGCCAAAAAGCGCTTGTGCGTCAATTGATGA
The DNA here is from genome assembly GCF_023375885.2 of Dermacentor andersoni. NCBI lineage: Eukaryota > Metazoa > Arthropoda > Arachnida > Ixodida > Ixodidae > Dermacentor > Dermacentor andersoni. Next base: position 122,577,357 of record NC_092815.1, on the reverse strand, counting down.
AGGCAAGATTGATCAAGGTCTATCTTCAGCCGCGCGTACCGTCTTCCTCTACCTGGAAACGTGATGAATCCAGATTTTGCCACCGAGAGAGTCAACTCAACACCTTTAAGGTAATTTTATACTGAAAGTAATGCCTGTCGAGCTATCTGAGCTAAACGCTTGTGTTGATATCCGGTTAACCAAAGACAAATGTCGTCCGCACATATTGAGATATGGACATACCTACAATGTTCTTGCACTTCAGCGGGAAGACCAGCCATTACAACATTAAATAGCGTTGGGGAAAGAACACTTCCCTGAGGTACACCTCGCAATACCGCCCTTTCGGTGCTTATAGTATTTCCTAACCACACTTGAATTTTGCGATCACTGATAAATGATTGAATGAATCGCAGAAGATAGCCCTGTACGTCCATGGCCTGCAAACTATTGAGTATTGAGCTCTGAAGGACGCTATCATAAGCCTTTGATACGTCTAGGAATATAGCTAGCGTTGAAAGGCCGGAAGCCCTATGATGTTCAATTTGGCTTATCAAGTCCAAGACGCTATCTTGCGCGCTTAAACCTGTTCGGAATCCAGTCATGCATGTTCGCAGAGCCCTTCTATCTTCGAGCCACCAAAATAAACGCTTACTTGGCAGCTTCTCCATGAGCTTAGCCACACACGACGTCAGTGATACAGGACGATACGAGGCCAAGCCTGTCATTTCTTTACCGGGCTTCAGTACTGGGACAACACAAGCCACCTTCCATGAAGGAGGAACGTCGACAGTCTCCCACACTCGATTGAGATAGCTTAGGAGCATCTTCCGGTGTTCTAGAGGTAGGTTCTGCATCATCGGGTTGGTAATGCCGTCATGACCTGGTGCACATCGACGCCGCAGGCTGCTGAGTGTTGTCTGTAGCTCTCGAAGTGGGAACGGGGCGTCCATCACCGACCTAGATGTTGCAGGCAGAGCGCAGAGATCAATTCCTGAACTTGCACTTACAAATGCATCTGCAAATTCGTCTGGCAAGCACACGAGAGGCTTCTGCTTGCGCAGTGCAAGCGCTTAGAAAGTTTACTAGGAGGAGAATCACCAGCAAGGCTGCCAATGACTCGCCAAATTCTCGTCATCGGTGACAAAACAGTCAAGCTAGCGCAGAAGGACGCCCACTGCGACCTATAGAGCTTGTTCGTATGGCGTCCAACGGCAGAGTTCAGCCTATTGAAGGTCGTCTTCAAGGATCTGTTGTCCTTCTTCCGCATCAGTTGTCGCTCCGCCCTTCTGCGTACTGCGCAAAGGTTCTTGAGTTTTAAATCCGGAGTCGGAAAATGATTAGGCAACTTGACCGCCGTGGTAGCAGCCATCTTACCAGATATCATTTTGTCTATCACATCACCAGAAACACATGCAAGTTGCTCGCTATATTTGTCCCAATTAACAACATGGCTAATTTTATAGCCGCGCATGTGGAAGTCGGCAGTAAACACTAAGATTGGATAGTGATCACTTCCCATGCGGTCAGGTGCAATTGGCCATTTCACGCGGACGTCAGGTGAATGCAAGGCTAGAGAGAGAAAGCAAGGACTGGAAAGGCAGGGAGGTCAACCAGAAGAGTATCCGGTTTGCTACCCTACACTGGGGGTGGGGGAAAGGGGAATAAAAAAGGAGAAAGGGAGAGAGTGAGCACTGAGTACGTGTGGGCGGGACACTATGCACAGGGACACTATAAACGGTCTCTTAAACCGGTGTTCCTCAAGTATTGCAGTAATGCACGATTCGCTTTTCGTGCCAGCGACGGGTGGGGCCACGGTCCGAGTATCTTTGACTCGGTGAAAGGTCGTAAGTCTAGTCGGTGCAAAGTTTCCCGCAGAGGGAGGCGCTGTACATCGTAGCGGGGGCAGGTACACAATAGGTGCTCGATGTTCTCCTCGCACCCACAGGAATCGCACATCGGGCTCTCGGCCATTCCCAAACGAAAGGAATATGAGTTTGTGAACGCTACTCCGAGCCACAAGCGGTACAGCAAGGTTGCTTCACCGCGGGAAAGGCTAGATGGCACTTGTAGCCGTAGCGTGGGGTCCAGTTTATATAATCGGCAGTTGAAGGCACCTGAACTCCAGAGATCTTGCGACTTTTTGCGTGCATGTAGGCGAAGTTCCCTGGCAGCGTCCGACCTCGCCAAAGGTATTGAACACGTCTGGGTATCTTCGTGGGCAGACCGGGCAGCCTTGTCTGCTAGGTTGTTGCCGACAATGCCACAGTGAGCAGGAATCCATTGAAATGTAATAGTGTGCCCTCTTTCCAGAGCATGGTGGTGCAAGGCTAGGTCTATAGATGTGGCTGAGGCTGGAGGCCGGAAGAAAGTGGGACTTCCGTCAATGGCCACGCACAGGTCCAAACTGTCGATAACTTCTACAAGTTTGCGTCTGCGGGAATCTGTGTTCCTGTCACCCCAGACAGAGTGATGGGCGTTGAAGTCACCGCATATTATTCGAGGCGCTGGGAAATGATCACAAAGCTGCTGGAGAAACAAATCCATTGCTACCTTCTTCCGCGGAGACACGTATACGGATGCAACAGAAAGAGTTCGGAAGCCAAGCCGTATCCTCACAGCCGCTATCTCAATACCATCGGTGCCAAGAGCGGTGACGTCCAAAGCCACATGAGGAATCTCTCTTCGTATGTAAAGGGCGGCACTCCCTGTGGGAAATGATTTTATGCTGCAATTCGTGTGGGCGACGTATCCAGTCAAAGATCTCCCGCTTGGTAGGCCACCCTCCGAGAGGGCCAATCCTGGAACACACGTATATTTAAAAAAAAATTTCAGTTCTGCTAATCGACTTGTAATCGCAGCGCAGTTCTATTGCATAATAAACGGCACTTTTCGGCGATATTTAGTTGCACGAGGTTGAAGAAGACTAGCCATATTATAAGGTAAAGTTCGCTGCAAAGGCGGTAATCATGGACTCAAAGGAAAGATAGAGCTGTAGAAAGTTTTTCAGGGTGACAGTCTGCATCGCTTGAACATACGAACGCAGGACATCAAGCAAAACTCGCAGAAGGTCGGACAGATCCTGATTTTTGAGCTCCTTATTTTGCTGTACGCACTGCCTCACAACTTCAACAAAAGATGCGGACTGGAACCCACTTTTGGCCACTGCAGCTGGTTTCTTCAACTCTTTTGAGGCAAGGGAATGTCCTCCATGTCGTCGAGTCTGGCTGTGATCTGGTCGCTGAGGAACTTGTACACTTTTTGCTGCAGCAGATCGAACAGCCGACTCACCCACAGAGAACTTTGCCGTCTTGCTAGGGTCAGTTCGCTCACTGACGTTGCTTGTTACAACGCTAAGAACTTCCGACTGTAACGCAGGGAACTCAACTTCCGAATCTAACGCCGAGAAGTCGTCACTTCCAGGTATCCGCTTCTCAGTAGGTTGTGGTTTGGGACCACTAATGAAGGACAATCGGCGGTGTAAGGCGCTTACACGGAAGGGGCAGCCACCGAAACTCGTTCGAACGTCACCACCACAATTAGCGCAAGCAAAATCTGCCTTGCAGGCTTTGTAATCGTGGGCGCCACCGCATCGTTTGCCACGTTGATCTTTGATGCAAACTTTGGCTACATGCCCAAAGCGTTGGCACCTAAAGCATTGAGTAGGAGGTTCAATGAGCCCTTTGACTGCATGCTTGGTAAAACCGAGGTCAATTTTTTTCGGGGCGCTTGGTGTTGGGAGCAAACGTTACCACAACAGAGTTAGTAGGTTTTGCTGCCCATTATTTTTCTTGAATCTCCACCCGGCGCATCAGACGTTTCACGTGCAGAACTCCTTGCGGTTTCAAGTAGTCAAGAAGGTCGCTTTCCGAATGCCACACTGGTACTACCCTAATAAGACATGTGTTTGTCACGTAGGAGTGGGGCAACCGGGGTTTAACTCTTATGTCACCAATCTGAGAGCACCGGAGAAGAATGTCCACATGCTCTTCCGTTGCGATATCTAGATAAAGAGCACCTTGCGTAGTGAAGCGATTGCGAATCGGAGCAGACCCCAGCACTACTTTAATGGCTTCGAAGAGCCTGATAGGGTTCCGCTCTCTCAAATCAACTCCTTTCTCTGTTGGCAAAACTACCACTGGGATTCCGACCGTTCTTTGCTTCCGATGACTCACCACCTTGAAGCCGTCTCTGTCCACTTCCGCCATATCAGCCACTTCCTCGTCAGGGTGGACGATAGTTGAGTCGTCCCCACTGAGCGATGATGACGCACTAGACTGCTTATCGTCCCTGATGTCTGGCAGCTCCACGCCTTGCGAGGCCATGGCCGCCTCCGCTACACTGGCTTCCTTCGGATGACGCTGTCCCTTTAAAGATGCCTGCGCCGGAGCCGCCGTACCCTTTCCATAGGGACAGTACCGTCTTAAATATGCGGCCGTCTTCCAAGGATATAAATAACTCGCGTAATGAATAGCAATACTTATGCAAAAATTACGCAGCTGAGATGACAACAGAACGAACAACGTCGTATTCCTCTTAGACACACACACACACACGCACACGCGCGCACATACACACAAACACACACACACACACACGCACACGCACGCGCACGCACGCGCACGCACGCACACGCACACACGCACACATGCACACATGCACACATGCACACACACACACACACGCACACACACACGCACACACACGCACACACACACACACACACACAAGCGCGCACACACACACGCACACACATACGCACGCGTCTTCTTGTGCAGACTTGAACAATTAGGAGCCTTTCAGGCACCTGAAGCTGGGGGTAATTTAGCCGACGTATAGGCGTTTCTTGTCCGGTATTCGGGTAAACGCAAGCGGACTGGACGTTTTACTGGGTGAGCGGGGGCGCAAACGTGAACGCCCGGCATGATGCCACCACCACGTGGCAAAGAGCTCAATCAAACAAACCCACGGGTAATATTGCAGTAATCAACTGTATTCTACTTTCCTGTTGGTATAAATTTCCGGCAATGGCGTGATCGTGTTGCTGCCGAAACATTACACCAGCAGCAAGGTAAAACACGCTTGGTAGCTGCAATATTAGCTGTGTTTCTCTGACTCAGCTCTTCACCACCAGATGGCTGCACCGTGAAGGTCGCTCGCGTTTATGCCTCCAGCCCTCCGGTAGAACGTCCAGTCCGACTGTGTTTGACGGAATACTGGAGAAGCTAAAACTCTCTAATATGTGTTTTACAGCTAGTGCGCCACCCGTCGCTAAGTCACGCGTAGACAACGCAGACTTCGCTTACTTGCTCTGTTGATGCTCCTGTAACAATTGTTTCAGCAATGAATAATCTAAATGAAATTTTCGCTCCTCCTCCCTGGTGGAGAACAGATTGCGCAGACCCCAGAGGCAAGGAACGAGTATGTGTATCTTTTTTGGGTGGGGGGGGGGGAGGCAGTGTGTGAGCTTACCGGGAAACATGCGACACAACGAACAAGTGCGCGAGGGGGCAGGGTTATGCCTTTTTTTCCTGCAGAGACGAATTCCGACCAGTAAGGAACATAATGCCCCAAGCGCCGCCTCAGCAGCCGCCCCATTTGTCTTGCCAAGCCCGAAAAAACAATGCTAGGCGCGTTTTCTCCTTTCTCGGTCTAGCGCGAAATCGACTCGCGAACTCCGCAATAATACTGTGGCTGTGTTTTCCTTTTTTTCTTTCTTTTGACTCTCAATTTCCACTTTCTATTTTTGCAACGCGATTGTCTGCAGCCGAGCAAGAGAAAAATGGGCTCCAGTGAGAAAGATGACTACATTCGATGACTGTATTCGATTACCAATATTTGACGCCAATGTCCTGCGTCGGGCGTGTGGTATACGTATACGAATACCTGTATACAGGAAAGAATATGATACTGTGACTAAAGTTCAGATTATAGTTATCATGCGCTTTGAAGTAAACGTAGCAGTACCGCCCAGTATAGAATCCCGGAATGCACTCCATCTTCTCGCCTTCGTTTTTAATTTATAGATGCAGAGTGCCTCGAGCAGCCAGTCACGCGGTAATTTGGCGCATATTCGCGCGCTTTCTTCCCGCTCGGAAAGACAACTTATGTAGCACGTACTGAGCAATAGAAAGCTGTACCAGAATTTTTCATGTTACTCTGCAATTTTCTCCTTGACCCTTTTCATGTATAGTTATATTATTTGAGAAGCTGGTTAGATAATTTACGCTTATTACGTAAGTAGGCGAAATGCACAAAATAATGTGAGTATCTCGAAGCGACGGCAAACAACACTGCCTTGGTTCAGTCTAGTTTGATTGCTTTAGGTTAGGTGAAACACTCCTTTGCGCGATTTCCTTAAACCTTCAATCTAATGGAGTAAAGGCGATTCCCTAGCAGCGTTTCTCATTATAAAGATAGACTAATCAGTCAGCAATAACACGTGCAACGAATAAATTATAATGAAACCCTTGCTACCTGATCGTCGAGACCTTGGGTGTACGAATCAAGAACACGCAATATCACTGGCAAGAAACATTAACGACGCCGCGTTTTTCGTTGTCGCTACGGTAAGCGTGACAGATTTCTGTGCCCTGTTCTTTGTACTACATTGCGTAGCGAGCCAATTGCAATAGGCGCGCTCTTTGCGGAGTTGTCGCAACGAGCGCTTATTCTTCGTTTTCTGCGTATCGCTGCTTCCCAAACTCCCCGAATCGCTCCCTGATCTAGCTCGCTGCCGGGTGTTACCTTTTCAAATTGCGTTATCTCCAACGCCTACAATCCTTCAAACACAACGAACAGAAATCACGAGAAGAAACGATCAAAATTGAATGGATGCTACAGGAAACAGGAGCAGAAAAACCCGCTATAGTGTTCGCCAGGTCCCTAATGCAATCCGAGTTGTAGAGAGAAATAAAAAAGACGACTTGCAAATAAGAGATGGCCTCCAGCGTCAATCCTATGTCTTGTCGTTCCGAATGGGAGAGCGAATGGACACCAGATCGTTCCTGAAAAAAGAAAAGATATTTTAGAGAGGGACAGGGAAAACACGTAGGTTGCGGAGGACACGGGGAAGATGCAGCAGTTATGGCGGAAACAGTATAGACGTGAAAATGTTTAGACAAGCGGAGAAAAACAGGGGCTGCGGGAGGAGGGGGAGTACGAGAGAGGCGAGGTGGGCGTGTATCTATAGGACAACAATAGCGTGGGCGCGAGATTGGTCGCTTCTATCTCACTTTGATAAAACGCCCGAGAGTGTAACCTTTCCGCTCATAACTTGCCAAATGCACTTTCCTCCTCTCCTAAGCCTTTAGCAGAGCCCTCCTCTGTTCTGACAAAATTCGCCGGTTGTTGTCTCCCTCCTTTCGAGGCAAGGTCTTGTGCCTTTCCTGGTGCCCCCCCCCCCCCCCCCCCCCCCGCCCCGCCCTTGTCCTCCTCATTTCTTCCCCCGTCTTCGCATGCACGCGTGGCGCTGCCCTCCATCTTGTGTGTGTCCGGTCTTTCGTGCCACTTCTCTATTTCTTTATTATCGTTTTTATTTCTAAGGGAGTACAAATAGTGCACATTGTGGGCTTAGGGCGGGGCAGCCAATGTCGTTTCCCAAGGGAAACTGATGCGCACAGAAGCAACTGTTTTTCAATGACATAGACGTACAGACGGCTATTTACAGAGGCGGCATAACGAGAGCCCTATAGAAAAGGTGGAAGGTCGGTCGCAGGAGACACATTTTTCCAAGTGGCGATCAATAGGTGCGAAGTATGACAGCCGAAAGTATTAGGCGATCGTTGTAGGTAAAAAACGAGCCGCTATTTCATGAGCGCTCGAGTGCTCAAACGTTTTCGTGTAGCTGTGTTGTCGGTCCCCGTGTTTTCTTGCGCTTGTCTTGTATGCATTTACTTGCTTTGTACCATGACGATAGGTTATTTTTATACTCCCTGCCTCGCCTAGCGAACATACCGATGAAACGACGCCAAGACGTCAAGATCAAGTCTGCCTCTCCAAATGTTGTCGAGCTGTATCGAATGGTTTGATTTATAAACGTTGCAAAGATGCAGTGTACGAAGTACTCTGTTTTTACAATGTTACCAAGGAATTGTTTATATTTCACCTTTATGTTTGTGGAAACGTTGACGTTTATGATGCATGTAATTGTCCCCCACATATCACTCAAGAACAATATTGTTGTGAATTTTTGATTCGCAAGGAAGAAATTTTGACGATGACTGCGAACAAGCTTAAGCTTATCATGAGCCGTATGTCCACTTACGATGACAAAAGCGTTAAAACTGTCACAAGTATTTCTTTTGCGTTTCCTTTATCCTTCAGGAAGAAAAAGTAACTAATAAAGAGGACGTATCCGAATGTTACAATAGCTTCCACATATTGCTTTCTAATCAAGCTCTTTCCCCTGGGCAGTCTCCGTTTCCCGAAATAGGTCTCATGCTTTACGTAACAAGCCAATGTTTGCGTGGGCATCAAAGATATTGTAACCGCGCTTTCAAATTTATTTATGTATTTATTTTAGTTTATTTATATTTATTTATACAATATCTCGCCTTCGTAGGCATTAACGCAAGGGGGTATATATATATATATATATATATATATATATATATATATATATATATATATATATATATATATATATATATATATACATCAATTGCAACTCATTTTAACACACAATGCGCATAGTAGGAGCCAAACACCATGCGTTTTTCCTTTGTCAGCCGCATCCTAAATAAAACTGCTTCGACGTCAAGAAATAGGCTTGGCACGTCAACACAAGGAATACTATTACAATAATAACGACACCTCCACAGTGAGAATTTAGATCGCGCCGAAAACAGTGATAGCTTGCCGGGAAAATTTGAGAATCAAGAACAGAAGATTCTGACCATGACTCGGTGCCCAACACTACCGTGGGCTGTAGAGTACGTAGCAAGAATTGAAATTTATCAATTTTATTCTTTATGCTCTTACAATTTATCCATAGTACCCTGAGAAGCAATTCTGTTGTACGCCTATGCGAAGGTCACTGCTGAACTACATATCCCGCTGCACTATCGAACTGAAAGCGCTTTCCCTGCAGATAAAGCATATCATACTTCCAAACAGCCTTGTCGCCTTCCCACTGGTTCAACTTCGCATAGTCCCATAGTTTCCTTCTTTTGTCCCTGACAGAGTGTGAAAAAATGTTCAGATATGTTATACCTGGTGCCTTTGAGTTTGCAAGCGTTCAATAGCACCGATTGACGGCATTTATAGGAAGAAAACGTTGCTATGACTGGACGCTGCTTTCCTGCCGTGTATGTCCCTACATAAGGCGCACGCTCAATGCTTAGGCCTTGGAAACAAAGCCTACACTTCTGCATAATTCTGCAATAAGTTCCCTCAATTTGGCTGCTATCTCTTTCAGGGATGAATGGTCAAACCCGCGGAAGGCCAGATTGTTCCTTCTTTGCCTGTTCTCGATATCGTCAATCTTTTAGGATAGAGCCGTCAATGTAGTACCATCACCCTGTTGTTGGTCTGCTATTGTTCAGACAGCATTGCGTATGTCATCGACTTTGCCAATCTTAACTTCTAGCGAAAAAATACGAGCCTTCATGTCTGTGACATCTAGGGTCTATTGGTTTTGTTTTTCTTCGATAGAACTTAACTTCGACATCATTTTACTTTGGCCATCAAAAAGCTTTGGAAATTGCGCTTTAGTTGGCCCTGGGTTAACTTCAATATCACCGGCATACAGTAACATAAGCAACAAATAAATCGCTGAACTACAAAAAATGGCAAACGACTACCGTTTCGACTGCCTTCTTTTCGAACGCGACCGAGAAGCAAACATAGAAAACAGCACTTGGGGCCAACCAGCATGGCAGAATACGGTTTCTTACAAAACGTTTCAAGAGCACCAACCTGCGTAAGCAGTTGGAATCTGGTCAGCGCTTCCGCCGTGCGGCCGGTTCCACGCCTCGCCGTCGAAATGGCGTTGGAGGCTATTTGTACCAATAGGTAACAGTTAGTGTCACGGGGTGCACGTTGTTGTCTACTTGGGTGGCGGAAGACGTCGAATTCCGTCGTGGGAAAGCGTACTTGAAGCGTTTCTGGACAGGAGTCGAGCACTCATCGGCTCGAAGGGCGCACCAGGCACACGTCCTCGGGAATGGATGCTGGAAGCACCGCCTAATAATATGTCATCGTAGGTGCGGCTAAATGTTTTGCCCTCATAAAATAAGTTTACACGTTTTTTGTGCAACGTCGTGCTCCTTTTGAACGCACTATGGTGAAATGAAATACTTGTCCTAATAAACTTACAAAAGTTGAAAGTGAGCTGCCAAGTGAAGAAGTTTCACGAACGATATGCATCGGAATACTGTCAAGCACGTCACGTCAGGCTTAAATAATCTCATGCATCGGCACGTAACAAACACTTCCTGTGAAGGTGTGCAGAATCAGGTACAAGCTCCATCCCGCACTTCCACTAGCACTATCACCAACACCAAAAGAATCCTAAGGCCAGTAAAGAACAACAGAAGCTTTCCAAATTCTAAAATCCCGCGTTTAAACGTCGTCTTATATTATGTCGTTACTTGATGGGGAGACAGAGGCACGAAGGCAAGGAGAAAGGCAGGCTTTCTGAGTGTTGCACGTACCTCAGGATGTGTCACACCCGAAGCCCAGACACATAAGCCACCTGGGCACAATGTTATCTTGACCACAGTTGGCCGGTGTTCAATGAAGCTAGTGAGTGGCGAGGTTGAACAGGAAAGGGCTAAGTAAGTACACCGTCTCAAGGAACGCCCCGGCAAGGCTGATTTCGTGTGGCTGGGCCAACATCGGTGCACGCAAAGAGCGATCTTATCACCAAGTAACTGGAAATACATAGATACCTCAGTTCCTCAGGTCACCTATCTCTAGAACATCAAAAATGGCCTTGTGAAATAAGTTACCATTGCGTCCCCTCGACACCTTTGCGTAGAAAACAAAATGGTAGATATTCTTTTACGTGACGTTTGAGGCTCGGCGCGGGTAATGAAATCAACAACATGGTCGATGATTGAATGGTTCCCTCCGAAAGCAGCCATGGAGTACTGGTAAACGTGTTCCTGATAGACCACTTGACGCGAGTAATGATCATGTTCTCGAGATTTCTCTACTTGGAGTCACCGTGAAAAATCAAGCACTGGATAGAGCTGAGCTTCGTTTCCGACTTCAGCTAGAAGGGCTCTTCTACACTGTTTACAGAACACTGAAGTGGACTTGATGCTTCAGAGGGACTACTATATTGTGTGCTTACTGTATATACGTATCCCTTCTTCCTGTGTGCCTCCTCCTCCACATCGTCATGATCATCACATTTGATCAGTCTTCTTGGTCTCTTTTCCTATGTATATACTGGGTTGCCAAAGATGACAAGCTCAGACCTTTCGTATAAGTTAACTCTCACTTTTTTTTTCTCTTAATCGAATGGGGGATGGTATAGAAACGGAAGGCTCCTCACTTTGCTGTCATAACTAATAATACACAGGTAAAACGCGTACTATCGAACACAACTCATTCCAAGGTAATCTTTACTTTCCGCTGCAGTCAGTCAGAACGTCACTGCCATATGGAGGACGTGTGCTGTGTGCAAAGACCGAGTGAGAACAAAGACCAGAACAGTGTCTTCAGCAGTAGTAGACGAGTAAAAGAAGTGGTGGGAGCATAACCATAAGCTTGTTGTCCCTACTGTATAGCATATTGCATTCCTATTATAAAATGCCTGGCAAGCGGTGAGAAATAGCGGGGAAGTGAGGTAGACTCACTTAGAAGGTGTCACCAGGCCCCGCACACTCTCAAGTTCAAGCGATCGCCACAGAGGGCGAAAAATAAACTGCGGCGCATTCTAGCATGAAACACGTAATTCGAGCTACTGTAATTTTGTCGTATACTTTAATTCGTACTTTTTCCGCTTGGGGCGCTCAACGCGGCTAAAGTTTTGGTCTAGAAATGTACATATAGTAACCGACAAAATAGTTAACATGTCATTGTTATCGAAAGTAAGCAGATCATTGTTTTATTGGACTTATTAGCGTCTGTGCTTTATTACTTGAATAAAGGTTTTGAGACCTCACTGACGTGTAATAGGCAGCAGCCCACTGGTATTTATTGCAGCCCGTCCTGTTTATCGATTAGAACTGGATGGCGGTAATATTTGCGAACGGTGTGTTCGTTTCCTTTGAGCAGCATCACGCAGGTCCGTTTTAATTAGATGACAATATGTCAGCCTATTTATGTGTCCAACGATCTATAGCCACCACCCCGCGAAAGCGTTTAAAGACGGTGAATTTTATCAGATGCGGCGTTTCACTGGCATAATGGCTGCACGGCTTCCGTCGTTAGTGATCTGCCTCGTCTGACTGCGTAATGACTTGTTGCTTAAAAAAAAAATGTGCTAGCTAGCACGAAAATTCATCGCTGCAACCAACAGTCTGCTTGGAGACTACCGGCGAAAGCGGAGTAACTTTGCAGCCTCTGGGGGCGTGCACTGGTGAGCAAAAAAGGATTGCTTCGCATTCTCCATCATGAATTTGTATCCCGGCCAAGGCACCTAAATATAAGTACCTGTGTACTTAGATTTAGGTGCTCGTTAAAGAATTCCAGGTGGACCAAATTTCCGGAGTCCCCCACTTCGGCGCGCCTCATAATCAGATCGTGGTTTTGGCACAAAAAAACCCCATAATTTAATTTATATCTTTGGATTTCTTTGTGTGTGAGACGGATAAAACAGATTCCTGTAGACATTTCTTAAAAGATGGAAAATAATGATATTTATCAACTTACTGCTCTTCAAAGATAACTCAAACTAAATTGTTAAAATTTCTAACACGGAGTACAGCTAAAAATGATAAATAGTTTTGGCTGTTTGTGCATAGATGACACACTGCGATAAATTCACCGCACATTAGTGGCAAATGTAGTTCCGGTGATACCGTTAGAATAATTGCACTTAAGACATAGAGAGAGAGAGAGAGAGAAAAGGATGCATAGAAATGCAGGGAGGTTAACCACGGTTTCTTCCGGTTAGCTACACTGCACGGGGCGAAGGGTGAAGGGGGATAAAAAGCGAAAGTGAGTGGAATGAAGAGATATACACAAAGAGAGATGAGCACGAAAAAACCGCGTACACTATACAGCGGTAGGGGCCGGCTTTCTTAAAGTCTATCATGAAGCCCCGTAGACCGCAAGAACCTTAATAACGCGAGTAAGGCCTTCCGCGTGGATGTTTCTTGAGAGCGCTGGACTAAAGCTTTCAGTTCTGATAGTGTACGATTGCTTCGCTACGATATCGCGGGCTGACACAGATAATATGTGCGAGCATCTCATCAATGTTGCATGTGGCGCACGTGGGGCTGTTGGCTATTACGATAAGGAAAGCATATGAGTTCGTAAACACAACGCCTAGCCGCAGACAGTACAGCATGGCCTGTTCTTGTCGCGGTGACCCACGCGGGGTGTGTATCCGTATGTCCGGAGACAACGAACGTAAACGATACATGGTGAAAAGGTTCGAGTCCCACAGGGGCAAAGTACATTCACGGGAGATCGATCGCAGCCCATCCGCAGAGTCTGTTCACAAAAGCGCAATCAAGACACGTTGACCACTTTCATGTGCAGATCTGGCGGCTTTGTCGGCGTGGTCATTCGCGTTGATGCTGCAGTGTCCTGGAAGCCATTGAAAGAATATGTTGTGTCCCTTGTCATGGCTGCGATTATATATCTGTCGAATTTCTGAGGCCAGTTCTTCATTGTATCCGTGGTGAATTGGGCATCGTATGCACTGAAGGGCTGCCTTGGAGTAACTTGAGATATAATAAAGTGACTGTGTTTATAACGTAGTGTCCGGCAGAAAAGACTGCCATCTAATCGAGGATCCACAGACACCATTGACGCCAGTGAAAAAAAAATGCGCACGGAAACCAGTGTTGTGTGTGTGCTTTTCTGTCATGCAGCAGTTTGAGCACTATCTTTAGTCATACAAGGATCACAAACTCACACTTACACCATAGTAATTGAGGCTCTTTTTCTTTCCATTCCAGCCTCGAAGGCGCTGCTCATATTTGGTCACCCTTCTGGACTCTATTGTCTCTGGACGTACAAGGCAACAGTGAATGTGACTCCACTGGAAGTAACATCAAGGGCCAAAATCCTCACAAGGTATGTTTCTTAACACTTCAGCTAGAAACGCGATTTATTTATTCATTGGAATAATTTTTGCTTCACCATATTTGTTTGCATGTTTGTCATGGAGTCATCATTTCTCTTTTCAGGAAAACGGATAAAAGAGAGATTATTGGTCCGCAAGCTGCCCACGCCAAGCCATAAGGAGCTCAACGGTCACCACAATTACAACAGGTCCTATTGAAGTATATGCTTCATCATGAAATGTTTGCGAGTTTGCCAGATAGAGGGGCGTGAGCCGCATCAGGAAAGCAACACTCTACAGTTTTGTATCGTACCGAGCGGGAATGCTAAAATTTTACATGACGACCAGAACGAGGACCAAACAATACAACAAGCTCCTACTTCCTAATGCACAAACTCTTGTCATATGTTCTTTGCAAATCACCTTTACTGGCATTACCACCGGGTATCACATGCTTCCTCACAACAGTAATATGTTACATTATAATGCAGATAATTTTAAAACGATCAAACGCGCTCAATGCAATTTTGAGGAAATTATACTTCATTATGGTTGCAGTTCTGGTGGTCACTCATTTTATAATTATTTCACTTAAAATACCCTCACGGCCACATGGCATTAAAGAAGGATGTAGTTACAAAGTAGTAAAGCAAATAAACAAACAAGTGGTTTGAGTTCTGGTGATACAATAATTATCCTGATTATACAATGTAAATTATTGTGCTAACATGTTTATTATTAGTGATGGCAAGGATACTTGCGGGAAGGTAGTTCCATTCCTGAGATGTACGGAGAATGAAAGATTGAAAGAAAGACTTCGTGTAACATGAATCAATTCTTACTTTACTGTAATGATCGACGATGTTTGAAATGTACTGAAGCCGCACTACGAAGTCGTCGTGAAGTGTCGTGTGAAGGAAAATTTTGATAAAATAGCGAAAGATGGGTGACTTATTTCACAGCGGTTAGCTAGTGGAATAACTGCTAGGTTAGTTTTCACTGAGGTTATACTCGCAGTGCAATTATAATGAGAAAGAATCAAACAAGTACAGATACAGATATTTTTTACTAGTTCAAGTGAAGTAATAAGATTAACGCGACTGGGATACCATATTGCAGATGTGTATTCAAGTTTCCAGCGTAACAGTGTCTTGCAAAGTTGTCAAACGTAGATGGTGCTTTGTAGAAATTGCGCCGTAAGTACCCGAGCATATGATTAGCGTTGGTAATTACGTACTCTATAATAATGGTCCAATTTAAGTTATTTGTAATATTTACAGCAAGATATCTATATAACATGACGAAATATAAGGGAGTGTGGTTATGAGCAAATAAAAATTCTGGGTCTTCTCATTGACGCAAGGAGCTGTAACGCTACGGCCCTAAACCGTCTCACAGGTCAGGCCAACAGTACTTTAAAGCTCCTGGGCAGGGTCTCAAACCGAAATGCAGGTTTCAAGGAGGACAATCTCATCAGAGCATATCATGCATTTTTCATCAGTCATGTGACGTACATTGCATCATACCTGAACTGGGGGAAGGGAGAGAAGGCTAAGCTAAACGCACTTATACGCTCCGGACTCAAAAGGGCTCTGGGACTCCCGCACGGAACGAGTACCGAACTCCTCAACAAGTTAGGACTTCATAAAACTATAGATTAGCTCATTGAGGTACATTCGATGTCACAAATTGCAAGACTCTCCAACACTATAGGCCAGGGTGTAAAATTCTAGATGAAGTCGGAATACTGCCTCGAGGAGGAGACGTCTCTTAGTTCAAAATACCCAAGGAGGTGGAGACACAATTAGTTGTAGACCCCATACCTAGAAATATTCATCCTGTGTACAACAAGGGCAGAAGGGACGCCAGGGCCAAATGCATTCTGGATAAATTGCACCAACAACACAGCTCAGCTCTTTTTGTCGATGCAACTAGTTATGGATCGGGCAACCGCTACGCTATTGCCGTGGTCGACGAGAGCGGCAAATTAATAAACGCGGCGTCACTAAGAACGACCTCCATTCATGCCGCCGAAGAAGCAAGCATAGCACTTGTAATTACAATAAGGAGAGGCTCCACAATTTTCTCTGATTCCCGTACAGCTATTAGGAATTACTCAGCCGGCTTCATCTCAGTGGAAGCACACAAGTTACTTATACACAGTATTAATACTCATAATTACGACCAACTGGATAGCTCACACCTAGTCTGGTTTCCGGCTCATCAGGGCCACTCGGTCAGCCCCAGTGGCTGCAATCCTAACGAGCAAGCTCACTCTGCTGTGCGAGATCTCACATGCCGCGCATCAGATCAGGAACTGCTCCAGGATGACTGCGGCTCCTACAAAGACCCACTTACTACTTTTCACGAGATCACCTCACACCATAGGGAAGGCAGGAGGTTTTTTCCTCCCCCCCATCAGAAGCTCAACCGAGCTCAGGCAGTCACATTAAGAATGATTCAAACTAAATCTTATTCCACACCTTTCGTGCTTAACAAAATTGACCGGGACTTTCCCGCGGAATGTAAAAGTTGTGGACACACTCCATGTCTATTTGATCATATGTTCTGGCTGTGCCCCAACCAAAGGGCTTCGGATCTCAACAGTGAGGAGGACTGGAGTCGGCGCATATCCAGCGAAGTCCTCCAAGATCAACTCCTGGCCGTCCGGAGAGCTCACGACATCGGGAAAGCCTTTGGCCTACCAGTGCCTACGTGGGCGGAGCCACCGACTTAGCCTGGGGGCTTTTGCCCTCGGACCTTAGTTTCTCTGGACTAAAATAAAGTTCTTGCCATGCCATGCCATGTGGTTAAGATAGCAAGTGCTAGTATTAGAATTAGATACGGATACGTGCATTATGGATATGGTTACGTACTTCATGATATGGATACGTGCACAAATGTTTCATGCATAGCTAGCATGAAATCAATGAGTGGGCTAGCCCTGTACCATAAGAGATAACTAAAAAAGGATGTTCACACAATCGGCCGATTCCACACTTCTCAAAGAGACAAATCACTAAAACTAAACACTAAACTGAACACGAACTGTGCAGCAGAAGCATCAAGAGCAGAAAATATCTGCCATAAAATTGAGCATAACGTCTTTTTTTTCCTACCTTACAGGCCTCTGGCTAGTATGTTAAGAAAAAAGTCGGACATTGCAGCTCGAACTTATCTTGCAGACAGTTCATCTTTGCCGAGGGCTTTTACAGTGAAGCTGTTAGAACATCGCTGTGTTTGTCTTGACGTCCGCAGCTTCGCCGAGCTGGGGGAGAGAGGGCTGAGATAGAGTGACAAAAGAGTATGAAAATAGCATCGCGCAGCATAGCGACGCGACGAGGGTGAATGGAGCATAGCGTGGAAGAAGGAGTGGCGTGGCGGGGACACAGCTGGTGTGACGTCATTGCTCTCCGCTAAAAACCTGCGCGCTCGCCTAGGAGGTCCTTTTTTTCGCAAAGAAAAAAAAAACATCATTGGCTAATTGAATACCGCAAAGTGTACCTTCGAATTATGTACTCCTCGCGGGCGAACGAGCGCGTTCAGACGCTTGGTGCGTTTTCATTTCGCTTTACCGAGGCGCCGTCAGAACGCAGGCGAGAGCTTGCGCGGACAATTAACGCGGGGGAAAAATTATGCGTGGTTCTGCTATCGCAAATACCAGATACCAGCGGAGCTGGGGGAAGCCCAGCAAATGTTAGGCTTGGCACTACTTTACTAGCCTTCCCCCCGCAGGTCTCTGGGATTTGCGATAGCAGAACGAAGCATAATTTTTATGTTTCTTTCTTGATCTAGCTGAAATCGTCGAACGCAGAGAGTATGCGTTAGTATAAAACATGTTAAGTAGCGCTGTACGCAACTCCATGCGGAAAGGTAGTGCAGCATAAATATCGTTGGCTGAGGCTTCGCTCTCCCTGCTTTAGTGGCATGCCGAACACGATGAGAAAACTTGGCTCGATTTAAGCTTGTAATTCCATGGAGTAGATGGCTACCTGTGTTTCTGTGTGTTGTAAACTTAGTGACTCACAGCTTTAAGTCCATCTGACCTTTACGAAAATTGTGAGCATGTGCTGCTTCATTCACTATTTACAATAAACAATGTAAGCTTAGTTGTTTCAAGTGTTTTTTGCCAGTCGAGGCCTCTCTGTCCCCTGGCGACATAATAAAGATATCTCTAGTCATCTTCAAGTACCGTGCACACGATTACTGCCCCGAAAGCAGTAACAAAACTCCCAAAACCAGCGAGCGAGCAGCGCAACGAGCCCCACCAGCCGCTACCGCTGCGGCCATGTTGCTCACTTGTTAATAATGCTGATATTAGTTTTGATTTTGTCAACGCCATTTCTCGATCATATACTTTAGTTCACAACACCAACGCTACTCTTATGTCCGTTTCACTGTTGAAGGTACAGTTTCCCTTCTCTAAGTTTATATATGTGTTCTGTGGTGTCACTATCAAAAACGCACTTCATATGTGCGTTTGATCGCACTTCATGTGACAAGCACGAGGTGACGTCAATTTTATTTCATCATATGTAACCACTGCTCATAAAACTTGCAGGCTGACGCGGAGGAGTTGTGTCAGAATGTGGCCAAAATTAAGCACACACGAGCAAAAAAATGAGTAAGGGGTCCTGAAACGCGACAGCCCAGCGGAGCAGCGCAAGCTGCCAATAATTTACGAGCGACTATGCATGACTTGCAAGGCTGTAGTACGCTATGTCCCTACTCACTATTCTGAGATCATAGGGGATTTTTTTTTCATTAGTGAACCGTACGATTTTGAGCACACACTTTAGGCGTTCGTTCCTGCGGCGAAAGTCGACGTCCGCGTCGTCTCTCGGCGGCCTCGTAACCGTGCGAACTAGCCCAGCGGAAGATGACAGAGCGAACAAGGTGCACGGATGAAATACGGCGATAGTGAAGAGAGTGCGAAGAGGAAAGGGGAGGACGAATGTATGGCAAAAACGTAAGAAGAAAAGTATAGTGCAGCGTTAGATTGCGCCAGAGTAGCGCACTTCCTCTGTTCATCGATAACGGCACCGATACCATACATGGAAACAAAGCGCTGCATTGGTAAAGGTCTGTCTGCGGCAGCATTTGTGAATCGCGCCCACTCGTCACCCACTCGGTACATCTCGCGATCTCCCGATTAGCGAGGCAGTCGCGCCACACTTCGCTCCGTTTGCAACGTGCCGCACGAGACAGATTGTCCGTGCCAGCTAATATATCGCGAAATGAAGACACGTAGTATACAGCTGCGCGGAAATTTCGGAATAGGGAGTGTGGTAAACGTCGGTGAATTTTTTTATTACTCTTTAACTTACAGTCACTGATGCGTACCTCCCTCCTCAGCTATGCTTCATGTGCATTAATGAGATATTACAAAATGCGAAAACATGAACTGCAAAGAAAGCAAGTGTGCTAGGTGCCGTAATCTGTTTTTACTCATTGTTTAGTACTTCTGCTGTACATCTCCTTGGTCATTGCTTAAACCACAGCGCAACCCCATGTAGCGAACGTCAACGGACAAACGAGGCTCATGTTGACTTTTCGCTGGATTCACTGGTGCGAAGCGGAGTCATCCGGCTTTAACTCCTCAGTTTACGGACGAAGATAATTAAGAAAGAAACGTGCTCTATGAATCACTTCTTAAAGTATTTTGATTTTAAGAAGTGACTTTGACTTAAAGTATTTGACTTTATTTATTCTTCTTCTTCGCCTTACTTATCTTATCCTTCTTATTTCTTTTTTCTTAGCGCGGAAAAAGATGCGGACGACAAAGCGCTACTTTTCCTTGGCGCCGGAGGAAGAAAAGGCACATCACTTTGTCTAAATACATGATAAACGTATAAAGTTAGCGACAGAAATGAGTAGTAAGACACCACAAAAACAAAGAAATACCGATCACTTTAGTCGGCTGCCGTGGCCTTGCAAGGGAAGAATAACGTATCAGCTCCTGACGACATAGCGAGTATCAGACAGGAAGTTTTTACGCGAGAGACCTGGGAACGGGCGTCGCACAGATGTCAAGGCAGGTAGCGAAATAATCACAAAGGAGAAATAGCAAACACCGAACAATATCATATGCAAAGCAGAATTATTCACAGGAAATGTGAACAATAAGAACTGTTGAAGAAATTAGATTACGGCGTCATGCAAAGATGATAATATAAAGCAGCGCGGCCTTTTCCAGGAATTGTAAGACGAGCTGGGACGTTGCGCCTGCGCACTCGATAAGTTGGCAAGCCTATCTTCTATTGGATATATATTATCTTTTTCTGTAGAAAGCATGTGTCTCCTATATGTCTTCGGCAACTTTGTGTTTATTAGCTCCCCCTAACATCCCCCCCCCCCCCCCGACATCCGTCTTTTCAACTTTTTAAGTTAAACTGGCAATATTTGCAGCTCCTAATTGTCAGGTAGGCAGATGCTTTCATATCAGAATCAATGAAATGCCGTAGACGAAGTGACGCACACATATACAGTCACTGGAAAAAAAAAAACAAGCGTCATAGAAATTATGACAGCAGCTAAAGAAAGAAGGTTGGCGGTACGCAGCAAAGAGTCACCGATGACCGATGCCATCGACAATAACTTTCTTTAATAATTCCGGCGTGATCGAAGCTTACAATCTCTGCAGATATCGCCTGAGCTACGTATACAAACTGGAAATCCATCGAAAATATTAGCAAACTGCGTACTCTAGCCCAACTTTTGGGAAGGGTTTCAAATTAGGTTACAAGACACTTTGAGGATTGGTTAGTACCAGGTCCACGTTCGAACTATGGGAAACAATGCATTAAGTACCAAATATTAACAATTGTTCAATTATAATTTGCTGCGATTTGATCTTCTTACGTCATCATCTAAGGAACTAAAAGTGATGTATATGGTTTCGATGGAATATCTGGTTGTGCTATGCACCTGCGTATTTGCTTTTGTTTCATTGGCGCTGCGAGGAAAGTGTAAGAAACATGTCGGTGAAGCTTATGTATACTTCTATATATACGTATGCATATGTATGTATATATATGTAAGCATAGGTGACACTGCCTCCCTGCTGAAACAGGGGATTTCAGACACGTCAAGCTGTTCAAGGACAGCTTTGTTCTACAGTCCCCCCACCTATAAAGGTAGAGGATGGCAAAAAAAGAAAAAAAACTACTTGATTTCTTTTCCATTTCATTTCATAATGTCATGCGTAGCGTCTCCTGACCAAATAGTCGAAGTGAGCTTCCGAGGTGTCTATGGCACACAACTTGTCTTCGCCTACACAGATGCATACATGAAACGGTGTAGATACACAAGCGCGCGCGAACGCCCACGCATAAGCAGACACCCACCAGTGCCCTCACACAACAATAGAGATAACTCGTCACGGCAGAGCACTCGTGGTATGCAAACAGTTCGGCTGTTTGTCGTCAAGCGCTCATTTTATCGATGCGTCGAGCTCATGCAAACCGCGCTTTGTGGTCCCCGGAATTCGTGGAAAAGAAGGCGCACTGTGCGGCTCAGAAATGGCCTGAGTGAAAACCCCCGGGCGACGCGTTCTAGTCTCGGGCGAACCGATCGCGTGTGTGAGCTCCTTGTTTGTGTTTACCAGCGTGCCACTGTTCAATGTATGGCGAACATCGACGCCGCTACGTTTCGATGTGATATGGGCGACGGCGTTGTTTTCGTGTGTCTTCAGGATGGCTCGCCAGAAAAGTGCTCCGTGGCATGCACTGTCTGGTTTTTAGGATCCAGTCTGCTGGTTTCGCTTGACTGATGACAATGCGTTACCGCCGCGTTTCTTTCCTACGAAGAATCGACCGGCAGACGTGCCGACAAAAGCCCGCTCGCGAAAGTGCAACTTACTCTCTTTCCGAAGAATCAGCGCACTAGCCAGGCGCCAAGTCTCCCGTCCGCTGTAGCGTCTCCATTGTGCACATGCCGAATGTTCTCTTTAGAAGGCTGACTGTAAGGGCTGACTGGACGTTCGCCGATCGTCCATTCTTTGCATGCTCTAGGCTTCATCTCCTGCTCCATTGTCCCGTTTTCCTGCATTTTCCTGTAGATCAATGCCTTAATTCTTTGCCTGTTAATAAAATAGTGTTTCTGGCGATCGATTGTTTTATGCTTTCAAGGACCAGTAAGCTTTGCTATTAAACTTGCATAAATACAAGAAAGTTGTCAGCCGGCGTTTCACCGCGACCGCGGTTAAGTGCCCCAAAGTGGCTTTGCTTTGTGCGTCCGTCCATGGCGTTAGGCTGATGGCAGACGGGCTTGTATGAAACGGAACACTGGCCCACGCAGCGGGGACCAAGAAGCTCGTATCTGTACCGCATAATCAAGCAATTATTCACTGCATAACACCTGCATATTATAGTGCCACCCCGTAGGTCCTTCTATATCACATAGATCTTCTTCTAATATAATAGCGCATGATATTCAACGGTTTCACAGTTCATTAGCCGAGAAAGCCCTTCGAGTGCTTCTTCAGTACCCGAAGGCAATGAACTTGAATGCCCGACTGTGGACATCCTGCACCTAACTCACGGCATGTGAAAGTGCGATGTAAACTCATGTCTTCTCTCTATACCTCTCTTTCACTCCCCCATCCCCTTCCCCACATGTATGGCAGCAAACGGCACTCATTCTTGTTAACCTCCCTGCCTTTCCTTCCTTCCTTCTCTCTATCCCATGCCTAGCAAGCCGCGCTACGGAAGCCGGCGAGGCTTTTCTCACTGGTCGCATTCGCGACCGGAAAAATGTGCGTCGCACGTTTAAGATACATGCATGCGTATAGGTAGTTTGTCATGACGTTAGGCTTGATACATTTATGTCGCAAAGTATGATACATTTGGCACATAGAAATGGTTAAAGATCCGCACCGCTTTTAGAACAATGCAAAACACAGTGTTTCGCAGCAGAAGTATTCCGAAAGTAATCTGGATAGTGCGCTGGTTCCTTTGTTACGTAATCACGATGCTATTAAAAGTGTAACATTTGCTCGTCGCTCGCTATGTTTTACTGCTTCGACTTCATCCTTTCTTCAGTTTTCTGTACATTTCTTGCGCGCTCAAATGCACCCCAGACAAGGGAATCTCTAACCACCACTCACAAAATGCATAACCGAGCAGGTTATTACACTGTCTTATACAAAAAACGTATTCCTCTGACGCAAGGTTAAACGTGGCTTTACCTATAAAGCCATCGTCGCATTCGAGGCTGCATATCCGCTTACAGCATTGTTCTAAATCTACCACTCCGCAATATTTCCTCACCCTTTATAAGCAAGGCGTCTTTTTATAGGTTTGAGTTGTCTCAATAAAATAAATAAACGTTGGCGGTTATAAAGAGGAGTGAAGAGAAGGATTGAGAAATATGGTTCACGCCTAAAGAATGCATGAAGTAAAACAAGACACCCCGGCTAGCGTGTTTTAGGAGCCATGAATCACCAATGAAGCCGCCTGCGCTCAAAGAGCAAGGACGCTTCGAGTGTACCTGTGCGCCAAGCTTCAGATTAAGTAGTACTGACTAGCCTCATTAGTCTTATACGGTGACATTTACGATATACGTTTTTCTCATGTAAAGTACTAAAGTTTTAGGGTGACAACATTAGTAAGAATATTAGTGGAGTCAGAGAGAGAGGGAAGCCAATGACAGAAATTCAGAGGTCAGCCTGTGCTAGGTAACTTACTTTCTACTCAGAACATGGAATCTAAAGTGGCACGGGAGTGCCCAAAAGAGTCTATATGCAAAGCTAAACAAAATCATATCACACATTATGCAAATCACGCTGCAGCGTGATGCGTGATATGCATGATATTTATTTTAGCAATAGTTACCTCGTAAAATATCCTCGAAACGTTTACAGGTTGTCAAACTGAAAGTGGCGGGTGTCAGACATTAAACACATTGGCTATGCGGCGTTGGCTTCTGAAGGCCTTACAAACAGTGAACTATAAATGATTCGATATGTTGTTTTTCAACGCCAACAGTTCAAGACAAAGTTTAGCATTGTACTTCAAGAAGGCTACGCAGTCATCACATTGAGCAGCCTATTACACATGCCGATAGCGCAACACAAGAAAGTAAATACATACAAAGCTACTAAACACGTAATTGAAGGGTAAAAGATATCCAGGTCACAGCCCATCTGCTGCATTCACTTTTTGAAAGAGAGAGAGATAAACGGGATGGAAACGGCCAAGAGGTTAACCGGATGATAATCTGGTTTGCCACCCTGCATTGTGGGAAGGGGAAATGAAAGACGAAAAAAGAACAGCAGAGAGAAAAATCAAACTAACGAAAAAAAAAAAGACTTTTTGAAGTTACTGCTAAGACTATTGCAGGAGTCACTCGGCTAAAGTTTCCATGTTACGCCAGGAGGTGCATGAAAGAGCGAGGAAATAATGGGCAGCATGTGACAATTGGTTCATAGTTCACCGTACAAGTTTCAATAATCCATCGCATTCAAGCGCATTAAAGCTCATGCGAGAGTATTATCTGCGGTGTCATTCACGGCGACCCCGTTTGTCTCAGCGCCAGGCGCTGAAGCGCTGCTATTTTTGAATGGGGCCACTGAAAGTCTAAGTTTTAATGTTAAGCACTCCTGCGATCCTCTAGGGTTTGCGTTAATGTGCTCCAAGTCCTTGTTGTGAGGGCAACGCACAACACTGATAAAAGGTAAAGTTATGAAACTCACCAGGCTTTGCGATATGATTCAAAGAGAGCCGTAAGGAAATCACGTAGGGCCCGCAATCCTTATTTTGTTTAAACACCTGAATCGACAAATCCTTTTGTGCAATAATCATGACATAAATCTTTACGGTTTCGCTATCTTAGCCAGCGGCAACAAAGCATCCACTCCACGCCCGCCCCGCTGTTGATAGCGAGCGAGCTTTACTGAGTGCTCGCTGAGAGGGATGTTTGCTCTTGTTTGCTGTTCGGCGCCACAAAGCCATTTTCTCTAAGTGGCGTTTTCAAGCCAGGCGCCTCCTGCATCTAACGACTGCCACAGAGAGAGAGAGAGAAAGCGCGTCCTGTCGGCATCACCACTTTGCTTGTCTTCCTCTTCGTCGCGCTGGCGCCAGGCTGTCGATGCATTTAGGGAAGGACGACGACCGATAGCGCGCAAGAAGGCAGAGACGATCCCTTCAGTTCTCCTCAAATTCTTTTTCTCACGTTCTTTTTTATTTTTTTCTTGTACGATGATTGGAGTCACTTTCGACATTTTTAAGTATACAAACGATGTTCCTGTGCTCCAACCGCGACTGTCGTTTTTGTGCGTCGTTCTTACTTTAAAGTAGTTTGGCGCCGACTTCATGCTTCCTCACTTCCTTCTCCGTTATCTTTTTTTCTTTTTTATCAACAGCGCGACACGACTCTGACAGCTTGCGGTTGCCAATGGCACGTGCTCGCTTGTGCTAGTTGAGCTTTCTGTGTCATCATATCCATTTCTTATATATCGTAGTAATTGAAAGAAGGATATCGATATATCGACAAGTAAAAGTAAACACACGCAAAAATTGCCTTGTTTAGTATATACACATACTACTTCTAGGCGCACTCTGTAACATTTACACGTGTTATAATCCTCAGTTACGGGACGGCGTTTCGGCGACATTCAATAGCGTCTGCTTGGACTTCGAACCAGATTAACCATATGAGAGGGTTTGGCAGGCCAGACGAGGTGCTGTAAAAACAATAACAGAAGTTTACTACATAATTACTGGTGAGCAGTGCGCTCCAAGACAAAAATGATAGAAACGTTCGGAGTGCGTGTTCCTGCACGCAAAGGCAGAGAAGAACCCTTCGTGGCATCTCGTTGGCCTTCTTATATCCTACTCCATCCCGGCAACCTCATTCTCTCTTGCTCCCTCGTAAAGGGCATTGTCAGCTCACTGGTCAGCTCACACAGAGGAATACGGACAAGAACCACTCCCTGGCAATCCACACAGAGGATTTCGCAGCGAAACCACTCACTGGTGTAGAGATGGGGAGCGCAGGTAAGGTCGGCTCAACACACTGGTCATCCCACACACAGGATTTCGGAGAGAAACCATTCCCTGGCGTAGAAGGGGCGAACGTACGAGAAAAGAGAGTCGCATTTGCCCTAATGCATAATCCCGTCACACACACCAGTGGGACTAGCCTTTGCATATTGTCCATCGTGACGATTAGGCATGTCGAGTCTCAGGAGCTTGGCATCCGTTCCATTCATCACCGCACACAGTGAACCGTAACTTTGGCGATTATATTGTATATGAAGAAAGACCTCCGTTCTGTCAAAGATGCGTCAGTGTTGGCTGTTGGTTTACCTGTACCTTGGTTTCACGTAACTGCAGCAAAATTCTCATGTCCAAAGTTTATCACCGTCGGCATTTTACGATGTTCTTTTTATAAGCTCTCATGTTAATGACGAAATGCTTCGCTTGTGAATTGTACACGCAGCCTCAATGTAAAAGAAGCGAGCCAAGTGAAGGTCATTGTAAATATTATGAGAATAAAATGAAGCATGAGTTGTCTACAACATAAATTCAATCATAAACTAGGAAAAGTGAATTGAATCTAAGTAGAAAATGCCAAATGTACGAGACTCGTTCACAAAGCTACGTTAAAGAACAATCACTTGCCCGCCAATGACACTGGGGATTTCATCCAAGTTATGACTGGTATACGCGATGGGCCATTTCCCAAATTGTACCTAGTGTAGGTTGCTCTTATGTGCTGCAAGTGTTACGCAGGTTTCCGAGAGTTCCTTCATGGGAAGCATGGTTAGTGGCACACCAACGCAGACATAGTTAACTAGCTCTACTCAGTAATACTATGTCGTAGTAACTCGTGCGAACGTGGGTGCGTAAATTGCTGCTAACAAAAATATTCAGCGCTCAGTAAAGCCATAGCATTTAAGGCTACAACCACGGATATTACCTGCGTAGGCACAATGTTGAACAAACATCAATGCCAGCAGTGGTAGCGAACCATGACGTATCTGGGTGTAATTTATAGTATAGTGGAGTAACGACCTAATATAAAAAAGCTTCATTATTCTTACTGTTGAAATAGAATAAAATGTATTTCTTTCGTAAATTGTTTTAGGATACTTCTGCATAGTACTCCACTCGAAAGAGGAAAGCCACCAGCGAGAATCATAAGACAGTTTCGTAAAGGAAAATATCGAAAATATTAATTTGTTTTCCCATGCAGAACGTTCCGGGTATAGAGAGCTCTTGTTTATATCATAAAGAATTAGCAGAACCTATTATATGAATATACAAATGGAGAGTAGTTTCATTAGTATTAGAGACTCACTTTGTCAATATAAATTTCCGCAAAACGCGGTGGGATCAAATGCATTCAAACTTAAGTCAGTTGTAATTGTTGCTATCATGCGACTTTACATTGTATGTTCTTGAATATGGGCTCAGCATGGACATTAAAAATTTCACATTGCATACGGCCAGCAGGTAAATTTCAGCATCGTTTCAGGAAAGGTATCACCCTGCTTTGTGTCATTTCTTCGGCAATTGGAGCACGTGGTAACATAGCATTTTTCCATGCAACCTAATAAAGCGAGAGTGGAGAGCTTTTCCTAGTAAAAGAAAAAAAATCAACCTGGTCTTGATAAATTCTTAAGTCTGAAATTATTTCAATAGCGTACTTGTACAGCGCATAACAAGAAACCAAATTTATAGCATCATTATAGGCTTCTAGAAACGACGTGTTGTCACGAGATGTTCTGGACTTCAGTCTTCAGACTTCAGCGAGTTCTTGGCCCTCATCAGTGAAAAGGAAAGCAGCCTTAACATCAAAAGCAGGCAAAAAAAAGCGCGAAAGGCTCCAACGTTTAGTTAAAGAAACGAACATGTTTGGAAAAACTCCAGTGCAAACGTAAAATGAACCAATTCCAACAAAATGTCGTGCGGCAGCACCTTAGCCGATGCGGAGAAAAGGGCGACTCCCCCCTCCCCCCAGCTAGAGGAAATCATCCGCTATATTCAAGGGATATTGCGTTATAGAAGCAGGAATGTCAACTGCCCGCAGATCTTCAACGAATGGTGTATTCGCTGAAAAATTCGCATTGCAAGTGTCTCGGAAGGCTCTGTGTGCGCTCTTCGTACAGTGTTCTCCTTCGTGTTCGCTTTGTACAATGTCACTGTGCTGCACAGGTCCGCCCTTCCCTATACAAATTTCCTTGGGATTGAATACGCGGCCTCAATTAACAAGATTCAACGGAAAATATAAGGTCGGCGACGGTTCTTCGTTAATTATTCTCACTGCTCCTTCCACAGCGTCGAGGAAATGAAATGGTCGTAGCCAGCACAACTTACCATTACTCTTTTCTTCTTGGAGACGTAGCTGCGGATAAAATCTTCCTTTCACTGAAAAACAATATGAGGGCACCGGATCTTCAGACGCACGCCTATACGGAAGACGGTGTCAATATTCACTTTAAATTCAGGAAGTTGGATTTGGAATTAGTGTGACCGGAATTAGAGGGTGGGCAGTCTGAATCAATCCTATGTGCGGGGCGTAGCGGATATTGGAGCCGAATGTGACTATATATCATGTCACATACAAGGTACTTTAACAACACCTGCAGACGGGCTAGAAGGTGCATTGCA
The DNA here is from genome assembly GCF_023375885.2 of Dermacentor andersoni. NCBI lineage: Eukaryota > Metazoa > Arthropoda > Arachnida > Ixodida > Ixodidae > Dermacentor > Dermacentor andersoni. Next base: position 122,548,575 of record NC_092815.1, on the reverse strand, counting down.
GATTGACGAAAATAAGCGAACAGGAAGACAGACACAAACAGCCGAGAAGGGCACATGACGGGCGCTAACTCACATCTATTTTATTTGCAGCCACGCCAGCAAATATATGCGGAAAGGATGACATGCACTGCGTTATGCACTGCGCATGTCATCCTTTCCGCATATATTTGCTGGCGTGGCTGCAAATAAAATAGATGTGAGTTAGCGCCTGTCCCATGTCTTTCTCGCTTGTTCGTGTGTGTCTTCCTGTGCGCTTATTTTCCACCGATCACATACAAAGATTTGCAATCGCTCTGGTCTGCACTTTGGCGCGTGGCTGACATCAAGCCTATTGTCAATTCCAAAGAATAAACAACACTGGCAACACTATATGTCAGTTGCTACTCCTCACAGGCGTTTTGATTATTATGGAAACAGAAACAATAACAAATACACTGGAGCCTCCATGCATTTTGGCCTGGTAATCTCAGTTTAATTGTGAATTGAAAACTCGAGGCATCTTCAATATGCTGGCTATAGTCGAGATAGTTTCTATGATGTGATATTATAGGGGACATGTTCTAAAAACACGTGATTATTGAATTCATTTTTTTCATAAACGAAACAAGAACAGAAATATGCTAATAATTCTGCTGCATCGGTTGTCTCTCTAATCACAAGATAACAGATTTGTTTTGCGGACTCCGTCACGGATGTACACCGTACGCAAACGGTACGCCACTGCTTGTGTTAACGCACTCTAAAAGAATATACGGTAATTGCGATAGAAATTATATGGACAGTCCAGGCGCATTTCTGCCTACGCCGTCGCCGTGAGGTTTTGTATGAGCGAAAGAGTATGAGGGTGAGCTGGCGAACGCGGTTCAATCTCGCGTGCGCGGGCGAGTAACGCGGCCCGGATGCGTGCCCTTTCCAGTGGCGCGCAAGGCAGGGAGGTGCAGTGAGGGAGATGATGATGATAGTGATCTAGAGAAAGTAAAGACGCTTGATTCTGCAACCCGTGAGGGAGCACGTTGAAGCGTCGTCAGGGGAGATGGAGTGGGAAGTGAAAGATGATAAAGAAAGAGGAAGGATGTGGCCTAATAGACTCCACTATGCGCGACCGGTGGCAATCCGCAGTAAAGTTGCCAGCGTTGTAGCGGGCCCTTACAGGGCGTTTATTCCAGTGTAATTCATAAACTCCGGCAGGCTTCGCAGTGCAGGGAGCTGCGGACACACCGGGAACAGCAGGTCAGTCTCTGTGGCCGCTGGACGGCCGTGCCGTCTCTAAGTGCTGATCTCTATGGAGGATTCCTGCACCATGGATGGGCAGGCACAGAGAAGGTCCTCCAGAGTCTCGGGTTCCCCGAACCTCTTGCAGACAGGTGTTGTGACGTTGCGCGGCCCCTGGCGTACAGCCGGTCCGCAGTCCAGGTGCAACCAGTCCGCAAGCGCAGAGGTGTGGAATAGTCTCTTCTGGAGAGGCCGTTCTCTGGAAGTGGCTTGGTGGCCCTGCCACTAGCAACTCGGGGGTCCGGTGAATGGAGTTGAGCAGGCACCGTAGCCGATATCTCGTCTATTCCGAAGCCGCTACCGCTTTGGTAACCCGGACTACATCATGGTGGCAGCTTTGGCTTAGGTATCTGCCTCCTCGTTTCCGGCTACCCCGACATGTGAGGGCAGCCATTGGAAGGATATTGGTATTCCGGTGGTGGCTAGAGCCGTTAACCTGGCAAGCAGCAGCACCCCTGTAAGTCCTGCCCGCCTTGGGTTGACGAGGGCCTGGAGTGCTGCATGGCTTAGAGTCGCACACCCCCACCACCGGCTGCTGGGGAGGATGCTCAGCAAGGAGGTCGGCAGCCAGGTGCTGCTCCGAAGGCGAGGGAGGAGGCACGATCTTCTCCGGCGGTTGCTGCGGCAGGTGCGTGCCCTCTCCTGTGGCGCGCGAGGCAGGAAGGTCAGGGGAGGGAGGAGGGGCGTCCTCCGGCGGCTGCTAGGGTGCCTCGATGTCCTCCTCGTCCGCCACTCCGTACAGAGTGGAGACAACCGCGGCGTCTTCTAGCGCGTTGGCCACGCGAATCGCGGACGCCGTATTAGACGCTTTGGCGGACGCCGTAGGGATGCGTTGTCGACGCTCAAGTGTCTTGAAAGCGATCTGCAACAGCGCTAAAGTGCGAGCCCGCGCGGGCCTTATCTTCAAAGTGGTCTGCAACGTTTGTAGAGTGCACCTAATGCCGGTAGCTTCGTATGCGCTGTGCTTTCGACGTTTTGTTCGCGCTGAGGCGAGACGTGCATGAGGGTCAACTCGCTTGCAGCTGCTGGGATTCCTGAACCCAGAATTTTCGCAGTGCGTTTCCGCGCTCATCGTACGAGATATGTTCATGTTTACCTGTGCGCTCGTGACACCATGCTGGCTGATTTAGTTAAAACACGCTCACGGGCTAGTTGATTCGAATCCATGAAAGAATGTGTAAGCACGACTTAGCAAGGACGTAGAAAGAAGCAGACACACAAAGACAGCGCTGTCTCTGTGTGTCTGTTTCTTTCTACGTTTTCGTTGACTCACGCTTACATATTCTATAATTGTTAAGTTAGTTAGTAAGCGAATGTGTACAAGTTTATATGTCCTATAAAACTACTATCCTTACTTTGTAGAGTTAGTTATCTACCAATTTGCTATCGCAATCGGTGCTTCGCGTTTCGGGTGGAACTGCGACTGTTTTTTTTTTTCACTCACTACAGATACACGTAATTCACGATAAATTATCAGCGAAGGCGGACATCATTTGCCAAAAAACAATAAAATGAAGTGATAATAACCTAACTACATTAATGAACTTCCTAGCTACGAAAGTTACGGCAATTGCTTGTGTCTTTTCTTTCTTCGAATTATGTTAGCCTTGACATATATATCATCTGTAGTGATGTAACGTAAATGTTTGTAGTATTATTTTTTTAAGTGTCCGATGTAAAAAAAAGAGAAAGGCCAACTGTATTGCTTCGAGAAGTAATATCCCAGCCGTGTCTAATGTGTTACCAAACCGACAGTTGGCTTCTGCTCATGCGTCTCAATGTCACTGCTTAGACTGAAACCTGATTGGCACCGCTATGCACTATGAACCATTGGAAACTTCAGCGTTGTCGGGCAGCTAAGTGAAAGTGGTTGAATAGTGTCACGTCTCAACAACGTTTATTGCTCCAGGTGCTATTGTGCAGCGACGAGAAGCGCGAGCGCTAGTTACATGCTCATTTGTCAGCGCCTGCTAGAAATAAAGCCATTGCCGTGCCAGCAGTCATTTTGGTAGAAGGCACGCGAAAACACAACACTCCTCAGCTCTAGATGGGTGTTATAATTTATTGGGGTGTTGCAAGGCTGCTTTCTCTTTTTTCATTCCTTTCTTTTCTCATTTCTTTTCTTTCGTATGGGTATAGTGAGGTATCTGCAAACTAAATTTTTAAATTTTGTGGATAATGCTGTTCTTTTCACATAAGTTACCGCTTTTTCATGTATAGTCACCCATGTACTACTCGTTAAACTTCAGCTGGCAATGCGTATTACGGTGTTGTTTGTCCCGTGTAAATTTTGGAGACCTGATTTAGTATTTGTGTATTTAAAAAATGAGTTGTACTAGGCACATACTCATTCTCAAATGTCTTGATTTTTTTATTTTCTAATTTAAGGAGCAGTCACCACACTCTCCTAACCGTATATGAAAAGAATTATTTAAAGTTTTATGAAGAACCAATTGCACTCCACTAGTGTTCCAACTCCTTTTAAATGTGAGTCATTTTACTTGGTCATTTCCCTAACACGTGGCGACGTGCTCATGGTTAATTTTCTCCACAGCCATAACATGAGCGTAGCATTTGGTCGCGGACGCGGGAGTGAATTTCTTACGTTCTGCCGTGAGCGTGTGCAGGGAAGGCGGGGGTTTGCTATGTTTCTTGAAGAGCACTTTCGCTGAAGGAAAAAAAAAACTGAATGTACCGAGAACTGAATGGGCGACAGTTTGCTGCGTTCGCGCGCAGTATATTCTTGGAATAAAATATGAATATGCCACATTGCGCCATCTTTTGTCCTTTGCGCACTTGAGGACAAAATGCGAGACACCACTACATTTCCTCAGTGAGCAAGCCGAAAGCAGAAGAATATTTAACTGCATTACAACATGCGGCGAAGAGGAGTGAGTTGAAATGTGCCGCAGACTGTGATATCTGCCACGCACGATACATCCGGTTCTGTAAGAGACTAAGAAGAGGACAAACTGCGGTTTATCTCCAAAGGAACACCTTATAAAATATGGCGTGCACTTACAAAAAATAAAGAATAACATAACGCATTTTTGACAGCGTGGAGAACCATCATATATTTGAAGACGACAAATGAGGACTGATGGCGCGTTCCGAAAGGCTCCATCACAGGCAGAAGGAAGCTGTGCTGAGACACGTCGGCGTTTTCGGCTACGGTTTGTTCATGCTTACCCAAACATTTACGCATAACTAATTCGTTTTCGCCAAGTAAGAGGTTTATTTGCTCGGTGGGCTGAAACGTACGCCGGCTTTTATTTTTACAATAGTTGTCTCGATGAATCTAAGAAACCTTGTTATTCACTGGTGACAGCCTACATACACGTCTGGACGACGTGTCCGAACGTTAATTCAATTTAGTTTTATGGCTGGTTGTCTCTTGGATCAGTTTTTGGGTGTGCTTTAATCCAGCGCTTTCTTCACAATTTGTAGCTATGCCTCCTACTCTGTATCCAATAACAAATAAGCTGACCATGTGTGCCAGTTCTTATTCATCAAGAACAACTAGTTCCACGCCGATTTTAGGAAAATATGTGGCTTTCTTTGTACTGGCTTTGCGAAAAAGTGGCCCCGGTTTCATAATTGCCGTTTCACTTCTATATTCTGCATAGAGTTTTTGTGTTCCAAACGTTGTTTCACACAAGCCATTTATACAAATTTGGTAATGAAAACAAAGCTGAGAGCTCACATCTTTTGACACCAGCAGTTTACAAATAGCTTACTATACGTCTCCAAAAGTGGCGCAATAGTAAGAACAAAGTAAAAATTAGTTCGTATAGCCAGCACTGTAGTCTCCTAAGCCATATCAACCGCATGTTGATTGTTAACTGTACCATAAATCTATAGCCAACCAGCGCATAGACTCAGTTTTCAGTTCTCTACTCTGCTAGACACGTTGCGTTTCTCAAGCTGCAGCTGTTCATATGCAAATGCTTGATTTGTATACGTCTAAATTCTTTGGAGTCTTCACTTCTTGTGCCTTGCCCCTGCTGTTCTCAAATGAGAAAAGAAAAAAAAAAAAGCTTCGTGAAGGCATTTTGCCGCACTTTTTTGTTGTGGTTACTAAGCTTGGCTGAAACCTAATATCAGCCACACCAGCGTATAAGTAAGTACCTATGCGCAACCCCCTTAACAGATGATATCTAAATTAAGTGATTTCGTAAGTTGAACGCAGTCAACCCTTTCTTTTCTCTCAGTAGGCGATAGCGATGAAGTTTAGCGCAGCAGTGATTCTTATATTATTATTACTTTAATAGGACATCATTGACAAGGTACGTCACCTCACGGTGGATGATGTTGAAGCCATGGTGTAATTTCACGTGGTTTCTCTTTTCACTAGTGTTCCTGTGGCCCTTGCAGTGGACGCATGCAAAGCTACATGCCCTTCTGACTGACGAGAAACTGTTTGAACGTACGGCAATTGAAGTGCAGGACATCGCAAGATTACTCGAATTTTGCTTGAAAAATACCTACTTCACTTTCCGCGGTGTCACTTACAAGCAAGCGCACCGTACCCCTATGGGCGCATATATTTCTGTAACCGCTGCAAATCTGGCTATAGTTTCCGTGGAAAACCGGGCTTTGCCTTGCTTTTATCCTCCTCTGAAAGTTTTGCGCCGCTACGTTGACGGTGGCTTTTGCGTCATAACGAAAGACGCCTTGGCTGCCTTCACGGATCGCCCAAATAGCATTGAGGAAGCCATAATTTTTACTGTCGAAGAGGAGGATTCCGGACGGCTACCGTTTCTAGACGTGGTGGCAGAACGGGACAGGCAGCGGTAGTCTTTCAAAATCCACAGCAAGGACACGCACACAGGTTGGTATCGGCACTTCCTTTCTGTAAATGCCGTGTGCCAGAAGCGGTCCGTGTCTTTCTCATTAATACAGAGAGCCCAAAGGATTTGTAGCAAGACAGAAGATTTGGTTTCTGATTTGGCCTGCATTCGACGTGAGCCCGGCGCGTGCATCTACCCAAAAAGCTTTATTGCTTCTTCGGAAAACAGAGATCAACCGACCATACAATGAAATTGCGCAGCACTTTTATCTCGGCAGGAGAGACTTTCACCTTCCACACAAGTAGTTAAATAGAGCGCAGGCATTGACCGTCAGATTATTGCAAACAGGCTCATATCCCAGCCCGGCTTTATTCCACAATATTTATCCCGACACCTATGCCACTAGTTATTGCAGGCACTGCAATGACATCGCTAGCCTAGACCATATTCTCTGGCGTTGCCCCTAGTTACGAGGCACAGAACAAATCAATGAGGAGAAGTGGCTCTCCGCTATCAAGAGCCCCGATGCCGGGGCGCCACTATGGGCTGTCCAGAGGGCCCACGATGCGGCGGTCGGGCATGGCCTGACTGTCCCAACGTGGGAGCGGCCCGCAGCGCGCTGAGTCGCGTACCTCAAGACCTTCATTAAAGTTTTGCTTCCATCCATCCATTCTTCGGAAAAAAGAGCCTTGCGCCCTAGGGAATAATGTGAAGCCTGCCGCCAGCGCCGCGCCGCCATCTCATTTATTCCCGGCCTCAGCCAAGCTTTGCCACGTGTCCTGCGTAGATATAGCGTGCAAGTCGCCCGTGTTCCCAGCCGCAAGTTACGAAACAAGCTTGTCAACGTCAAGGACAAGCTAAGAAAGGAAAGGTTTCCTGGCGTTGTATATAAGATACCGTGCGCGGACTGCAATATGTCTATATATTCGCGAAAGTGGCAATTTTGAGCGGCGCCTAAAGGAGCACATGAAGGAGGTGAAAAAGAAAGAAAGTCGCTTCCAGTGCAATCGCTCAACATGCAGAAGCCAAGCGATTTCAACTGGAGCCAAGCTTCAGTCATCGCTCAAGAAAAGAGCTGGACAAAGCGACGGTACCTGGAATCCATGACTTTCCAAACAACCGCACACACGCTCAATCGAAACGATGGCAATCTCCCGCCAACATACGCAAGATGCCTGAAGCGATTATTGACGCGGATTTAAGCTGAAGGTTTTTTGCCTCTCAGCTGAAGCCGAAACGCCTAAAATTTTTTGACAACCCCATTTCGGGAAGAAGAAGAGGTGGCCGAAGAAGGTAGATGCACTTCACGTCGGCTCCGTCTTCGTTCAATGATTTCGCAGGGAAGTCACCGAAAATCACCGAGTTCTTGCTACCATCTCACGCAGCAAGTTACCAAGATTCTGCCGATACCAACTTCAAGGTGGGAATCACATTTTTCGAACTTCTACGCGAAATTTTCGTCTGCCACACCGGCAGCCGCGGTGGTGGCTGCCGCGAGCCTAGGCCTATAGGCGCCCCCGCAAAAAGTACACGTGGCGCGCGCCCACGCTCGCTCGCAGACGGAAGAAATGGAGGTTCTCGTGCAAGGGGTGAACCTTTCCCAAGAAGAATTTGAGGCCGGCACGGGCTGGAGTACCGTCGGCTCGAAAAAGCAAGCCGTTGAGAGATCCAATACGAGCAGTTTCGGCGCCCACCTCGGCACCGGCGGAAGGAAGAAGCGCGAGCAGAAACTGAAACAGCAGTTAATCAAGGCCAGCCGCATGCCATATCTACCGAAGGGTGATTTCAAGATTATCATCCGCCCAAAGGGAGGCCTCAAGATTGGCGAATTAGGAGCGGCCCGAGTAGCTTCGTGCGTCTACCAAGCTGCTGGCATACCCGGGGAGCACAGGGAAGACGACACCGTGTGCCTCAACGTACAACAGAACATCATCGTAGTGAGTACCCCCAGTGAAGCCAACGCAGACAGATACCAAAGAGTCGAGCGCCTCGTGGTCAACGGCCAGGCCTATCAGACCAACGCATATGAATCGGCACCCGACTTAACTTCCAAAGGAGTCATCAGGGGTATACCTCTCGAAGATTCGCCCCGGGACATCACCGCCCAGGTCGTTACCCCCAAGAATCCTACGGCAATCGCTGCGAAACGACTCAGCAGTACCACCACGGTTATCGTACTGTTTTCCGGACTGAAAGTTCCCTCCTTCGTCCGCTACGGAGGCGCTCTCATCAGGTGCGCGTTGTACAGAAAACAACTTGACCTGTGCTTCCAATGCGGCAGACTGGGCCACCGCATGGACGTGTGCCCCAGTCCGCAGGACCGCATCTGTAGAGGCTGCGGTACGGCCAACCCAGGTCTCGACCACCAGTGCAACCCCCTTTGCCAACTTTGCGGGGGTGAGCACTTAACGGCCGATAAGAATTGCAAGGCTCGCTTCAAGACGCCATATATAGTCAAGAGACGACGCTGGGAAAGACGACAACAGGAAGAATTTCTAGCATCGGAGGCTACGAGGGAATCTGTTGGACGCCCTTCCCGAGATACCAGGCCCCGTTCACGCTCGAGGGCCCGCTCGAGAACCAGAAAGTCCAGATCACGGAGCCGCACACCCGGACCGGCCCGAACCAGATCCAGGAGCCGTACGCGTTCGCGTTCCCGCAGCAGCGGAGGCGGCCCGGCGGTAGAAGAGGCCACCAACAAGGTGAGCTGGGCAGACGCGGTCAAAGGCTCGTCGCGCCGCGGCGGAACTGAGGAGACTGCAGCTTCTAAAGAAATAGCAGAAATGAGACGGGAAAATGCGCAGTTGAGAGAATTAATCTCACACCTCACGAGAGAAATCCAGGAACTTAAGAATAGTCGAAGGGTGGACATATCTCCCCGTCTGAGTACTTGTAGTGCAGGTGCAGCTGCGGTAACTCCTAATAATAGCATGGAGGAGGACGACAACCCTCCGCCACCTAAGAGAAAGGCTCCAGCCGTTAGCAGCCAAACCGGATCACAACTGGCAGACCTAGGACAGAAATTAACAGAAATGCAAAATGTACTCAAAGAACAAGCGGAAGCCGTCGGCAACCTCACGCTGGCGGTCTCGACCATAATGTCGAGAATTGACAAATTCGAAAGCAACGTGGCCAACCTAAGTCTTAGAGTAGCCAAGCTGCAGCCAGTAACCACCGCAGGGGCCCCCATAATTGGGGTCGCATCTAATCAATTCCACGACACCCCTGTAAACAACGCAGGAGCATCTGGGGTTCTTCAGACCTCCAGCCCTCGACCAGACCAAAATAGGCAAGCACGGTAAAAGAGGCGCGCTGACGATATGGCAGTGGAATTGCAGGAGTTACGCTGCAAAAAAAGCGGTCCTGCAACAACACCTTAAAAGCAAATCGAAACCCGATGTAATAATGTTACAAGAGACACACGAATTAGCAAAACTACCCGGTTACCAAGCCATCGGTCCCCCCTCCGTGGAGAACCAAGCGGTAACTACTTTGGTCAGGAAAGGCTTAGTGGTCGTTCGTCACGACCTTAAGGTAGCGCAGATTGAACAAGTATTCGTAGAAATTATACCTAAAAGCAAGAGCCAAAGCAGCACGTTTATCCTCAATCTATACAGCAAGCCAGCGCACATACGACAGCGCTTTCTAACCCTTTTTAGGAAGGCCACTGACATCGCGGGCACCCATCCCCTACTAATAGGGGGAGATTTTAACGCCCCGCATGGTGCGTGGGGCTATGCCTATACGAGAGCCAAAGGCAAGGCTTTATGGCAGGATATACAGGAAACAGGCCTGACCCTAATCACCGACCCCAGCTCCCCCACCAGAATGGGAACAGGGCTGACAAGAGACACCACGCCCGATCTAACATTAGTGAAGAACGCAAGAGGAGCGAGTTGGAATAACACGTTCGAAGACCTTGGTAGTGACCACAGAATTCTCGAAACGAAATTATTGGAGAATATAAAAGTCGAACCCAACAAAACCTTCAAATGGACGGACTGGGACCAGTTCCGCAAGAATCGAGCCGGAATGACGCACGCGCCCATCACAGACATTCAACAATGGGCCGAACAAGTGATGGCTGACGTCAATGAAGTTACAAAGACCGTGACGCCAGAACTTCCCGTCGAGAAGATCGACAGCCGCCTGGTGCACATGTGGGAGGCCAAACGATCGCTTCAAGCCAGGTGGCAGAAACAAAGACACAATAGGAAGTTGAGGAAACGCATAGCGTTACTCAACAAACAAATAGAAGAACACTGCAAAACTCTTAGTAAACAACAATGGGATGAGAACTGCAATGAGATGGACGGACGGATTGGCACCGGTCACACATGGCGCCTGCTCCGACACCTGCTAGACCCGACCAAGACCAAGGCAACACATCGGGAAACCATGCGCAAGCTAGTACACACGAACACCAAGAACGAGGAAGAAATCCTTTCCGAACTCTGCGACAGATACGCCCCGCACAGCCCGACTATTCAACACGGGGAATACACGGGAAATCCCAATTTCTCTCTGGACAGAGACTTTGGCGAGGCGGAAATCCGGGCCGCTTTGCAAAAGCTCAACAGCAAGTCGGCCCCGGGACCGGACGGCGTAACTAATAAGACCCTTCGTAACTTGGACGACGAGACCATCTCCGAACTGACCAAGTACATCAACGATTGCTGGGCCCGAGGATGCATCCCTGACCAGTGGAAAAGAGCAAAAATGGTGCTCATCCCCAAACCAGGGAAACCCCCAGATCTGGCCAACCTTCGACCAATATCCCTTACGTCGTGCGTCGGCAAGTTGATGGAGCACGCCTTCCTCACCCGTATCAACGCACACTTGGACGACGTGGAAGCGTATCCAGACACCATGCTCGGATTTCGAGCTCATCTCTCCACGCAGGATGCAATGTTGCAAATCAAGCACCAGATACTCGACAACAAGACAAGAGGTACCAGGGCCATTCTAGGATTAGACCTCAAGAAAGCCTTCGATAATGTAGCTCACGCAGCCATACTACGCAGCATTGCCGCACTCAATCTAGGAAACCGAGCGTACAGCTATGTTAAGGATTTCCTCACAAACAGGAAAGTCTCCTTAACGCTGGGCAAACTCGCATCCGAAGACAGGAACATAGGCAGCGTCGGCACCCCGCAAGGCTCGGTCATCTCGCCGATGCTCTTTAATCTCATTATGATCGGCCTCCCCGAGCGCCTCAACGCCATCGAGGGAGTGCATCACACAATATACGCGGACGACGTTACGATCTGGGTCGAGGTGGTGGAGGAGTACCTCGTCGGAACCGGTCTCGTCTGCTCGCCAGAAAAATCGGAACTCCTCCTCTACCGCCCGACGCTTAGGGGAAGACCCCCCAAGGCTTACATCCAGCATGCTGCATACGAAGAAATTTGCATACGCACCAAAGACGGACAAGAAATACCCAGGGTGAAGCAGATTAAGGTGCTCGGATTTATCATAGAATCGAACGGCAACAACGGAGAAACGGTCAGGCATTTGGAGACTAAGATCACGAACACGATGAGGCTCATCAGAAGAATCACCAACAGACATCAGGGTATGAGGGAGGCCAACGTCGTCAGACTCATACACTCCTTCGTTATTAGCCACATTACCTATGTGGCCGCGTACCACAACTGGTACGCGGCCGAATATGCCAAACTGAACACCCTCATTAGAAGAGCACACAAGATGGCACTGGGCCTTCCAGACAGCACCAGCACGGAACTGCTGCTACAGCTGGGCGTCCACAACACGCTTGAAGAGTTAATTGAAGCACAACAAATCTCGCAACTCGAAAGACTAGCGAAGACACGAACGGGCAGGAGTATCCTGGACAAACTCGGAATAAGTTATCACAAGCAGCACGGCGACAAGACATCCCTTCCAAGCACGATCAGGGAAAAGCTGCAGGTGGCTAATATACCCAAGAACATGAGCCCCGAATTCAATCAGGGTCGAAGAGAGAGTAGAGCCAAGGCTTTACTCAAAGCCTTCGGTAGCGACAAGGAAGCGCTGTTCGTAGACGCGGCAGAATACGAGGATCGACGTGCTTTTGCAGTGGCCGTCCTTAATACCGAGAAACAATTGGTCAGTTGTTGCAGCATAGGTGTAAAAAACCCCGAGGTAGCGGAAGAGGTGGCGATAGCCCTAGCCATCGTTAACCCCAGTTGCAGATATGTACTCAGTGACTCGCAGACGGCGGTCAGAAACTATGCACAAGGCAGAATTTCGCCGAAGGCTGAGGCTATACTTAAAGCCAACGCGCACTATGTCACCTCCGAGGAGACGGAGGAACGACACATTATATGGTTCCCGGCTCACACGTCCCCCGACACCCCCGTACCCAACCTCAACGAGGAGGTCCACCGCGTAGCGCGAGGTCTCACGTTCCGCGCCCGCGAAGAAGGAACCTCTCTTGGGGTTGGAAATCCAACGGAGGCATGGACAGAGAGGGACAGAATGACCAGATACTGTGATATTACAAAATTTTACCAAAACTCAAGGCGGGTTTATCCGCCCCCTAACCCCAAACTCGACAGGGCCCAAGCGGTAGACTGGCGGCAGCTACAAACAAAGACCTTCCCCAACCCCGCCCATCTCAGGAGGATATATCCGGACGTCTACTCAGATGATAACTGCAAGCTATGCAGTAGGGCTCACGCAACTCTTAGACACATTCTCTGGGAATGTGACGTTATATGCGAAGAAAATGCAGTTTCCCCAGATGAAGCTGCGGCGCGATGGACGGCCGCGTTGCGCAGCTCAAACCTCGAAAATCAACTATGGGCCATCCAGCAAGCCCGTGAGGCGGCGAAGAGACAGGATCTCCGGACCTCCTCGGGGGCGGCCTAGGCCCAGGCCACGAATTTGCCGGATTGGTAATAAAGTTGTTACCACCACCACCACCACCCCATTTCGGTCGGCGTTCTGTAGTTTATTCTTCTTTTGCTGTTACTACATGACCAGACGAGATTTCGTCAAACTATTAATTTCAAGCAGCAGTTTTCTTTTTTTTTTTTGATGACGCCCGCAGACTTGTCTTTCACGGTGGTTACGTCAGCCCCAGACAGGACTAAATGGATTTGTTTTCTTTTTTTCTACACAGTTACCAAACAGTTGCACGGTACGGCCAACCTAGAAGACACAGAATCAATGAGCTCTTAGGGTATGTTACCGCAGAAGACTAAGATTTATAAAAAAATGCTAATATACCGAAAATTTCTGCCCAGATGCGTCGCACAGTTTGTGTAACGAACATATGCCGCTTATACAACACACTTTCTGTAAATTTATCCCTTACAGAGCATACATTTTTGTATGCGCGCTGCATGGACCGCTCATCCGCGTATTCCAAATACTATGAAGGCTCAAGATCACAAGCAAGACGTACGGGATACCTTTGTCGTTTTCAGAGGGCAGATAGAGCATTCCATATATAGGCTGCGTAATGGGCAGGTCTATCTTCAATCTTCATTAAAGTACGTTGTCCCAGCAGTAAATGAACAAGCAGCCGATGGCTTAGTTTCACGACAGAAACTAGTTGCACCCCACCTGAAGTCGAGCAGGAGATATGCAACCATGCATCCTGCTCAGTTCTTGATGAGTCGGAATGGCCTGCCAATCGTGACTCTTATGCAAGTGAAAACGTTAGACCCGTGTGGCGAAAGTTCTCTTTTCGCCCGAACCACGTGGCGTGCGCAGTAGATATATGAAACATTTTTTTTTTGTACTACATTTGCGCAGACGCATAACATCAGCACCCTCGGCAATCTCACGATTCACACCTACATAACTGAGTCACTCGCAAAGTTTTAACATTGCGGCAGCGGGTGCCTAAATGGTGACAAGTTGAATTCGCGTGCTTTTTGTTGTTGTTGTCGTTGTTGTTGGCGATTGTCTGTTGCAAAACGGAATTTGCATCGAATGATATCTTTCCATTGCGCAACCACAGTATTGATTTCTTAAACATAGCCATTGAAGCAATTTTGAGTTCAATTTAATTAACCTTAACCATGTTCCACTAACATGTCCATAGAAGATGAAGTAGTCACATTTTTGCTTTAGATGGGCAACACTCACCCAACGAGCATGGCATACTCAATAAGGACAGTAGGATATTTACAAAAAACATTAAAAATGTGAGCGTTGTGAAACACGGTTTTGAGGCTTAAGGAGACGTAACGGAAATGGCAGGCGGTGAACTTAATCTTTCGTCAAGTGGTGTCCCAAAACACCTGACCATCACGCCAGTCAACCGGCCGTCGTTCCAACGCATGCGCTTGATCATGTGTGAAGCGAAGCTTTCCCAAAGTGCGTTGTTCTACGCTATAGAAGTATAAAGCTGATGCGTGCTGTTTTCTTTATTTCGTCTTGCGCAATTTAGATAAGCGCATATAATGCACTTAGATAAGCGCATTCAAAACCACAGTGAAACGCCACTTTATCTGCTATGCTGGGGTCACGCCCCGCAGCTCTCCTCTGACATCTTCATGATCATCAGTTTATATTAAGGGCGAAGCGGATAAAGACTGTGCAAAGAAAGAATAAACGTTTTCGTTCTCTCGCTTCCCTCGCAAGCTAGATATACTTACAAACCAAACGTCAATTAAGTGTTCCCACAAAGATCCCCGCTCTACAGTTGGGCACACTCTTTTCCCTTCTGGCTTATTATTGTTTACTGGAGAAAAAAAAAAGGCCTCGAACTGGTTCGCCGCCAACGTCATATACGGTCTACCTCACACAGAGCAGTTCCACATTTTTCCGGACCACAACATATTTGTTTACTCTTTGCCACGCAAACACTGCCCAAACGCGAAAGAGCCGCGTCCCCGGCAAAACCTACAGCCGGTCTCACCTAGCTGCGAGAGGCATTCCGATCGAGCGGTTTCCCGACGCCCTGCTGCAATAGGCAAATTTCACCAAGCGTGGCCACACCAGTCAGTTAGGACACTCGTTATTGCTCTGCTAGAAGCGCCGAAGTTGCGGCGCGCACCGCCGCAGAAATGTCAGCGACATAGCCTATAAACAGGCGTCAATGTGAGAAATAAAAGTCGCCAAATCTAGGCACGCGAGGCTGCATCATGTAAATAACAGACGGGAACGTTTCGGCAACATCACCGCGACCGAACGCAACCAACGGGAGTGTCGCCGAGAGGATGAAAACAAGCTCGATCTCCGCCGCACGGTCGCCTGAAGCACACGCCCCAACGCGCACGTCAGGCGCACATCAGCGCACGCACGTGGATACGTCATCCATCGGTGCAAATTTTCCCGACCATAAACCGTGACACCCAGCCACGTCGCGTGGATAATTAATTGTCCGCTGCATAGCAAAGCAGAACGCACCGTCAGCGTGTGCGTATGCAGGCAGCCTGGGGTGCATATTCGCCTCCCCCCCCCCCCCTTTCCCGGGCTGTTGACTATTTTCGTTCACTATTTCTAATGCCCATATCTCCTATTGCCGCCTTGCTTTAGATCTTGGCTTTTATGCCCTTTTTGCCTTCTGGTTGACCTCCCTGCCTTTCCTGTCCTTGCTTTCTCTCTCTCTCTCTTGCCTGTTTCTGCGGGATCAGCGCTTGGCTATAACAGGGGAAAAGGGAAGGGGAAGGCTGTTAACCCTTTCTACTCAGCGCACGTGCGCTCTCCTAACTGGTTATTTAGCAGTCGGGTACGCGCTAACGAGCATTAACTAGAGCGACTGCGTGCCATCGCATGAGTTTTTGACAGGCCAGATTCATCATGCCGCACGAACAGTCGGAGCGATTTACCTTACTCTTGCACTCCGCGATGAATTTTGCCCCGAAGGATATGTACATATATATATATATATATATATATATATATATATATATATATATAGATATATATATATATATATATACATACGTACATACACGTTCGAGAAAGAAAGCGGGTTAGCAGAGGAGCCTGATTTTTATGAATCATATCGTAAGAAGCCAACAAACAAAGACATCAAGGACAACATAGGGGAAGGTACTTGTACTTGCTAATTAAAGAACTGGTAAATTAGCAGAAATGAGAGTAGATGAAAAAACAACTAGCCGCATGTGGGGGGAACTATCCCAAGTTTGCGAGCTCCAAGCACCACGTACCACAACAAAACTTGGCTGAGATGTTGATAGCAGCGTATGCTACCCGCGGACTATGTTATTTCACCAAGCCCGAAGGGTGGTGCAGGGCCCTTTTAAGCGCACATTCTCGATAGAGCAAATTATGGAGTGACTACAAAACGAATGCATTATCCCAGTCGCCATATGCAAGGCCTGAAAGTTTTACTGTGCGACCATACATTTCACTTCCCCACCTTTCCCATACGTTCTCCTCCTTACGAAAGAGGTTTAACTTCTGCTCTGGCAGTAGTTCGACAAACTCATTTACAAAAGGGGACCCCGGCAGCACGTGGCAAGACATATTTAGAAACATCGCAGCGTCTGTCTCTTTCTCAACGTATCCATAACTATTCAGACGCGAATGAAAGTTAAGTAGAGCCCCGCAAGCAGGTAACACTGGAAATGCAGAAAAGCTGTTTTCGTAACTTCAGGAGCTTTTCAGGAGGCATGTAGCTGCAGGTTGTGCGGCAACTATAAACATTTCAATAGTTAATCGTTTGCAGGAACAGCGGAATACTGTTGCCCTCACATAGCCCTTGATTTGCGACGTGAATTTATGACGTAACCTTCTCCAATTATGGTAAAGCAAGAGGTACACGCGTATATTAGTGATGTTTTACAGCGCAGCTCCTAGGCGCCCGTTCCTGCGTTTCGCGTTGGCGTCTTCCCCCGGCGCAACCGAGTGAAAAAGAACAGAGAAGGATGAAAGGGTGAACGCCGAGCACAGCGAGGGATGAACTACGGCGATACCGAAGAGATCGCGAGGAGGAAAACGAAGGAACAGGGTGCAGCGGAAGGATGAGGCGGAAAGCGGAGGAGGAGGGTTTGGTGGCAGCGTGAGAAGAAAAGCGTAGCGATGCGCAAGACGGGCTCTGCGGCGATGATCGCTACGAGATGGCGCAACAGTAGCGCGCCGTCGTCTATTCACCGACGACATGCGCTGAAGCCCACCAGTACCATATATGGAAACAAAGCGTTGCATAAACGGAGATCTGTCTGCGGCGGCTGCTGGGAATTGCACCCACACGTCACCCACATGCTGTTACTCGCAATCTCCCCTTTAGCGAAGTAGTCGCTCCCAATTTCGCTCCGTTTGCAATGCAAGAGACAGATTGTCCGCGCAAGCCAATATATCGTGAAATGAAAACACGTATATAGATGCATGCGCTCAATTTTTGCATTGGGAGTATCGTAATCATGGGTGATGTCCTTTTTTACGTGAGAAAATTTTTCGGTGAGCGCTAAATTTAGTGTTCCTCATTAGCGAGTGCGTGTTTTATGATTGCTTATTTTACTTGGGTCTTTAATTTCTGAATTCTAATACTTTTTTTATTTACCCCTTTTGAAATATGAACATCAATCTTTCTTGAGGAATGATTCTAATATTCCCCGAATTTCGTTGGATAAGCACGCGTACTGAAAAGTGTTAAAATACAATGTGCCACTCAGTGCCTGAGTGTCGAAAAAGAAAGAAACGGCCCAGCGGAACAAAGAATTTGGAGAATTATTTTTATGACTCTTCTCGTGTATTTTTCACAGAACTAAGCACATCTAACATATCGGGTCAAAAGCCAGTCTAGTTGTGGAGTCGCTATGTAATCAAAGACGCCGGAAAATATAAGTTTTTCGTTCTTTTGATCTCTACGTTTTTGTTTCTTTATGAAGCACGGCGCGTCATCGGGCTCAAAATTCTTTTGCGCCATCGTAAAGGGCAGGTGCGAGAAAAAGAGCGGTACGATGGAGGCGTACGCAAACATTTCAGCGAACGCCACCAAACGTCACAGCAATTTTCTCTTTTTCACGACACAACTCGCTTTCTTCCGAGACAGCTTCAACCCTGAGTGAGGCGGCAAAAACAAGTACATAACCAGCCGCAGTGGACCGGAGGCAATGAACGCAGAAGAAAAAGTACACAAATATAGGCTCTAAATAAATGCAAAACACGCGAGAAAAACTGCGCTGTGAAGATGACGACGTCTGAGCTGGCTTCTGGCGCGTCTCCTGGACTGTTATTAAATTCGAGGAAATAAATCGCTTCGGGGACTTCCGACAAATGTAGCCATCCATAACGGCCAGCCCCGGTGATGACATCGCTTAGGGTGCGAACGGGGCACGTGTCACCGATGCGGCCCACCGAAACGGAGCCCTTACTTGCACCGCAAAAGAATCCTCACTCTCCTGGTGAGAGGGAAAGAGATTTTGAATGGATGTTGTCCAGCATCCTTCGGTACTGCGTGTCGGGGCAGGTGCGAGGTTTGATTTTGTAGGGTGGTATATAGCGAAGACTCGAGGTCGCCATATGTCTTGATTTGAAAACGACGCCTGTGGTTGTTCCAACTCTCATCATCAGCGAGAACCGAGCAGCACTCCCGCTAGGTAAAATCTGTCGTGGGCAAATCCAAGACAACTAGGAGCGGGGTAACAATGCCGCCCAGATTGTCAAGCTGCCTGAGGTAGGAACAGGCAAAGCGTGTGCGTTAAATGGGCTGTTCATCAGCCTTCCACGCTGTGATTTCACAATGGACGGGTGTGTGCATCACTAGAGCATGAGTTCATTCTAGAGAATGAGTTATTTCTATAAAAGATGATGTCAAATATTTCTGAATTTGCACAATCACTTTTAAAATAATATAATATGTAAGCACTTGATTAATCCTGTATATTGAGTGGTTGACGTATTATTACCTTACTGACTTGTTGATATTATTCTGTAGGCTTCGAACACAAGAGATGCTTCCTTAATTCATAAGGTTCCCGTAAATAAGTGATCCACATTGTCAGTGAATTGCTTAAGTGTATTTGGCCCTCGAACGCTTCTTTTGCGCGTATCCTATCAAATCCTTGCCGAAGACCTGCTACAACAATTCTAGGATAATCATTTCCGAAGAATTTGGCTTCATGTGTGGCTAAAGTATACGTCTATCAGATATAGAAGTCACAATAAAGACAGCGCTCATGTCATCTGCATTCTCTTTGGGTCCGTAGTTCAGACCCAAACAGATCCAATATCAACAGAGAAGCCTGAGAGATCAAAATTTACCATTGAAATCTGTTACTGGAAATAAAGCAGAAGAAAATGTCCGTAATAATGCCGCCGCAGGACCAGATTAAATCCTAATACAGTTAATGAAGTACCTTGGTCGAAAGAGCAAGGGTTTGCTGACTAATGCCATCGAAAATATGATTAAAATGAAGGAAATTCCATTTTAATGGTGTGAAAGCAAGATGAACCTTATCTGGAAAGTTAAAGGGGATAAGGATAGGACGAGCTCGTATAGGCCGGCTACACTAACGTCGGTGGTGTATACAGGGTTTTTTCTTGAGCTGCACCAAATTTTCAAAATGATAAAAAATGCATGAAATCCTTGCCGTATACAGCTTTCTTGCAAAATCATGAGCCATTCCCCTCTGTGAAGGCGGTTTACCAGCGAAGTTGTTTAGCGCAGGGCACGGAGGTGACATATAAGTTTGAACAAAGGTACGAACTCATTAATGCCTCGATGGGTGGTCATCGTGACGAAAGGTACGCACGCTCATTTATTGTGTTTATCGGTGGTCATGATTTCACTCGCAAAAGCAATCATATTCTTTAATAATGTCAAATAGATGCCCGTGCGCGGCTGGGTGGTCGGTTAGGCCTGATCGTTGTGGCATCGCAAGGTATATGTCTGCAACACGGAACGCGTAAACCGCTCCCTTGTCGGTACCGACACATCCACATTCAAATCGCTGACAACGAAAATAAGGCTAGAGTCATCACCGCGAATTCACGCAAAGTGAATAGCCATGAACCTTATAGGACTATGAGTGCATTTTTTGCTTCCTTACCGGGGTATGAGCCATTGCTCAAGGGGATATGAGATATTGATGATGACAGTTTTCGACCAGCTGTTCTGTTTACTGTATGCGTGATTAGAAAGAATTTAAGCACTGTTCGCTTCAATTTGCTGAGTGCTTGTAGACTCTGCCTTACGGGGATGTGAGCCATTGCATTTTTTCTTTTTTTGCTTACGGGAGTGTGGATGCTTACGGAGGTATGAGCCATTGATGATGATAGTTTTTGTTCACGGAGAACAAAAATGCATGGAACCCTAACCAAATACAGATTCGCTGTAAAATATAAATCATGGTAACGGTATGCTTACCATTCGAGTTTACTGATTGGCAACCTCTAGAAAGAGCGCAATTTCCGAACTTACGTGCGTAATTGGCGCAATTACAGTGATTAACTTTCTAATTATCAACGATAGGTGGCCACAGTAAATGAGTACTTTGGGGCCCGTCTTCGACACTATGTCTCCCAACAAGAAAATTTTGAATAGCGGAGTTGATGTAGGAGGTACGCGAACAATTAGTCCACCTTGGCAGGCTCCTTTAAATCGAAACTGGCTGGAAAAAATGTCTATGTCGTCGATGTCGTCGCCCACCGCCTTTCGTCACATCTCTCAGGTCACCGCCAATCCGGCCCTGCAAGCAGCTTGTGTTATCTCCTTCCTGTCTGTGGTGCTGGCCTAGCGCTTCAATGACGGCGGCCCACCAAATTTACTTCGTCATTCCGTTGGGTGCCACTTGTTCACTTTCACCGATGAAGCGTTTCACGCCTTTATATAAGAACGACGTTTAGTCAAAATTCACTGTCTCCGGGAAAGTTGTCTCGAACACGTGCGTGCGAGTTGTGCCAATAAAAACGCGTAGACTAAAACAGATGGGAGCATATACATGAGACGTTCATTTGAGGGATCGCACGCCGTTTGTGCGCAAGCGCGAGTAAGAGCGGTCGCGAGAGAGAAAAACTGGAGGATTTTGCTCCTTAAACATATCACTCTGCTTAGGCTCCACGGAGGAGGTTTCTTAGCAACTGCTGTAGGCGTTTGTCCCATATAAGCGCACCGGCATTGTGGAGTGGGGTCAAGTTTACGCTCGGACGCTGGCTGCCGGCGCGGTTAAATAGGTGAAGCAGCGGGCACTGACGCCCGATTTGGCGACCGCTGTGTTGGACAGACAGTCTCGCAGATGTGGCGCTCGAGTTAAGTCAGTCATGGCGGTTTATAGCTTTCTCGCGCCTTGCGGCGATGTACATTTTAAATAACATCGCAGATGTTTCTGTGAGAGCAGTAGCGACCGTAGTAGAGCCCCGGCCGCTTATATTGAAAATCTAGAAGGCAGAATGCCTTAGCAACCGAGGTTGAATGCAAGTGGCTGAAAGGCCGCCGGTGGCTATGACTGACTCAGCACCAGCGCAGCAGACGCGAGAAAGCCTGTCCCACGTACCTTCAGAGACAAAGTTGTGACTGCTATTGCAGAAGTCGCAGGGCGCGGTAGTGCTGAACTTAGCGTCACAAGTTGGCGGCTGGACGTAATTATATTTATTCAATTGTGTTTTTTACTAATTGCAACAGCGTGTCATTATTTCGCATTATTCGCGGCGCCTCCAGCACACCAAAGCCGCAACGGGGACACCAAAGCTAGAATCCGGACTGGTCCGTGGGTTGGGGCTTGCCGAGGCCTGCGCGTGCCAGGGGTGTATAAGTTCGGCTAAGTTCGGTATAAGTATAAGTTCGGATAAGTTCGGTATGAGAGGTGTATAAGCGGAGAGCCAGTTTTTTATGCAAACACCCCTGGCACGCTTCGGCCTCCACGGCCCCATCCCACGGGCCGCCCTGCTTCCAGCTTTGATACCCCGCTACTCGAATCAAATCAAAATCAAATAAAAATATTTATTACAAAATTTCAACGCAAATGCAATGTTGAGGATGACAGGTAAAAAGCCTTCTTGAGGCTTCACCGGCCCTGCATGCTATGCACTTGGCTAGAAAGCACGAAAATGGTTAAATGAAGCTCGTAAACAAGGTAATGTAAGGTTTCCAAATCAGTTTTAAGAGATAAGCGATATCGAAGATTTATTGAAAATATATTAGGCGAAGAATATGTTACATTTTATATAGTACCACCTAAGTATACGAGCGTAGAAAAGCCTTAAATTCTGGATGGTTCCTTTTTCCGATATCAATATCTATCTCTTTAAAAGAATTTAATAACCTCGGTAAATTATTTGCAAGCACCTGTTTGCTATAGTTTGTCCTATGTTTTACAACATTCCATATTTCAGTGCGGCGGGTGGTGTAGGCAGGTAAATTGTGATGCAGGTTGGTGATTTCCACAAGCGTTACATTACGTTTCTTTATACGGAAGTAATACTCCCGTAGGAGTCTATATGTGTACAAGGCATGCATTTCCCTTATGTGGTACCTATCGAGGAGTGGTGCGGTGTGTTCAGTGTAAGATACATTGGCAATAATACGTAGCCCCCTTTTCTGCATGACAAGTATATCGTTAAGATTTGTTTGTGTAGCAGTACGCCATAATAAATGACCGTAATTGATATGCGATGCAAACAAAGCATAATAAAGCAGTATTTTAACAGGAGTGGGGAAAGTGTGTCTATTGCGACTTAGCATACCAACTGTGCTGCTGAGCTTCTTGAGGTCTGAATCTATGTGGACGTCCCATTTTAAGCTGTTGGAGAAGGTTACACCAAGAATTCTATTTGTGTTCACAACCTCAATATTCATATACTCCAACATTATATTGTGATGCTGTTGGATTTCTTTGCCTGGAGTTCGAAAAATGACAGCTTTGGTCTTATTTCAATTATCCTGTAAACAGTTCTTATTTGACCAAATAGAAAGCCTATCAAGAAGTTCATTTGCCATTCTCAGTAATTCTGTGCAGCTATGAGGCGATAACAAAATACTTATGTCATCGGCATACATTACAAATTTTGCTTGTTGCTAAATATATGTTAGATCATTGACATAAACGTTGAAAAGTGGCGGCCCGAGAATGCTTCCTTGTGGTACACCTGAAATTATTGTTTGGGTTGAGATTTGAATTCATTTATTGAGACAAATTGATGTGTGTTATTGAGATAGGAGGATAATAATGCGAGTGGTGTGCCCCTTATACCATACCATTCTAGCTTACTGAGGAGAATATTGTGATTGGTGTAGTCAAAAGCCTGCGTGTAATCAACAAATATACCGATTGTTAATAACCTGTTTTCAAAGTTTCTTAATATGTACTCTTTCTTATCTAAGAGTGCCAGTTCTGTGGATTTGTGCTTCTGAAATTCATACTGACCTTCATTTATAAGGTGGTATCTCCTACAAAATGTCGATAACCGATTTTAGATAATTTTCTCCAAGCGCTTTAAGAAAATTGGGAGGATCGATATCGGGCGATAGTTTTTTTACATTTTGTTTGTCATCTTTTTTAATGGGGGTTACTCTGGTAGTTTTCATTCTGTCAGGAAAGTACCACAGGAAATGAACAAGTTCTAAATATACACCAAAATAGGTGCGATTTCATAAATGGCATATTTAATAGGACGTATCTGCAGGTCATCTGTGTCAGAGCTACGTGAATTTTTAAGGTTCAAATAAAAGGAACACACCTCAGCAGAGTCAGTTTGTGCGAGAAAAACGGAACTCCTTGGGTGCCCTGGCGATCCTGTGCCGCCTGCTTTATTGTAACCTCAGCTGCTCTCTTGAGGCCTCCGTTTGCCGGTTACATGTGCCCTCCTGGAGCAGTGCTTGTAAAAAATCTAATCTATCGTCGCGACAAAAAAAGCGACCCGCGACTTGTACAACACCAGTCAGAATCTGGCCCTTTCAGGCACAGCGATCACCAAATGGGGCATCCATGCCCACTGCCTCACCGAGCGGACAGCCAGCGGCGGAGCGTAAACAAATTCGACAGTACTCCGCAACGCCGGCATGTCTATGGCACAAACGCCTACGACACGCGCTAGGAAACATCCTCCGTCGTGGCTAGGCAGAGCCATATATTCAAGAAGCAAAAGCCCCCACATTTTCTCTCTACTGCCCTCTCTTACTCGCGGCTGCGCACAAACGGCTGGCGATGCCTCAAATGAACGCCTCGTAGAGCATAACTCACCGAGTGAAGGGGAAAAAAAGAAAGGATTAGTACAAGCGCTGCAAAGACAACCTGCTCAATGTATCCGGAGTTGAGTGCACTCCACGCAGCTTTATTCCTGGAAGCACTGCTCAACAAGCTACTTTCTAGCACACGCATACGTACCTCTCTCTCTCTCTCACACACACACACACACACAAACACACACGTGCGCGAAGTGTTCTTCCATTACATGCACTTTTAAAGGAACTGTTCAAAATTATGGCGATTCGTGGCCACACTCATCATCAACCTGTGTTTTATGGAATCAAAGACCCGCTTGAGCATTGCAGGTTGAATTGGAGTACATGCTGCAATTATCCTTGCTTCGAGGTCTTCCACAGTGGCGGGTTCAGTGGCGTCAACAACATTCTTCCCATATCCCCAGATACTATATCCCAACATTATTCCTATATCTCATATTCCCATATTGAAAAAGTCCAGGCGCCTCAAGAAGTCCGTGTCTCTTAGTTCTTGGCGCAGGCTCAGTTGAAATAGGTACGATCGATGTTTCATGGGGACTCTCCACACTGTTTTGATGTTTGTTACTCAAGACAGGGCAACTTCTCGCGTGCTTGCTTCGGACTTTGCCACAACATATTCCGAGTGGGGATTCTTCGAACTCACTGCTTATCACATATTCTTTCGGTGTCCGCCATGTCATTAGCGATTCAGTTGCAGCAAAAACGTTGAAGACGCTCATAGAATATGTGTGCGCAGGGACGCGCTGGCCTGGATGACAGGCGTATTGGTATTGCGCCGCTAGACGAGCGTTTCAGTTCATAGTCAAGTAAGCGATCACCATGTCAATTTTTTCTTGAGCTGAGAGCCTGTGGTTGACCAGTGAAACCACTCTGAGCTGTGTCGTTCTTAGTCGATGCTACTGACTGATATGGCGCTGTGCCTGCAGTATCTAAATGCCCAAAGAGCGGGGTTGGTGCTACTGCGCCAGCGCGGCGCCCAACGGAATGACGAATAAATTTGGTCGCACACCGGCATTGTAGTGCTGTGCCAGCGCCGCAGGCAGCAAGGAGATAACGCAAGCTGTTCGCGGAGCCGGACCGGCGGTGGCCCCGCGGATACGTGACGAAAGATGTGGGGGCGGGAACGTCAACGACACAGACGCTCTTTTTCCAGCCAGTTGCGGTTTCAAGGAGCCTGCCAAGGGGAACTAATTCTTCGCGTAGCTCCCACATGAACCCCGCTATTCAAAATTCAATCGTTGGGATAGGCAGTGTAGAGGACGGGCCCCAAAGTGCTCATTTGCTCATTTGCTGTAGCCACCTATGGTTGACAATTACAAAGTTAATTACCGTAATTGCGCTAATTGCACTCGTAAGTGCGGAAATCGCACTGTATCTAGAGGCGGCCAATCCGTACACTTGAATGGTAAACTAAATGCTACCGCAATTTATATATATATATATATATATATATATATATATATATATATATATATATATATAGAATTTTAATAATTCTGCGCAGCAATAAAGCACCCCGTAGAATGGCAGTGCAAGCCATCAAATTAGAACGGTCGATTTGGGCGGAAACAAATGATTTATTGGGGCAAGTACAGAATAGGTTCAGATCAGGTGGAGACTTAGAATATAATATTTTTGTTCTGAGTGCATAAATATAACAGAGAGCTCAGAATAGACATTTATGGATTACCTTTATAGATATTAAGGGAGCCTACAACAACGTAAACAGGGAGTTGTTATGGGATATTCTCAATCACGAAGGCATAGATAACAATTTCGGAGTGATATATAGAGACAACAGAGAAAAAATTGTATAGGAAGGCCGAAATTGTAATGAAGTGGCGGAAATTAACCAAGGACTGAAACAAGGATGCCCTCTGTCTCCACTGTTGTTCAGGCTCTATGTTAAGAACATAGAAAGACAACTGGAAAACACTGAATTAGTATTTGATTTATCATACACGTATAATGAAGAAATGCTGCAACAGAAGGTCGCCGCACTGATATATGCAACGACACAGTGCTACTGGCGGACAAAGCAAGAGCTTTACAGACACTAGCCAATATATGTGGCGACGTGGCGACAAATATAAGGTTTAACTTTAGCACAGCGAAATCGGGTATTACGGTGTTTAATGAAGAGATCAGTAGAAGCGTACGTGGGGCTGATTCAACAACAAGCTATACCCATAGTCGAGTAATATAAATACTGCGGCGTATGCATAAACTAAGTAAAGGCTTACTCAAGCACCAGCCAAGATAACCTGAAAATGAAAGGGAAGCGGAATGGCACCAATAATGAAACATAGGGCACTTTGGGGCCACCATAAATATGAGGTTGTGCGTTCGATCTGCAAAGGAGTCGTGGTGTCGGCGCTGATTTGGCCGGCGCTGCCGCGGCAGCGTCTCACAGTTTGTGCGTATGGCACTTGCTGTTCAATTGCTTTGCTATGCGAGAAAAATGCAGGTGCTGGGCTCTGGAGGTCGGGTGCTGGGCTATGACAGTGTAAACATTACAACTGTCCCTGTAGCCTGAAGATAGCGCTTGGAGCTGGCGTCTCTGTCGGTAGCCGTGGTAGTGAAGCACGCTGCGCTGCCACATCCGTATGTCGAACGTCCGAACGCTCCTTTCCAACAAGCCGAACGCGCAAGAGCAGTCTCCTTACTCACTAGCTGTTGTCGAGAAAATGCTCTTCTGCGCACTTCTACCACGATGCGATGTGTCATGTGAGGCAATGATAGGTTCAAGCCTCTCAGGGTTAATGAACAAATGAGGCACAACAACCTCGAGCAAACACGTCTCCCTTTGTGTTGCGTGGACTACGTAGACAAACGGTACAGACGGGCAGACGCAAAGTAACACCTAACAGCAACTCACCACTTTTGCATTGGACTAAACGCTGAAGAAATTGCACATTCGCCGCCAACACCACCGCTAATTATCGTCATCCAAAGCGAACAGCATACAAAGCTTCACTTACATCGAGTCCCACAGTGCGTGGGATCCGCATATTTCCCTTTCAAATAATTTTGCCTTATACATTAATTCGTCCTAACGTGACGGATGGTTGGACGGGTGCCCTCGTTGGGTAGACAAATAAATGCTTATGCATTTAAAATATGAGCCGCTCTTGACTAAACATCTTTGATGCCAAATTGTGTGCATGCAACTGGGGTCACTGGGCATGGGCAACTATAGTCATTGACAGCCTAAAAAATTACAGGGTTATATCTACGCTGCCCAACTCGAGAAAAACTTGCATAGATACGCCGGCCGATTTCGATTACTTATTTACCTGACGTCAAGCGGTTTCGCGTGTTTAAAACAACCGTTTTCTCTTTACAGATCAGCCGCCGTGGTGGCTTAGCGGCTATGGTGTTGCGCTGCCAAGCACGAGATGGAGGCATCCAATCCCGGCCACGGCGGCCGTGTTTCGATGGGGCGATATGCATGAACTCCCGTGTACCGTGCACAGGGTGCACGTTTAAGAACGCCAGGTGGTCAAAACATTGACAGTCACTTAAGTGTGTTTACATAATTTGAATGCGAAAGCATGCTAAATTCTCTAATTAATTGGTTGCGTCCATTATACGTGACGTCATACATTGCCACGTGTCCTTCACAACTATACCTTAATCCACCTTGAGGTAACTTTTACGAACCCTAATCAGCTTTAATCGACCTTAAGCCACCTAGCTCTAATTTTTACCAACCTTAATCCACTTTCATTCCTCTTTGTTTGCCTTTACTTCATCGTTATTCAGTGTACTCTACCTAAGGTCCCCTTTCTCAAACTTGTTCTAACTTTAATTCTGTAAGAGTACTGACGGCATACAAGGTGCTGATGGCATCACTGATAATGATGATTTTGTTACCACTCACTGCGGACAACGCCGGCTTTTCAGCCTCATGAGACATATAATGCTTTTCCATTAATAGTCTGCAGCGTCCAACTACGGCGTGTCTCATTATCAGATCGTGGTTTTGGCACGTGAAACCCTAGAATTCAATGTCGTTCCCTTACTCATAGGACTTTTTGTCACTGTTTACAGGCGGGAACCTGAACGTTTAGGGCTAACATTGTGGGTGATATTGATACGACTGCTCAGCCGTAGCCAACATTTTAGCTTGAAACAATGAATTTTTATTTTCCAATTAGCCAGAGTGGACATTAGTGGAGCAAAGTCATTAAGTCGTGAGTGGACTCCAGCACGCTCGACTCTCTTTCAGAGGTGAAGGGCAGCTGCACCGAGATTTTGTAAGAGGCGCTTGTTGGCAATTCTTAGGTTGTCGCCCCTGGGGCCACTGGGTGTCTGCCACTCTTTAGTGTGACGTAAGTGGCAGCGAAGAGAACGTCGAAGATTTATTGCGCCACAGCCACCATATTCAGTCGCAAACACAAACACACTCGATCGCATTGCGACGACCGGACGATCGGTCGTTGCCCGTGCAGGCACTACTAGAGCACCGATCCCATCACTTTCAGTCCACAAGGTTATGGAGGCACTTTTGTGTTTATTGAGGGCGAGTGGCCTGTGTGAGCGCCTTTGACTTTGTGGTGCCTTCCACGCCTGTGCGCGAACTGAACTCGTCTTTCCTTCGTATCTCTCTCTTATCTTTCTATTCCTATTTTTCCGTTCCCCAAAGTAGTGTGGCCGACCAGACACATTTCTTGTTAACGTCCCTGCCTTCTCCCTTTTGTTCCTCCTTCCTCCTCAATCAACTTGAAGCAGTCGATAATACGCACAATGAAGGAGGAGGAGGAGACAAAGGGGAGGAAAGACAGGGAGGTTAGCCAATGTAAGTACCGGCTGCCTACCCTGTGCTGGGGAAAGGGGTAAAGGGAGTAAAAGGAGAAAGAAGAAGAAGAGGAAAAAATTGAAACCAGAACGCACAATGAAGCTGATCACTGCATTCTGGCCAGGAATGGTGTACGCGGAAAACATAGTGCCACTAGCGGATAATGCAAGAGATTCGCAGGAACTTGCGAATGTATGTATGTATCATCATCATCATCATCATCATCATCATCATCATCATCATCATCATCATCATCATCATCATCATCATCATCATCATCATCCTGGCTCCGCCCACTGCGGGACAAAGGCCTCTGCCATACTTCAACTACCCCGGTCATGTGCTAATTGTGGCCATGTTGTCCCTGCAAACTTCTTGCAGCGACAAATCTAGGCCGTCAGTTCAGAACATGCACATCGGGCATTAAGATCTTTAATGAAGAGACGAGTGATAACGTGGTACCAATCAACAGGAAGACGTGTACATAATCAAGCAATAACGTGGGCGCATAGATAAACGAAAAAAAGACTTGCTTACTTACTTACTTACTTACTGAATGAATGAATGAATGAATGAATGAATGATTTAATTAATTCTGGGGTTTTACGTACCAAAACCATGATTTGATTATAAGGCACGCCGTAGTGGAAGACTCCGGCTTAATTTAGACCACCAGGGGATCTTTGGCGTGCCCCCCACGCGGAAAGATTTACTCAAGCACTCACCCTGATAGCCTGCAAATAAAGGGGCAGCAATATGTAGCCGTATTGAAACATAGAGCACATTGCGACTAAAATAACTAGGAGGATTTGCGTAGCAATTCCAAAGGAGTAACGGTTCCAGGATAAACGTTCGCAAATCCCAGACTGCGCTTAAAATTGGATACCGTGTCAGGATTCGAAGTTAACCAATGGCCGCTAGGCTGGTTGGCTTTGTGAGCTTACGGTAAAACCACAAATGAGACAGCGCAAGGTGACATGGCTCGGACTTCTCTTGAAGTCAAAGAAGCGCCAACCAATATTAGTTTGGAAGGGTGACTCAGAAACATGGATCACAATAAATGGGGGGCTAAAGTGCACAAATATCGCTACCTCAATACCGTGGCCACTGAATGGAGGAAGAGGTCTAGAAAGTTGGAAACCAAGTACATGGTAATTGAAAGCGCAAATAGACAGTCATAAGTCATCAAAATGAAAGTTATAGAAACAGAGACAGTAAATTTGATGCAAAGACTGGGAACAAAAATGCCCACGGAGATTTACAAGAGTGGTAAGAACGAAATTGGAAAGGAAAATTTGTACGATAACACAGAGGGAAGTGCCTTAGTGTTTCAGGCTCGAGCTGGTTGCCTAATGACAAAACCATAGCAGAAGAACTATTCGCAACAAGGTGAGGCACGTCTGCTGCAGCGAGAATCCGGAGAGCACTCTTTCCATTCTAATGCAATGCGAATGTATTTATCCAACGAGACCCGTAGGTAACCTACACCTTCGTGAAACGCTTGGATTTAGAGGCGATGGAAGCATAAACCGGTAAGCAGTTGAGATAAGCAAGAGGCGTTTACAGTGTTGATGAAAAGAATAAACAGGGAACAGGTCGATAGGACAAAATTAGTTACAAACATAGGTACAAGATGTACACGGTGGTTACAGGTGCTTTGAAAACATGAAAAAAAATATTGATGTCATGTATCCGAAGTGGTAGAATGAAAAACACGTATAGTATACCAGATTAACTCAAGCAGGCTAGCATTATTTGTCACCAATCCGTTTCAAAGGGGATGCCAATTAACTAATCATCATCGATGCGTAAGAGAAAAGTCCGTCTGCACTACACGCCTCATATATCATGCATTTCGCATACTTCAGAGTTATCGTAGGTTAGTGCTGCCCAAGCTTTCTTTTTTTTTTACGGTAAACGTTTTTCGTTGCTTCCCTGCAGAAATTATTTGCCATTGTTTGGTCAAGCCGAAATCGCGCTGCGAAAAAGGGATATTTGTTTATCTGCTTGTAAAGTAAACCTCGTGACATATGTGGAAAAGTATGCAAACATAGACAATGAAGAACACGACCATTTCTCGTGCCAAATGCACGTACATATTCAAATTCAAATAAAAAACTTAGAACAAAGAAAATGAAACAGAGAGCGGATGCTCCGCCTGAGGCATAAGCAAATAAACTGTCTAAATAACACGGACAATGATAAAGTACAAAGGCAATGAAGTTTTTGAGCGGCAGATTGAATCCGCAGCACATCTGAATACAAGTGTTCTAGCAGTACGTATGCCAAACAAACGTGCTCTGGTGAGCTCACTTCACATGGATGAATGCCTGTCTGAGTAATAGGTGCGCAACGTACATCTGCGCCGGTCAAGGAAAAAGAAGTTGGTGCCGGAACAGAACACGGCTATTTCTCTAAATGTTAAAAACGGTGCTCGCTAAGGAAACGAGGATTCTACCAAATACAAGGTTAGGATTTCGAGCAAGCAGCGTGTTGTAGCGAAAAGAAAGTTTTTATTATAGCTCCCACTCATGTCAAAAAGGAAGTGTACAGCAGTGCTCTGTATCATACGTGCGTTGGCAAGCTGAGCTCTTTTCGTTCGTCGAACCTTAGAAGTGCCCCCGGCATGCATGAATACTAAGGTAATGCTCTTGCAGATGTTGCTGAGAATGACGCGCCGCAGATGACGTGCAGAGCCCGCGAACGTCGTGTAATAAAAAAAAATGCGTGGTAAATTGAACACAGAAGCCCTATTGTTGGTTTATGTTGGTAGACGTCCAGCTGCCGGAAATGTAGAAACGACGTCACTGCGCACGTTTTTCTTCCCTAGCGTATCTCCGAGGGCGGCGTGCCATGCACGGTCGTCGACTTCCCTATCGTCTCAAATGACAGGCTATGTTGGCAGGAGTACGAAAGGTGTGCTAGAGTGATGTGAAGAGGCAGGAGCTGGAAACTCTCGAGGAAATGAAAGGGCAGTAGTGCCTCCAGGGACAAATAACCTTCATCTGAGAGGAGTGTTCACATTCGTAGGATCTTCTCGAAGTCTTATTCACAGGTCTCCAGTCACAACAGCGAGAGTCTCCCTGTTTCCCGCTTGCAAATGTGTAAGCACAGGAATCCGAGATGGAGTGTGTGCATCATGCAATGGTGGTCCTGTCGATGCACGTATTCCTCCTTCGAACCGCAATTGACGACGCAGGCCATACTCGCAATGGCGGCTTTGTTGCAATGGCATTTTGTTCTAGATGCACGATCACACAGGTTAGGTTCATGGCCATGTCGGTGACATTATTGCGGTGGCAGAGTGTAAAAGTTATCCTCTGCTTAAATTTATATGCAAGTTGTAGCACCCAAAGCGACCGAAGTTATTCCTGAGCCCTTCACTACCAGTATAAAGCAGCCCTGGAGAAATTGTTAGGAAACCGGTCCCTATACTATAACGAGAACACAACAGTGACACAATTGCACATTGGCTGCAACTTGTGAAGAGCTGTGCGCATTTTCGCTTCAAGCCAGTAAAAAGCAGAAATGACGGTTTCGCCGCTCAGGGTGATGTGCGAAGCTTTCACAACTGGGAATAAATATAGCACATTTATAACCACTCACCTACGCGAATTAACAGCCTGCCTGCTCCGGGTTTAGTGCGCATTACGGGCTTTAAACTTCGAGTGGAACAACGATTCAGCTTTTCATCATCCAGCTAGCACTCGCGAGAGGTGATAGCGTTGATGGAAGCCTCAACGGAAAAGAATCAAGCTTCAGTTTTAATGGTAGCTTTGATGTTTTCTTTTATTAATTTTCAGTGACCTTCGTTTTTTACTGTGCAATTGTCTCTTTTTTATCGTGAAGACCATATTCTTTTCATTGGGGCTTAGGCTCACTCGGTGCGATGACAGACTATGTTTGATGAAGCAGGCTAGACAGCGTAAACGAGGTGAAAGTTGCAGTAAATAACTCATCATGCACACAGAGATATGTTATTCAAAAGCGGATTAGGTACTTGCGTTAAGGTGAAAAGAAAACGCGTTTGACGGAAAGTCGGTCAACACGAAGATTTGTTCATTTATAATAGAGAAAAGGAAGCACGAATAGTAGAGGTAAATAAATCGTTTGTCTCGTAGCCCTTTACCTTTGTACCTGTCTACTGTCACATTAGCTTAGGCATACCTTGGACGACATATTTACAATCAGCTAGTCTCATAGTGACGATTTCGAACGCACTTTGCCAAATATAACAGAAAGATAATTGTACCTTTTCGTTTGCTTTTGGTAGAAGTTTCGTAAGGTAGGCTGTTGAAGTGTCTTGTCGCTGTGTAAATAAAAGACAGTTCAATTTTGACTAGAGGAGAAATATAGCGTTCAACGTTCATGTCTGTGAGAGAGCCTGTCTCAATGATGACACAGGTAGTCTTTTTCGCTTTTTTTGTTTTTCCTAGTTTTCTTTCAGTGTCAGCTTATTGATGCGATTGAAATGTTTTACAGAAAAAGTAACTCTAGGAGGTCCCATAGTCAAAGACTGGGGAGGGACCTCCGACAATAAATACATAAAAAAAGTACACTTAATACGGTTAACAACAGCAGTAGCAATCCTTTGGAACAAGAAGTATTAACAAAGTCAAGTCATAGTAATAACAATAAAGTATAGGCACAAAAGGTAGATCCTAGGAGCATTATTCCACATACAGAAGCGTAAATAAACAACACAATCACTTTCCCAACAAGTGGTGACGAAGTTGCCACTTAGATAAATGAATGGAAGGAGATGATTTAATGGAGGGCGGTAGTGAATTCCACATTGATGTTGCCGAAAAGTTCGCAGTAAATTTGCCGTAGTTAGTCCTTGGTTTGGGTAGGAGGTATTTATTATGGTGGGAAAATCGAGTGCCAGCGGAATGTGGTGTTTGGTCTTTTGTTATCAACGAAATTCGTAATTCTCCTCGACAAAATTTATACGTCAGGACACTAAGAGACCATTTATTTAAATCCACTACTGACAAAATAATATATGTGCGGAGCAATGGCAGAGCACTAGACTAAAAATGGCTCTAAGTGATTACTCTCAAAGCTTGGTTTTGTGTGTGATGCAGGGACGCCAAGTGAGTTGCGTAGGTATTGCCCCAAGAAAAAATGCAGTAACAGATGTGGCTGTGAAGATATGCGTAGTAGAGTGAAATTAGTATATGTACAGGAAAATAGGGACGGACTTTGATTGCTATTCTGATACCACATGCCGCTTTATGGGTTAATAAAGATATGTGAGTTGTAAATTTCAAATGATTGTCGAGTTCAACTCCAAGAAATGTTGCATGGTGAACAGCCTGAAAGCGAAGTCGAACCAATGTTAATGCATGGCTTCTCCTGCACACTTTCTTGCGGGAATGAAAAAATCACAAATTTCGATTTTGTAGCATTAATATTGAGCATATTATCTCTGTACGAATTAACGAATTTAGCTACGTCAACATTAAGGTAAGATATTAGCAATTCCAAGCAAGTGTTAGAAGAATTTGTTGTGTCGTCAGCATATAAGATACAACTAGAATGTGTAACGTATTCTGGAAGGTCATTGATGTACACGAGAAATAAAATTGATCCTAGCATTGAGCCTTGTGGAACCCCTGTTAGTTTGGCACTAGGATGAGTACCAGAAATAGAGACGACATGTTTTCAATCGTGTAAACAACTGCGAAATAGGGAAAGTCTTGGACCACATACGCCAACAGCGTTTAGTTTAGCAAAACGTATGTCATAATTTAATGAATTGAAAGCTTTAGAAAAATCAATAAAGAAGATACCAGTAAATTTACCTTATTCAATGGCTGTTTTAAGATGATCAGTCAAAGTAATGAGCGCTAATTCAGTTGAGTAACCACATCGAAAGTCAAATTGATTAGATGACAAAATACTGAACTTTGTGAAACAGCTAGTTAAATGTACTACGAATAATTTGTCACTTACCTTGCTGGAAAATGATAAAGTAGATATAGGGCGGTAGTTTAATACCAAGTATTTACTACCCTTTTTGAAAACAGGAATAACTTTGGCGATATTTAAGCAGCTAGTAAAGATGCCAGTTTTGAAAATGAGATTTATTATGTGTGAGAGTGTGTCACTGATAAGATGAGCTATAAGCTTTACGTGAGATGAGTTGAAGTTATCTAAACCAGCTCCCGTGTTTTTAAGCTCAGAATGGTCATGCGCACTTCTGGCGAAACTGGACAGAGAAAAAAAACTGTGTGGCAGACGATAATAAGGCTTGTCGAGGTGAACTGAGAGATGTGGCTGCTCGGGGCAAAATGAATCGACAAAGGCGTTAGCAATGGCTCAAGGATTATTAAGGGTTCGTTCACCAACTTGAACAGCAGTTATGGCGGGGTTTGGCGATGTTCTATTTAAAAACTCATTGATAATATTGCGCTGTTTTTTAGAATCGTCGTCAGCACGGTCAATTTAATTTCCTTTTCATAATACTCTTTCTTAGCGTTTTTAAGAAGCCTGCTCAAAATATTCTAGTAGCGCTTGTAACGAGTGTGCAGGGTCAAATTAAATGGCTTTTTTTTGGTTTTTTTATAAAGATTATCTTTTCTGCGCACGCATTTGAAAAGATTGTCCGTCATCTACGGACAACGAGGAAAAGCGAACCTTTTCTCACTCGTGGTTATTGCTGTTGATTCGGAAGTAGCTATAGAAATTATATTGCAAAACAATTTCAAGGCGATTTTTGGATTATCTTGCGACGTAATCGGGTTCCAATACACATCGCCGATTTTCCTAACAAATGCAGTTTTGTCGAGCTTTTTTCTCTTAACATGCATATCTTGAATATTCATATTGGAATTTATACGCAGGAATATTGGATAATGATCAGTTAGTGACACTTCAATGACACCAGATCCAGGAGTAAGGATGAGGTTCGACAATGCGTGGTCAATTAGCGTATCCGGACCAATAATATTCCGCCGAGTAGGTACAGTTGCAAGTGATTCGAGGCCATGTCCATTCGAGGTATCTGTATAAGCAGTTTATTATGAACTGTGAAAATCTAAAAGGTTAATATTGATGTCACCCATAATAATGATGTTTTTACGTTCTAGCGACAGCGTGGGCAAAACATGGTTTAGTTCTAAACAAAAATCATTAATGGATGACGAAGGCGATCGATAAATAGAACCAACCACTAAATTTTTGGTGTCAATATTGGGAAATGATGCATTCAGCTCAATCCATACTGATTTGCAATTTGCTTGAATAATTGTCAAGTCCAGACGCCTGGAATATTCTAACTCTGATAAAATAAGGACAGCTGCGCCGCCATGACTACTGTCACTCCGGTGACAGTACTCTGGTGTATAAGATGAAAAATAGTACAAGTTGTTATCGGCTTCGCTGAGCCAGGTTTCACTTACACATATGATCGGCAAGTGGTGTTGACACGATGATAGGAAATTATAGATGTCATCAAAATGTTTCCGTAAGCTGCGTGCATAAAAATGTACGAGGGTTCTTCTACTTTTTTTTCTGCGGAAGCCAGTAAATGTTTTTATGTATTATGATAATAAGTAGTAAAAAATTACAGTAAAGTGAACGCGTCAGTACTTTTATATTTTCACCCCAGATTTAGTCACCGCTGCCTGATTAACGAAGTGCACGTTTTTCAGCAATAATGGTACAAGTGTTTCTTTATATATGTTCCATTTGTAATTATTATGTTGCGCGAAGACTTGCAGGAAGCAACACGACGTTCAAATGCAATTCATTTGAACAGGTAGGTTTCGTATGTTTTTCGCCTGTGTAGGCACACTTTCTTCAAAGCGGATGCTGTGTCAGGTAAAATCTAAGGGCACCAAGAATTGTTCATATGCACGCATTACCTGAAAACCTAATGGAGCCCTCCAAATATTATGTGGGTAGCCGCAATGTGCCTTGTTTGCGTCAAAAATTTTTATTTTCTATAGAAGTAACTCATAAAAGTTAAGCAGTGTGACACAAGCAGCGACATTACAGCCGCGAATGAGGCTTAAGCAGGATTGCTAGTATAGGGGCAAGGATCGGAAGCTGTTCACAAAATTAAATCTGTAGTTCTGTGAGTAGAGCTTCGTGAGTACTCGAAACTGTCTTCTTGCGGCTATGTGGCTATGACTTATGAGTGACGGTACTTAACGAATAAATCCTATTAGCTGCCCGTGATTTGCTCCTCAGGGCGAATTTTATATACAGGGAATATTCTACTTAAACACATGGTGCATTCTTTGAGGGAACAAATTAACCTCTTTTTTGAGTTGCGGTTGAACATTCCGCAATGCTTGAGCCAGCGAGATAGAGAGAGATACTCTTTAATGACCCCTGGAGAGGCTTTCTGGGTGACCACCGCTTGAAGCACATTAATTATGTAATAAGGAAGGTTGTTCGTAATCAAGTAATGATATGTACGGCAACTAGAATCACAGTTAGCACCATTATGGCATATTTAAATAGAAACACCTACTTTCTTTTCTCGAAGGAAGTCCACTGTAGGGGAAGTATAATATGCCATGCTCGCAGCAGTACCACTGTTTTCCCGGTGATGAGTAATAATTCCACACTTTCATTCAAGATAATGCGATTGATGCAGTAAGAAAGGAAGGAGTATGATTAGCTTTCCAGAATGAACTTTTTAGAATATCGTTAGTGGTTAGTACACAAGAGCACAGTGCGACATTTTACTTCCGTTAACGGCGTAGTTCGTACACGTTTAATGGAAAATGCTACAGCGACTCATTTCATGTCAGTCCTGCCATTAGCCACCCGTTATTCAGTTTTCAAACGTATTTCTTTATGTTTCGTAACGCTGCAATATATTTCCCGCTTTCTATTTCATTATGTTTAAATATCGTGCTGTGTTGCCTAACCTATGTTTTAATACCCAATAAGCACGATATCTCGCCCTATCGCAACATGGCACGTAATCGCCATTTAGTGTTTCCTGTTGTTATTACCCTATTTGGTTTTCTGATATTCTATGGTGGCTTTATTTTTCATTCATTGATTTTATCGATCGCAAAGCTGCAGTCTATAAGAAGACGGCCGAGAGCCCCACTAAGACCCGGAAGAGGCGGCTTCTATTGATTTAGCGCTGCTGCGACACGAGCGAGTACCAAGCCCGTAATGGCCGTAGCTTAAGAAGCAAAGCCGATGGGCCTCCTTTGGCTCGATCCCCGAGATAAAGTAGTGCGCATTAAAGGCCAGCCCGTCCATCGATGCAAAAGAAAATAAATGGGGCTCCCATGACAAACCAGTATAACGAACCGGTCGAGGAAAGAGATAAAATGGCAGAAAGTTTGACAAAACGTCAACCAATATTGGCATTTTGAAGAACTTTTCTATGAACCGTGTTTTATTCATGCTCTGTGTTAAAAACGATAGACCGAAGGAACCTTCATGGTGGATTCGCGTATACCGTGTGTGGTACAGTTTCTTATTAAGTCTATATTCCTTCAGGGAATTGTCATGAAAGGCAGTTGATAGGGAATTCTGAGCAGTAGGTCTTATCTGTTAAGCCTCGAGATTTTTCACTTAGATTTTTTTTTTTTGCTTTGTTTCTGGCTCTTTGCACTCAGTGTACAGCCCACAAAACGAATCAGAATGTTTGTATTTCGAGAACCTTAGACATTTTCTCACGATATCTTAACTCTAGGAGCATTACTGGATCATATAATGCCAGGATCTCAACGTTGTGTCACTGTGCAAACAAAGTAAATAAACTTGTCTGATGTTTGAACGAAAAGCACCGCACAGCCATTTGAACTACAAATAAGTGATAAGAAAACAACAATACGCGTTTGTGCCTATTCTAAAATTCGTTAGCAACTTCCATGTTACTCTCTGCGTAGCTCTGCGGTGTTTATGCTGCGACAAACATGTGAGATTGCACTGTGAATGCTGCATGTATTTTACTGAAGTGAGCGGAGGTTGTCAAAAAAGTTATGAATGTTTTATGAGATGCTCCACCAGAGATGTAGACGCTTTGATGGGCTAGTTTGAAGCAGTCACCGCAGATAATCCCACCTAAAGTAACCTGCTCGTGCATTATCTGTATCTCTGCCCTCGTAACCCCTAATGCACATAATAGAATCTGACATCGCAGCTGAAGGCGACGAAGGGACTACTTCGGTTTATGAAGGATACGGGCTTGGACAAGCGGCTGTGACAGTGATGTCACGTACCGCACAAGAGTGACAGACTGTAACCAACGATGTGCGTGCCGTGTTATGTGCCCTCTATCTCTTCTCCCCATCTTTCATCTCCCCCATCCCGCTCCCATGTGTAGGGTAGCAAACCGGTTAGGCAAAACTGGTTAACCTCCCTGCCTTCCTTCTCCACTTTTTCCTTCCTTTCCTGACAACAGTGGCACTGTCGGTACGGCACTGGCGATCGAATGTACGAAATGCTCCCTAAATTATATTTTTGTATAAATTGGTGCGATCTAGCCAGCAGGCGGCATTCGTAAAATGCGATGTAGTAGGCTCAGTGTTTCACTTATAGACAGGTTAAGCGTATGTTGAGATGGTAGAGCAGGCAGTAAGGAGGCCGGGTTAACTAGAGAGTTTTCTCGGCGAAAACTAAACCTTGTTATTAGTGTTTCTAAATGGGAAGAAAAGGAAAACGAAGTATAAGAGGAGGGAGCGCCGATCGCGAGCGAAAAAATTCTTACCTGCCGGGAACCTAGACACATTGACAATTTTCTACTAACACGCCTTCGATTTAGAAATCACATAAAAAAATTCCAACTTTCTATCTATCTCTAAAGTAATCATTTATTTAAGTCACTTTATTTTTTTAGCATTCTCTTCTTTCGGGCTTCTTCAGCTTTTACCAAAAGAGTGTCTGCATGGCCATTTGCGACTATCTCTATGGTACGATGAGACTACCATGTTAATTCTTTGAATCAGTAATTGGACAGCACATCAAATCACTGATCATTCGTTCAAAGTTAGTCTAATACTACCAAATTCACTGTTTATGTACAATAATAAATAATATTGATTCAGCCTCTGCCACGTAAGGGTATTGCCTAGCTATCACAAATTTCTACCTGATCCTGACTTACTTTTTTTCTGATACGCTTTCGCTTTCCTTCTTCCCTTTAACCTCTAACAGCTGGAGCCCACTTCCCTCTTCACAGTCTCTCTCTCTCTCTCTCTGTATCTTCTTTACTAGTTCTCCGAAGAGGGTAAGTGCCATGAAATAACGAACAAGTAAGCAAGCAAACTTCGGCTTCTTCGAGTAGAAAGGCATTCGCCTTTATATCTGCCAATAATATAATCTACAAATAAAATCAGATACCAAGTGTCGCAGTAATTGTAATAGATCCTAGGAAGGTACCTCTGTCAGCAGAACCGGTTGAAGACAGCAATCGACGGCATACTAAAACAGAACATTTTTGCTATGCTGCCCTAAATTGAGGCAGCCAGTGAAAGCGCGCACCAACAACATCGAGTAATACAAATGGCATCGACTCGCACAAGGAATGCCTCAAGAACTTGAGTGCAGATTACAGAACATGCGACAAGCAAAGCGCCAACGAGCCGCATGGCAAGCAGCTCAAGAACGTGACTACAGGTCACAGCACAAACTAGAGGTAGAACGCTGTGTCGCTGACCAAAACGCACTGCATTCAGTGTTTGTCTCCTCTCGTTATAGTGTGTGTCTGGGCGTGTATCTGTGAGCGCGCTATCGCCTATGTGTCCATGTGTGTGTGCGTTCATACGTTCATACATTCATGCGTGTGTATGGGTGTGCGTATGAGCGTGCGTACGTCTGCGTGCGTGTGTTAACAATTTCGAATTAGCTTAGACAGCCATCATCAGATGGGTCATGCTGTAATTTTTCGTAATTAGCTTGCTTCTAATTAAAAACCATATAGCTACCGTGACAAATTCTTCTCCCTATACCCTACAACCACGTTGCGTTTGCTGCAATAAGAAATAAAATATGCGAAATCATCGAAATGCTAACGAAAGTATGGGTAATAAGAATGTTCTTAACAAATGAAATGCAGTGCTCGTACCTCAAAAAACAAGTATGCCGATCCCACGCAAATTTTAGAATCTACTTAAAACGTAGCTTTAGTGAAGAGGTGAATAAAATGCTATAAATTTGCCCATTTCATTTCTGCGTATTTGGCGTAAAGGAAAGTGGCGCGCTCTCATGTGCTCTCGCACACCCAATGACCGCAATGGGACACCCGCGGCGATCATCTTAAGAAGCTAGTTGGCGCTGACACGATAGAATCGTACGTGCGATTGTGACCTGACGGTTCGAACATGGGCCTGCTGCGCCAAGAAGCAGATGCGTGAGCGCATTCTCCCAGACAATGGCGAATTCACTCGTAACTGCGATGGTCTGCGTTATTCACCAACCAGACAAAAGATACCCCGCACAAACCAGCGATGGCGCCCTGGAGAAGGCGGGCAACCTTGACGGCAAGAAGTTTCTTCGAACTGAATTGAATGCTGGCGTTTCGCGTGCGAGAACCACGATTTGAATTATGAAGTAGGCTGTGGTGAGGGAATCAGGATTAATAATAAACACCAGGGGATATTTATCACGCCCCCAGTGCCCGGGACATGGGCATTTTTCGATTTCTCTCCCGTCGAAATGCGGCCGCCGCTGCCGGGATTTGAGCCCGCGACCTCGTGCTGAGCAGCTTAACACCATAACCTCTAAGACACCGCGGTAATTTTACTTCGAGTCACTTACCTGTAGTTAGCACCCTGGTTAATGGAAACGCTTCCAAATGTATTGTATCTGTCGTTTATTGAGGCGAATTCGCGCTTCTTAATCGCCATTTAGCGATTTGATAGGTGACTTTTAAAATGCGTTATTCCTCATATGTTCATACTCTGACGAAGGCCATGCCATGGATGAAACGTTATTAACTAAATGTTATATATATATATATATATGCATACACGAGCGAGAGGACTGGGGGTACTCAAGCGGCCTGATTTGATTTTTACTAATCATATCATAAGAAGACACCAAAGACAAGATAGGGGAAATCATTTGTAGTTACTAACTCAATTAAAGAAGTGATAGCATAATGGCAATGAAAGTGGATCAAAGAACAACTTGCCGCAGGTGGGGAACGATCCTACGTCTTCTCATTACGGGTGCGATACTCTAACCAACTGAGCTACGTGCCCCAGAAATTGCTTGAACCTGAAAATATGCACTAAAGATATTCAATTTATTGTACATTGAAGCTTATGAATTCAATAGTGCATTGCCGCTTAGCGCTGCAGCCTTAAATATACGCTTGCAGCTCTAACCATTTTCTAACCTCTCCATTAGTCGAATATTTGTAAGAATGAGTGGGGGAAGCGGCGATTTAGTCAATATATTGAAAAAGAACTTTTCCTTTACTCATGTGATTAACTATCATCTTACAGCACGTAGAAGCATGATATTCAAAGTGGGATGCTGATACAAGCGGAAAGTTCAATAACTACACGTCTAAACGTACAGTTTTCAAACCGTCGTG
Organism: Dermacentor andersoni; assembly: GCF_023375885.2. Lineage (NCBI taxonomy): Eukaryota > Metazoa > Arthropoda > Arachnida > Ixodida > Ixodidae > Dermacentor > Dermacentor andersoni. Next base: position 122,506,081 of record NC_092815.1, on the reverse strand, counting down.
CAAGAGAGATGAAAACTTGTTAAAACAATGTGCTGAAAAACTATTGTGTGCATTGTTTGACAATTTTCATAATTTAAGAAACAGTGACATTTCAGTATTTATAGAGAAAACGAAAAGCTATTTTTATGAATTACCAACTCTCTCACTGGCACTGTAGCATTAGTGTTGAACTACGAATGAATTACGGCGCGATGGCATGGATGGGCTATTTCACGCGTGAAACGTTTATTCATTGTCACTTGGAAATGCGCGCGTTCTCACTTTTGTAATTCTGCCAGTGCGCTCGTAGCAAGTCAATAGAGGTTAGAAAGAAGGATACGAGAATTCGCGACGCTTCTCGCTAAAACGTCGTGTGGCTGTTCTTGAGGAAACTGTGGGAAGTGGTTGCGCTTCTGCCCAGCACCGGAGAGAAAGGATATTTTTTGTTTGTTTAAACGAAGCTCAGGAAACGTGGTTAGACGGACATGGACACGCCGACCAGAAATTCGACGTCTTTAAAATGCCAATCGCGTGAAAAGCGCAAGAATATATTAACGCGAAGAGAAAGAAAGGTGCTAACTTCCAACTGAATTTAAATGAGAAAATCTGCATTAAAATAACGGATCCCTTCTACCTACCGAGAAGGTTGTCGATTCGCGAAAAGCGAAAGAAAAAGAACTAAGGGGAAAGGAGAGAGGGACGACGCAGCAAAGCAGCGATATAAATAGCCGATGAGCACGAGCATGAAGTTTGCATAGATGCAGCACCAAATAAGCAAAAAATAAATTTCTACGTTATAATGTAAGGGGTAAATGGCGTACGGTCAACAAGCAAATTGCAACGCTTTGCACTGATTTTCAGAGTAGTTCCGGAACAAGACTGGTCACGCGCATTAAGCACGCTCTTCATCGCGTATGCGTTGTTTTCCTGGCTGCGGCGGTTGAAGAGAGCATCTACTAAGGCAACATTACCTACGTCAAAGAGGCTATAACAGCTTACACGATTAGAGAGTAAAGTGCTGCTTCGCTTGAACACTAAGCAACTGGACGAACAGGCAGAGCCTGGTCTCGGTGTAAGGATTCGGGTACGTCTTTCAGGTTTATTAAAAGCACATTTCATGCTCTGTATGAGTTCGTGGCCAACGCACTGCGTTACGTATCGAACATTAAGGGCGTAACATCGTTCAGACCTCATTTAGTCTTACGGCTGTTTTGCTCGGTACCGATGCAATCTCGTGAAATGAACTGCTCGATTTGTAAAAGGTAAACGATGAAGCAGGAGAACATGGTGCCAACATTAAGAAAACCAAGGTGCAGAGCCAAGAGAGCCCATCAGGTGCAGTGTTTAATTTATTTGACGAGCACGTGAGACTGCTCAGTAATTGAAGCTCCAGTTTCAAAGAGCCGTTAAATGTTAAAGTGAGTGCTTTGCTGCTGCCGACTCTAGAAGTTGTAGCGCTACTAATCGTTGTAATCTACATTTTCATTTATGTAGCCAACGATAATTTTTAGCACATTAAGGGTTCCAAACGTTACTCTTATAAATATTTGAGAAGTAAAGACAAACATCGGTATATTCAAAAGATGGATTTTTTTCGCATTATGAACACGTTTTTTTTTTCTGCGCTACAAGTTCGACTATCATTTTGATATTCTCCCACGCCTAGGGACTAACGCATCTTTCTCATACTCGACATTTGACTATATTCAGGTGTAAGTGAAACGATACAAAAGTATCGTTATCCTTGAAAAATTTCTAAATAAGACCGAAAGGTGACCGCAAGCTCAGGTGAAGATATTACGTCAATAGCGTATCACTTTATATTCTTTGGTAATCTTTGGTTTTTAAGCAAAGCTATTTGGAATGTACAGTTTCGAATCCATAGTGATGAGCTGTTTGCCGTAAACGTCAGCGAATATTACTTGCAGGAGCAGAAATAAATGAAAAAGAAAATATGGATACAGCACATACGCTATGTCACAACAGCACTTGTACCTTGTGTAATATACTTCATCCTGCCATTCAAAAAACAAAAAGGGAAACAAGGTCGACTTACTGCAAGACTTATCGTTTTTCACTAACTTTTGTAAATTTTGTAAGCTTCTCGGAGCGCTTCGAGTTCTTAGTGGGCCTTGCGGATTTGGAAGTTGTGGTTCCTTTGCACAGTATAGTAAAATTGTTGCTGAAAACGGCACTGAAGTTCAGCCTAATGCGTAGTATGCTATAAGGTTATAGCTAAGATTATTTGTAAGGAAAAAGTAATTGCGAACTATTGCTGCATCTTCTTAAACTAGCTTTATTTTTATTTTTTATACATAGACCAGGAGTCCTTCAGGAAGCTCTCTTGTGGAAGTCAGAATAGTGTCAGCGCCTTTATATTGCAAGCTGCAAGCTCGTGTACCAAGTGCCCGATATAAGCAGTTTCTCAGCTTCTGGAACAATGCGGGGATTGTATACTCTGTGATTAATTATTGGACAGAAACTGTTCGCGGAACTGAAAATGTTTTTCTGCTTTCAAGGTTATACGACTCATGGTGCTAGAACAATCTCTTGCTTCCAAATGCCTCTGGATATTTGCAACAACTCACACAATTAGGAGAGGGATTTGCTTTATCTTTGAAACACTATAAAAATAAAACTATTAAGTGGCACTTTACTGAATCAAATGTATGTTTGTAATCTGGAAAAGACATACAGAGAGTGTGTTCGTACTCCGCACATTTCTCAATTACTCGATAACGGATGGTGGTGGTGGTGGTGAATTGTAGCAACAGGCGGGTTCAGCCTGGCGATCAAGGGCGGCAATTGCTCCACCAGAGCGTCATTTAGAATACCGCTGAAGGGCTTCACCATATGTCCATCAAACCAGTGATTCATTGTATAATACACTTCCTGAAGCCAGCGTTTTGTATTGGTTGATTGAAGACAAGTGTTGCCCTCATTCTATTGTAAATTACATTGATGAATATTTCCTACAATACTGAAAGTATGCTAATGAGTCTGTAATTACTCAATTCTTTAGCGTCAACCTTCAAAAGATTAGTACATTGTCGGCATTTTTGCAACTATGTGGTCTACTTGGAGTCATGAGAAATTTCGCAAAAATGATCGCCAGATTTTCAAGTACAATATCCTCTCCATTTTGATTAAATCAATTGTTATTTTACCTTTTTCTGCGATGCTATAACTTAAAGCGATTCCAAACTGTTTCCGCAGTTCTGCAATGAGCCTTCCATTATAAGGCAAAATATTTCGGTCCACTCCCACTTCGACTTTCTGTTATGCGACGTCATGACAACAGGCAAAACTTGCCGTCTCATACGAAGTGTACAGATTGACAATACACGATTAGACCAAACAGTAGAAAAGATATTTAGGATTCCACACCTTTTTCGGCTCAGCGAACGCTATCGGCCAAACGTTTTCAGGCTGTGCCCCCTTTGCCAATGTCAGAATGACGTTCATGCATTAAATACTCATTATTATGCCAAACAAAGCTGCCTTCCTATTTAGGAATAGCCGTAGACTACTCCGTTCCGAAAGGAATCGCAGATGTATATTCAAGGATTGCTTTTACACTGGCTACTCATGCTACTTGGAAGGACAAATTTATTTGCGTATAATAATTTTTTACGTCGCAGTATAATGGTGTCGAGGACTTTCAACACTTACACGATATCACTCTGCTTAATTTTTTTTTTCCCTGAGGGTCTGTTTGAGTTGCACATTCAACTTTTTGTTGCACGCCGCCACGATTTTCAACCAGCGACCGCAAGCAAAGCGAGTATATCCTTACTGATTCATTCATTACCTGCATATAATCTTTGTTTCTCTTTTCTAGAGCTGCAGATTTGTTTCGGAGCACCACCCTCAATTCATCTGCATTTACCATGACTGTGTCTAGGCTGGCTTGTTTCCCTTTTACTACTTTTGCGCTTTCTCTCTTCAAACAGGGAGCAGTCATAGAACTCACGAACCTATGATCAATTCCATTTGACTTACCTAACACTTCCACATCCAGCACTGTGGTACGGTATGCTAGATTATGAAATCTATTTCATTTCTTGTGTCTACGTTACGCCTTTATTACAAAGCCTTCTTTATGTTACTTGTGATGAAATAATTCACAGCATTGTTTTACAGAACAGCTGGTATAGGTTCACTCCTCTAGTCGTTTCCTGCCTGCCGCTGGTGCCAGTGTGCGTCGCAGGCACGATTATCTACAGTGAGATCCGAATGGACCTCGCTTTTCTCATGCTCTATCAAGCAAGGTGTCACCTTGCAATGGAGTAGCATCTCTTTCTTCTTTCGTAGTTGTTTCTTTCGCTCTACTTTCTGTGGAGGCACTAAGGAGCCTACATAAGTGTGCGAAGAAATGGAAACCCTCGCGGAGGGCTCCACGTGTTCTGCGCTTTTCGGATGTTGTCATTTACACACTCTTGCTCTTTGAAACATTTCAGGTGTGCGCCTCGAGTAGTACAGGTAACGACCTTCGACTAAGCGTGGCACAAGCTACAGCGACACCTTCTGGCGCCCCGCACGGGCCATGTGCGTTGACCACAACAATCTTCTGTTTCTTCTTTCCTCTTTGTGTCCCTGTTCCCCTTTCCCATGTCGCTGACCCATGCTGAAAATACCGCCTCTTTGCAGAAAATACCACCTCTTCATCTCCACATTCACTCTCACTGTCCGTGGGAAGGTCCTCTTTCTTTCATCCCGAACAACCCATTTGCGCTTTGGAGGTACCTTGAAGCTTCGACACACCGTATCACGTCATGGGCCGCAAGGATAGTCATACAAAATGCTGTCTACCCGTTAAAAAGCACCGAATAAGAGCCTGGCATAAGAGAGTTTTTTTTTTAATGTACCGATAGCAATTACACAGACCCGAAAGGTGCATTCACTGGATTAGAAGGTCTCCAGACACGCGAAGTTTGCTTGGCTCCAAAAGGGACGAAGCCAGATAGACACGCCTTGAGGCTCCACTCATGAGCTTCTGCCGGAGCCAGGGCAGCTTTCTGGCTTGTACAGCTGCGCTGTGCTGCGTTGTGTGCGCACACATTAGCTCTCCCGCGATGAGCGCATGTTTGCATACCACACCGCGGTGAACCTTAAGTTAACTTATGTTATTGTTTCTGCGAATGCGGACCAACGGCTACAGTTTTCCTTCGGTCTCGTCTCGCGCCCCATCGAGGTACGATGCCTGATACTACGGGCATGCACATCACGCCATCGTTCTGAGACGCCTTCAGTGCAACGCCAAACCTTGCTATTAATTTCAGTCCTTCGACTTCGGGCTAAAATAACAGTTTCGTTTTCATAAACTGCTGGATTCGTGGCGCACACGCTACTGTGGGAATATGCCATGTATACGGCTGGTCATCAGCGTTGTCATGTGTGCGCCTCCTTTGTGCCGCATACGCAGTTGTCACGAGCACGCCAGCAAAGAATTTCACGTAAACGCACGTCCATCTTGTAAAGAATAATTTCTGTGTGATGCACATAATATGACCTACTCAACTGCGTGAACGCTGTCGACTATCAACGAATATTACCCAGCGAGTGTGTTCAGAATGACTGTCTCTTTATTCCGAAATTTTATTTTTCCTTCTTATCTATTCGTTCCCCTTCTCCTCGCCTACTATATTGCAGCCAACCAGGCTATCCTATAAAGAAAGGCAGAGAGAAAAAAAATGCAGCAAACTTCAACAATACCTTCGTCTCTTAACCGATTCACGTGTAGGGCAGCATTTTTCCCCAGTGAAGACCAGTATCATATGTGTTTGTTTGTTTCTGTTTGTTTTCTCAAATAATCGAGTCTGCCTATTACGCGCACTGAAAGAGACTCCAACGGTTCCGGCTTTATTTTAGGGGGCAAAGGAGTAGTTGTATAAAAATTGCATTTTAAGGTAACAATAAAAACCTAATATTTATTATTGCATTTGATGGATAGCATAATTTTTATAGTGCAGGAAAAGTAGTGTAGAATAGATAGTAGTTCTGGCCTTTTTTTCTTTCTTTTTGTATCATGTGCGCAACCTCCGGCCTGTATGGCATAGTAATTCATTTTGAAAAAAAATTAAACGGCCTACACAGACAAACGTCAGCATTCCGAGACTTCCCTTGCCTGGGCAGGCTATATTTATTTACCTAAAATACACAACATTCTAACCTTTTATTCGAAAATGGCTCGCCGGATGCTCGTTATTATTATTATTATTATTATTACTATTTCTATTATTATTATTATTATTGATGTTGCGTAGAACGCATGAACATCGTATAATTGAAATATGTTTTATTTGGAATATACTGGTCATCTTGGTTACTTTTTGTTTGCTTGTTATGAAACAGTCACATTCTTTTGTTTCCCTCATGCAGTAGGATAACCTCCAAGAACCTACATGCTTGACATGGGCTGTAAGCGGTATTTCCGGTGAACTTCCAATCTGAAGTCCCCTTACACCATTTTTAATTCAGTTTTCTGTGTAAATCACAAGTTAAGCCGCAGGTAAGGAGGCATTTGTTCTGTTAAAGGCTTCATATATTTAGGCCCGATGACTCGGAGTGAATGTCCCGCTTAGAACTTTCAAATGGACACTGTGGCCAAAACTTCTGCAACTGAAGTCAGGAACCAAATGATGCAATGTCACCTAGAAGCTCCGAGTAATTTCATTTTCTCTGCACATTTGCAGTAGTACCACATAGGCACTTGGAGCTTGGGAATACTGTGAACTACTGTATTAACTACATGGCGTTGTCGTTGCGTCGTCACGGTGGGCTTTGACGTTGTCTCTGCTTTCGATTTTGTTTTCAACCAACATTCTCTATTACGGGTGTGTGCCATATTTGAGGCTTATCATCATCACTGTCATGTGTGCCTTTTTGTGCCACTGAACGCTGGTTTCACCAGCATGGCAACGAATGATTGCTCCCAAACACACCACCACCTCGTTCACAACAATTTCTATGCGATGCAGATCATGTAATGTAAGCCCAGAACAGTATTGTTCGCTATGGTCTCCGAAATGCATGCACACATACGGCTCCTCTCAGAATCAGTGTTGAATGCAAAATACTGCCCTAATTGCCCAGCGACGCTGTTGGGTGATAGCTCTGTGGTTAGCGTGCTCACCTCCTGATCCCACGTAGCTTTGCTGGTATGAGATCAAATCCTAGGGGAGCAGGTTGTGGAGTAGTTTTTTCTTTCATCACGCGGTGGCAATGACGACATTGGGGCTCCCGACAACAGTCGTTGTCAGTGCAATAGGATGGACGGACGGACGGATAACGCAAACCGTATCTCGAGCTGCTACCGCTGCCGGTGCAAAAAGAGAAGGAAAGGCATGAATTTGAACAAGGTCCTACCTGGTTTGCTACCATGCGTGCCCTACTGGAGTGGTAAGCGAGAACAGCAAAAAAACAAAAGTGGGATAAGAAGCGCTGCACGAGCCCGAACAACCGTATCCACTATAGTTCTGTTCTAACACCCGGCTTAGACGGCCAAATATACAGCTAAGCAGGCAATGTCGATCGTAAGGCTTGTTTCAATTCCAGTGGAGCTGGTATTATTATACACAACATTCTAACCTTTTATTCGAAAATGGTTCGCCGGATGCTCGTGTTATTATTATTATTATTATTAATTTTATTATTATTATTATTATTATTATTATTATTATTATTATTATTATTATTATTATTATTATTATTATTATTATTATTATTATTGCGTACATGCCATGAACATTTTATAATTCAAATATATTTTATTCAGAATATACTGGTCATCTTGTTTACTTTTTGTTTGCTTGGTGTGAAACAGTCACATTCTTTTGTTTCCCTCATGCAACAACCTCCAAGAACCTACAGGCTTTTTTGTGCCACTGTACACTGGTTTCACGAGCATGACAACGAATGATTGCTCCCAAACACACCACCACCTTGTTCACAACAATTTCTATGCGATGCAGATCATGTAATGTAAGCCCAGAACAGTATTGTTAGCTATGGTCTCCGAAATGCATGCGCATATACGGCTCCTCTCAGAATCAGCGTTGAATGCAAAATACTGCCCTAATCGCCCAGCGACGCTGTTGGGTGATAGCTCTGTAGTTAGCGTGCTCACCTACTGATCACACGTAGCTTTGCTGGTATGAGATCAAATTCTATGGGAGCCGGTTGTGGAATAGTTTTATCTTTCATCACGCGGTGGCAATGACGACAATGGGGCTCCCGACAACAGTCGTCGTCAGTGCAATAGAATGGCATACATGACAATGATGACGATAAGCCTCAAATATGGCACACACACCCATAACAGAGAATGTTGGTTGAAAACAAAATCGAAAGCAGAGAAAACGTCAAAGCCCACCGTGACGACGCAACGAAAACGCCACGTAGTCGCTAATATATATCTAATAAAGACATCTTCTCGAAGACAGCATCAAAGTGAAAAATTTGTGGCGGGTTATTTGTTCTCCAAACAAAGTTGTGTTTGAACAGAACGCTTATAATCTCTGAGGGAAGCTCGTCTGCGCACGAGAAAAGCTAGTCATGCTCTCTTATCCGCTACATGTAAGCTACATTGTGTTTTTCAAAGTCTTTATTTCTAAATACAATCAAAAGGCCTTTTATATATGCTTTTCATAGATACACTATCTTGCTTTCTATTTTTCTTTTTTTGTCGACGCGTGGTGAAGTCTGCGTCCAGAGAGGTCTTTGTGACGCGTTCCATTACTTTTGCTCAAAGCTGTCGTCGTAGCTGTCATCGCAGACGGCCTCCTATGCTGGCCAGAACTGGAGCACATCCTGCATGTTCAAAGGTGGTCGGAAGAACCAGTCGTCCTTAAAACGTGCCGGAGAGCATTTGTTGCTTTCTGTGGGGATCACGCTCGGGCCCATGGTTCCTCTATCCCCTATGGTGCTAGCCTTCCGACATCCAGTCTGCTTAAAGCAGCCCGCGAAGACTGACTCCGATCAATAAAAGTTGGGATGCAGGTGAGAATGCGTTTTATTGGGGTCTCGTCACAATCCTATCAGCTGCTCAGAGCAGGGTGCGCCAGCACCATTTCCAAGGCCTGATACAGTGCGGTAATTTCGCCTAACTGCTGGTGGTGATGCGTTACAACACTGGAATCCGTCAAGAGTACAAAATCACGAATGCACTCCCTGGACCCTTAGTTCTATCTTCGACTACTCGGTTGTCTATCACGATGGAATCCAACCATCCTGCAACGTCAAGCGCCTCTTCAACGAACACATCTACCACAAACTGAGCTGTATAATGAATGGATAATTCTGCCCCGGTTATATTGCGAACTGTACAGTATGCGACGTTTAGAACGAAGTGACCGGCATAATAAATCCTTTCTGAGGCTAAAAGCACTTCCTTATAAAGACGTTGAACTGTAAATCTCTGTAAACCAGTGCTTCCTACAGTACGTGGAGGAAGACTTTGGCGTCATGCAAGCCATCACGAATCCAGTGCCCACTAGGTGACGTGGAGGTGCGATCGACCAAGTGTTCTTAAGAACGGTCGATCCAGCTATTCACAAGCACCTCTCGTACATCGGTACACATAGGCTGCTACTGACTGTGGTGGGTAGAATTCATGCGGCTGAACCAACATCAAAGAAAGTAAAATAGCATCTAATAATTGCACTTAGCAAACAAAAAAGCTTGCCCACACATTTGCACCGTATATACCTTGAAACAATACTGGGCATGATAGAGATAATAATCAAAGAATGCTTCTCCCTTACCTTTTTTTTTGTTTGGTGCAAGATCGAATTGCAAAACCAGAAAACAGAATAAAATGCAAGAACGGGAACGTGTAGGGGACGACATTTTTGGTCTTGTTTTCTTTGAAAAAAAAAAAGACAGCAACAAAATTGCACAAAATGTAAGCTTAAATTACATGTTTCACATGCTTCAAGTACAAATTTAAGGAGAAAGATAGGCTTCAAATTTATTACCGGCTATCCCTGCCATAGGTTTATTTTCTCTGCTCTTTAGATCTATCTTATCCTGCCAAGATCAACAAAATCACAATGAAGGACTAAGTCATCTTTGGTGACTGAGCCCGCTTGCGCGTCTTGCTTGTACCTGGACGTCAAATCTTTCAAGTTCTCTCACCCGGAACTTCATAAAGCGTTTCGTGAATTGAAAAAACAAAGTTAGCCTCGAAATGTAACTGGCGAAATGTGTTATGCTTTTCTTTTATTTTTCTACTTTGGCAGCAGGCGAATGAAAGCAATTCCTGAGTCTAACTTCTGTAGCTAAAAAAAGCAAGCGCGCTGTCGGCAGTTGCAGCCAGGAATGGATACCAAGAGAAAAAAAAAATTGTGTTCTGTTTCCCAAACGACCCCATTTATTCCAGCACAGCTTTTCATGAGCAATGGCTGGGTATTACGAGCAAGATGAACAAGGCAGATAGAGTCGTTCTATGCTGCACATTTTTTTACATACTGAAGCATCCGGTAAAGCTTATGTTTTAAGCATACATAACCAAATGCGAGTGTACACATCAGCGTAGGAGAAGCATTTTGCAATGTTTCATGTCACCGCGCTTGCTCCGAGAAATGCACACCATAACTTTAGCAGCTATTACCGCATGTACCGCAGACGCAAAGGACTTCACGAACATTTAGAAATACTACGGGTAGCGTGGGCGTCCTTAAAGACGCGTGAAATTCCAATGAAGGCACCCTCACGGTAGAATACTGGCGTAATCCTGAGAAGCTTTTTCGAGCCTTACCAAAAGCATAGAAGGAAAGAGAACAGGTTGGGGCAACTCTATGTGAAACAGGTCATTTTGCTTCTTTTACTCTTCTTCAACATGTAATTACCCTTTTTAACGTCTATTATATCCTGCTAAGAAAACACTACCAGAGGCTTTCTGATGAGTTGGGTGCCCATTTCGCTACAGGGGCAGCTGATCTGACCAAAAACGCAGGGTATTGTGTTTAAAAGAAGACGTGATAAGCTAAGCGTCTGGGCTTTCCTTTGAGCGCACCGTTAGCAAAGCAGTCCAAAAATGTTTAACCAACCCGCATTATATTGTATTAGTAAGAAAAACTAAAACGCGTGGGGATTGCTTAGTTGTACTTTTTAAATTAAAAGTCCTTTTCCAGCAGTATAATATGCTTGGGAGAACATTAGATTCTGTTATTATGAAGGAGGAGCTTCTTGCTGGGGGGGGGGGGGGATTGATTCAGGATGCTGCTGACGGGTGATAGAACTCACGTGCTCTGAAAACAGAGTGGCGACAAAGAGCGATTAGATGACAACTCGATAAGGCTGTCCTAAAATGTGGACAAATGTTTGATGCTCTTTCTATGCAATGCCTCAGGTGGATATAACAAAACAAATTTGTTTTGTGTGTGTGCGTCTTATTGGTTTAAGACTACTCAAAAATTCTTAGTAAAATTCATCTGTATGCGTACTATATGTAGCATCTTTGTTTTTCTTAAACAATATTAAAATATAAAGTTCTACGCGCCAAACCCACTATCTGATAACGGGGCACGCCGTAGTGGGGGGTTCCGGAAATTTGGACCTCCTGGGGTTCTTTACCGTGCAGCTAAATCTGAGTAAACAGGTGTCTTCGCATTTCGCCTCCACCGAAATGCGGCGACCGTAGGCGGGATTCAATCCCACGACCTCATGCTTAAAAGCCCAACACCATAGCCACTAAGCAACCATGGCGGGTTGTTTTTCTTTTTTTCTTTTTATGTCTATTTAGTTTTTTTCATGCATGTATGTGTGTTTCGTTATATCCCAAGTAGACCAAACTCGAAACGGGCATGTTAAACTTTCAGAGTAGTTACGCAAGTGCGTCGGTAATAGATTAAACTGAAATAATAACCACGCAGCGCATTCAGCGTATTTCTACACTATAATGAGCAACTTCCAAATAACTTCCTTCTCATTTTGGCAAGTTAAACCCCAGAATTCATTTTTATCTCTCTTTTTGTCGCAACGCGCATTATACTTCATCGCTTTCATACCGTGCATCTACGTCAGAAAAAAACATTCATAGAGTAAAGACGAGAAGTAAACGTAACGAAGACTACTGACAGAAGTCACAGGGCTCTTTCTCCTTAAGCAAGATATTCGGCTGCTTGTTTGACCCGGCAATAAAAAAAATATTCATTTCCACCAACTTCGACATTTTACTGTCGCAGAGAAACGGGAATAACATTGACAGAAGAAAGCTGCGCTCAAAGTCCTTTTTAACGCAGCCTATGAAACCGCGATGGAACCTTTTCCTGGCGGGATTGGTGCAACCTATCCGCTATGTTCTCAAGTCACTCGTGAGATGCATTTTATGTGCGATAGGGGCAGTCATTTCCACCTTAGAAATGACTCGGCGACGGCTCATCTGCCCTCTCTTCGATCGCAGCAGCACTGAAGAGAAAAAAAATGCGGGCTGTCTATCTCCAGCAAGGAAATCTTTTTCTTCCGTGGAGTTACCCAGATTGTGTCAAGCCAGCCAAGTGCGAGATATATGGGGCGCCCGTGCTCCTTAGCGTGTCGTCGTTCACGGGCTTCCAACGGCGGCGGCGACGACGCAGAAGGCGCCCGACTTCCGCTAGACACGGTCATTTGTCACCATTGTCTGCATCAGGAAATCTAATATCGATTCCCGGAGTCGATGCTGTCCCGGCGTCGTTCGGTGAGGCCGTCTTCTCGCACCCGGCAACCTTCATCTGCGAACAAGCCTCTTCTTCTTCCCCCATCGCTTTTGTCCACGCGGGATTCTAAGAGCCGTCACGATGAGTCCAGAAAGGACAACGCGCGGAGGTCGTACGTACACTCGGGCGGCGTTCTGTCTTCGCTTCTTCGAGCAAAGTACCCTTTCAACTTGAACGTGCCAAGAGCCCGCAGCTAATTGACGAAGAGGAAGCACATTGGACCGCCATTCATGATCTAGAAACGGCAACGAGCAACGATGTTACGCGAACGTGCAAACGCATCTAGCCGTTCTGGCTTGAAGCAGAGCTCGGCATTTCACTGATGCCGCGTACTCCATGGTTCGAACTCTGCACTCACGTACTTCTGTTGCCCCAACTGCAGACTCGACGAAAAAATAGAAAATTGAAGCAACAAAACACTAACATTTGTTATGCTTTCCAACTATTAATGCTATTTCACCATACTTGTCACTGAATTAGTATGGACTGCGCACGCAGAATCTGCGTAATTTTCGAGGGAAATACAACGAATGTATAATGTGAAGGTATTTAAATTTGAGGGCAACTATTTGTTTTTCATTGGTCATAGAAAACGCATTAAAGACGCTATGGGACATTATATCCCAGAAGCTAAACCAATGGAATTCTTTAAATGCAGCGGATTCCATCGGTTCAAAGATTTCCCATTCCTTCTCCTCTTCTATCACCGTTTAATCCCTTACACACTTTCCCCAGCACAGAGTAGGCAGCTGCCACTTACTCTGAATAACCTCCATATCTTTTCTTCTCTTCTTTCTTCTCTTTGCGGTAATATGCGATATTCATAAGGTAAAAACTCGGTTTGCGATGTCCGTCTATCATTCGATTCATTCTTACCGTTACGCCATCTTTTTTAGGCAACCTAGCGATATTTAGCTTCTCCATAAGGAGAAGAATATCAAAACTGCCCACAACTAGAACCACTGAGCATCGAACTCCTGCACCTCGCTAAGAGGTAAATACACGCTTAACCCCTAAATTATTCTGCACAGCATTCGCGCTCGATACCTTAAGCACGTGTGCGCACCTCGCAGACTGTAAAAGCAGTGCCATCTGGTCGTCCACTTCAGAAACAACAGAAGACAAACTATAGAGGTCGGAGGCAACGAAGGGTGCGTGCGTCGCAAAGAATCGTAAAGAAGTTGTCCTCGAAACGACGCTGGCGTATATTCTGTGAGAACCTGCTTCTATCGCAGTATGCGTAGCCGGAGAAGTTGCCGACGTGCGCGAACTTTTTTGACTTCATCATGAACTTTTGACTTCACTGTGTACTGTATAACTTATGACTATCTGCATCGATCAATCCTGCTCTCACTAAGCCATCGTCCGAAGTGTGCATACGTACTACTGAACATCAGGTTTCCCTTGTGAACGCGCTATGCGAAACTGAACAGAGTCGAGCTCAAAAATAAATCACGCGCAGTGATCTATCTGAAAAGCAATGAAAAATGGGTTATTTTCTACGTCACGCAGACTTGTAGCTTTCTTTTTAATCTTTTTTCTAGTCTGTTATTGTTGGTTCTTGCCAGTGACTGCATATTCGCAAGCATTTGGGAAAATCGTAATCCACGGCTTGAATCCATTCCGCTTGCTATATCCGTTTTAATACTCATAAATTATCCGCATTTGCAAGTTTTCATTTGCGCCTAAATTTCTTGTGAGCAAATAAGCTGACAGCTCACTGCATTGAATGATCGAGAAAACAGCATCATCTGCTTGCACCGCTGAACTAAAATGAAATTTATATGTTGCCTAGCGGAATACCATGTGTCATGATCAACTTCAGATCCTCTGGGCTAGATATGACTCCTGCTACCGTGCCTGCAGGCAAAAGAACATTAGAGAGAGTATTCCTGCGGCTTAGAGCACTACTAACACTAATGCTGTGGCAGAAAACTATAAACGAACAAAATGAAAGGAAGCTTAAGCGTAATATCATTGTAATTTATTAAAGCGCCTGCCTAAACGAAGTACACTCCTTAATTTGAAACATCAGCAGGATATTTAAACTAAATAAAAAGAAAGCAGTGGTACACTCGCTGGGAAGAAAGGAAGTCGTCCTGGGGGAAGTGTTTCGAACAAACTAGCGTAGTGTCAGTCAGTTTTTCTCAATGTTGAAGTTTCTTCTGCAAGTCGCTCACCGATGCGCGTCGTCTGCTTGTTTCGGCAAACGATGAAATCATACATTGCTGTGTTTGCACCACGACCACATGCATGGTTGTACGCAACAAGGGTATTTCCACAACCCTCTTTTTCGGGCTTGCGCACGGAGGCATCATGATTATTTGAGAACTACGAGGCATTTAGCGCATGCCGTGATGGGAGACCCTCTTTCGCTTCAAGCTTGCACCTGGATGAACTAACTGTTTCTCGGCGCGGCCGCTAAGTGACGAGCGTTTACTTGAACTCAAGAATACACGTGCTAATCAGCACGTCTTGACCAACTTGGTAGATGTCAATCATGCAGTCGGGGTATTCTAAAGATGCATTATCCGTATACTGTGGTCCTCCGGCGAGATAGTTTCCGTTTCGTTTTTGTTTCTTGCTTATATGGTGTCACAAACACTGACTACAGGCGTAGAGAAAGTTCCCTTGGTTTGTACAACAACAATCGCAGCAGATGTTGACATTAAAGGACCAAACTAGAAAAAAAAATCACGTTGTTTTACAGCTCTGCAGGCGTCCCTAACGAAGATATATCATAAGAAGCTAACAACCAAAGACACAAAGTCAATTAATAAACAAAACAAATGCAATTATTAAGGCCTAATTTCCCCTATATTGTCCTTGGTGTCTTTGTTTGTTAGTTTTGTCATGACATGAATAATGAAAATCGGGCCCCTCGGTAACCCCCTTTCTTCTCGTTCATTACATAACGAGGGTCTCAAATTTGGCAAGATTGATGCCTTCAGATAGCACGTGTGGGTTTATTGACCAGTTGCTTTCACTCCAAAAGATCACGTACTAGTGACGCCTGCGGTAGAAAGGACATCCGCCACCAAGGTTTGGGAGTGGTGGCGCTGGCTAACACTGCCATGGTTTGTGTTTGTAGTAACACATAAATAACCCGGAAAGTGTATGGGAAAAATCCGTCGTGGTAGCTCAATTGATAGAGCGCCGCACGCGTAATGCGAAGACATGGGATCGTTCCTCACCTGCGGCAAGTTGTTTTTTCACCCATTTTAATTTCCATTTATTTATCATTTGTTTAATTCACTTATTAAGTGCGCGTAATTTCGCCTGTGCTGTCCTTGGCGCCTTTGTTTGTTAGCTTCTTATGATATGATTAATGAAAATTGGACCCTTCGGTAACCCCCTTTCAAAGGAAGATGTAGTGAGTTGAAGAGAGAAAAAGTAGTGAGGTAACGCTATCGCACACTAAGAACGTGGTGCTTGATATTATGTACATGGTAGCATTATTATTTTGCTTAGACCCACAAAATATTGTTTTCGGCACCTTTGTAGCATACTGCTTCAACATAAATGTGTCTCTCACGAAGCACATCAGGCAACGGCTGCCAGCACTACTAATTAATTAAAGGCGCCCAACTTGCGCTCGCGAAGTCGGAAGTTTAGGCGCGCCAATCTCATGGCATAGCACCATGTATATCGGTGAAGCCTGCGTGCGCGGAACAAAGAGGATACCGCAGCAAGGCTATTCTTTACCAACAGCTGTGCGAACGTTTTGAATTTCCGCAGCTCCTCTCTTTTGCGCAGCAATGTGCATTCTCTGGAAAGCCGAGAAGACGAGAACCCACGTTGACGCTCTGGTGCTCCGTAACAAAGGCGGTAACACAACGCTCAAGAGAGCCAGCGTAGAAAAAAAGAAAGTTCAAAGTCAATTGTGTGCGAGAAAGGTAGCAGCCAAAGTTAAGAAAATACGGATACTTTTCAAAGCCTTTCGTTCTCTCTCAAGGAGAAGCTGTCTCTAAATTAGTAGAAGTTCCGCCAAAAGTTGAAGGCTTGGCGCAAAGCGAAGCTGAAGACAGCTGGACTAAGAAACGCTGTGTGCACAAACACTTTGCCACAGCTGCATAGATTTTCGGCAACCAGGCGGCAGTGACAATAGGGCGTCGTAGCAACCAGGCGTGTACGTGAAGTTAACACGACATCTGCATGAGACAGGATCAGCCTAGGCTAACAAGGGACAGAGCCCTTAATCAGATGAAGGGAAGGCTTTACAAGACAGGTCGCTTTGATAGCCGACTACAAGAGGACGAGGGCGGAAATGAAAAAAAAAAAACAATATTGTAATGGGGTTTCGGTGTTAGACAAGCCCGCAGACCATCGAGAACTGTAGAAAATGAAAGGCCTTCTTTGTCTGCTCTCGTTTGAGTAAGGGTTTGACATGGCAAGCTGCGAACTGTGTTAGACCTTGTCGTCATAAATCTTTCCTCGCGAAGTGTGGCAATATTTGTTGCTGAGTCTCGACATGCAACAGCAAGTTTGCGCATCAATGGAGTGGCGTCGCTTAGACACTCATCCAAAATGTGGGCGTCATGAGAAAGAAACTGCGATAAGTTTGTGCATAATGTTAATTACTAGTGAATTTCAACTTTACATCAAGCCCACATTCTAGTAGTCATTTCTAGTTCTAGGGGTGGTTAACTCTGATGCACTGGAGTTGTCGCCAAAGGAATTAATTGGTGAGTGAACAATGGGAAGACACTGGAGTGTAGAACTGGACCTACTGTCTGAAACAGTTTTCGATCGTGTAACTTTAAATTTTAGTAGTTTGTTGGGTCAGATCATTTACGGAAAGTGGTGTTGTAGTAGCACTTTGGCCTAAAACCAAAATATGAGAAAGCTTCCCCAAATTAAGCGCACATGGCTCTTCGCACTTGCCGTCAATATTATACTCGAACAAATTAACTACAAGTACGAAAACGACGCCTCATTGCTCGCTAAACTTCATGTCACAGAAGTGAATTGTCAAATAGTAAACACAAATCCGCGCTGGCATGTCCTTCTCAGACAATATGTTACAAGAAAGCTTACAACGCTAAATTATAATTGTAGCCTTGCTATATGTGTTCCAACGTGGAATTGTCTAGAAAACTACCCGTCCCTGAAGTTCTTCGGCAACGTGCTCTTTCCAGACATAGCAGTTTGACACGGTGACAGCGTTTACAATAACACTTTGATCTAAAACTTGTTTGCTTTTCTGTAGTGTTTCTTGAAGACATTACTTGTTTATAACCATCAAGCGGTAGTTCTACAATTTAAAAATTTGTTTTAAGTATGTGGATTATATTGCAGGCGATTCCGCCAGCGATAAGCTTAATTACGTACTCGTTCATCGCGACCACCTGTGTTATTGCTCAGTTATCAGGTAACGAAAAATCACGGCCTCGAATAAATACATTTCTAAAGATTAGAATCGAGTAAACGCTGTCATACAATGTCTCTGAGAGGACCTAAAACCCATTATTGTGAAAATTTGTTGGTAGCCTGCGCTCCATATTTCTGTATTTTAATGATTGCCTTTTTTTCTCGGACGGCTTTAATCCGCGTAGAAGAGTAGCTCGCAGAACTTTTCATGGATCCCTTTCATCCCGAATGGGATTTCTTATTTCACAACTGACCTTGACAAACGGCCGTGCTAAGGGACAAGTAATGACATTGTGAAATACCTGACACGTGTCTTGTTCAATAAAGTAAAATGCAGTTTACATATATTCCTAGTGACATTCAATTAGGCACAAGCAAGACATGAAACCCTCACACTCCACAGAAGAAAGTGTGGCTTTCTCTACCAGGAACTGTTATGAAGAAAAGAAGGAACTACTGCATTATAAATGGTAAAGTATCAAATGCTGCCCGCGTTGGATGCCGTGACATTAAGGCAAAAAAACGTTGTCATGCGACATCGCATTTAAAACCTCATAACTGCTATATTTCAAAAAGCAGCTTCCATACAAGAATGCTCGAACAGACGCTGTGTTTCTGAGCCAATTCGTGTCTGCGTCGATGTCCTCGACGTAAAGATATACAGCCGCTGGTTATTAGGTCAGAGATTTCAATAAGACTTTGAAGATAACAGAGTAGACAGGGTATTTAGGTGCACACACCTTAAGATTATAATTACAAACATTCTTTACAGATATAAAAAAACATAACGTGAACTCTACAGAAAACCATGCGCCTTGGAGATTGAAAACTCCTAACATTCAATTTGTGCTTTTAGCTTGCGCAAACTTTAACTTTCCCACTTTCTTATGCGCAGTTGTATGTAATGCATTGCGCAAAAAGTCGTTCCAAAGTATCCCTGAAATTTTTGCAACAGATGTCGCTGACTAAATCACCTTGAGCTTGCTCTAAAAGGCCAAGCAAAACAAAAGCGACATGACCAAGTTCACTGCAAGCACGCAAATTCATCGCACCTTGTGCTCTTCATTCTATTGGCCGTCTTGTCTTTATTTTGGCTCCCTCCTCGCCTATCTTGAACAATTGTGCTAAAACATACACACTGACAACTGGAAAGATTCATGCGTATAATCACTAGTGTATTTTCGCGATGTGTCCGGATTGCCTCGGTTTCGAAATTTTCTGAGACAAGAAGGAAAACATAGAGAAAAGCCGTTCCGCAATCACCAAAAACACGCAAAATATAGAGAAAGCAAAAGACATGGCGTAATCTTACGTAATACAAAACAGCTGATAATTTTGGGTTCATAAAGCATAAGACCTACAAAGGCGCATTCACAAGTGGTTCCTCGTGGCACTTATTCTGCGATGAACTGTTCTACCTCGCAATCAGTGCTTAGCAATGAGCCTGACTGCGCAAGTTCAATATCTCGTCTGCTGAGCGCGACCACTGTTGTGTCAGCGTTCTGCTGGATGACAAAATACAAAAAGTAGGCACCTGCCTTGTCCTCCCACCACAGGCTGCCCTGTCTCGGTGCTTCACAGTGGAAAAGAATTAGTTTCCGAACATGAAAAGCCAAAAGAGGCTCATAAGTCAGCGTTATACAAAACAAGCATCAAAGGAGAATGAAGGGAAAGCAATACGTTCAAATGAATTCGTAAAATGATCAACGGCTCCCTTTCACGGATAGCAATGATTCAAGTAAATTGCTTGCGTAAATTTTTAACGAAGCGAATACCGTCTGGCCTAAAAACAGGAAAAATTAATTGCAGAGCGATTACCACAACAGATTTGAAGGAGGAATGCGGCAAGCGGAAAATTATATTGAGCACTATTTTCCAGAAAAGCAGCTTACATGCGCACTGTTTATTAAAAACAAAAACAGAGCGCAAGGTTGCACGCTTATCTCACGACGAGTACAAAAGAACAAGATGGAAAAGAAAGCTATGCGTGTAGACTACCAAAAAAAAAACGGCATTTCGGCGCCCGCTCACAAAACGGCCACCTCAAGTACTCGTTACGAGAAGATAACAAAACAGGAACGGGATGGGGATAGCAACTAGACGAAAGCAGTGGAGACTAAAAATTCGCCCATCTCTGTTGCAGTAAGGAACGCCAACCATTCATACATATAAGTGGATGCGAGACTGCAAGAAAGAAAAAAAAAAGGTAAATTAAGGAACGTCATTAGGGTTATCTGGGTTCTTTGTTGCGTCGCGCTTTCTCCGAGGCCTTTCAAAGAAAGCGCGGGTCCTTGCGCTTGATGTTAGTATTTCCGAATATTTGTAGCGCATTGCAAGCTTTTTCAGCATCTTCACTTTCTTGTTATTCTATATTTATGTATTTATTTTTGTTCCTGCGAGGTGATTTCTTCATGTTGATGGTGCCTGGGCTCGAAGAAGCTTTTCGTCCTCGTGACCTTTCCTTCTTACATTTGCAAAAATTTTTTTTCTTGATACCTTTGGTACTTGGACTTGAGCAATAGAGGACGAGGATAGCGAGCTACAAGTAATCAAGTAAGTAGAACTGAAGAATATGGCTTTCCGGTGACGCAGCTTGAGGATGGGAAAGAGCTGTGCGGGCTACTGAAGGGGAGGCAGGAAAAGAGAGTGATGGAGTGCTTTAAGGCAGAATGGCTGAGAAAGAACTAAAAAAAAAATTCTAATAGCGAAGTCTGAACTTGAACGCACAACGTCGAACACGACGGGGGTGCTGCTCGGTGGCTGTGCCGCCTTCACTACGTGCTTCTCCTGCCTCAGAGGCCAGCCGTATTCAAATGACCGAATAAATTTTCCGGCACGACAACCCGAGTAGCGGCGCGTGAAAGGGGGTCATAATGTGGGAGTGCTGCATTTTTATTGCCGCGCTGTATTTTATGGCAGTAGTCGTTTTTTTTTTCGTTTTTTCTTTTCACAAGGGCGCATACCTCATAATTTTTAGCGCTTAAGAGAGCCCATGAACTACTGAATGCACTCACGTAAGATTCAGTGCTTTTCTGCCGATTGCGTTTGTGTTAAATCTGAGCTCTTTCCCGCCAGCGGCCCATGTTACGATGGAGACGAGAGCAAAAAACATTAACGTAAACGGAAGCGATGATTAGTGAGTTTCCACATTCATGACGCGGAACACAATGACCATCGTGCTGAAAAGCCGTACATGTGCCAAATTGGAAAACATTCCTTCTTTGTGGAAGCAGTAGCACGTCGTCAGCGTATTGTCAATAAAATACAAGAAAGAAAAGGCTACAGTGAAATGAGACGAGTGTAATTCCTGGCAATAGCTTTGGAAAAAGAACAGGCGTCGTGCAATGGGTGAATTGTGAGCGCCTCTCGTGAAGCAGAAAATATTGCATCATACTATATTTATGTCCACAGCAGGACGAAGGTCTCTCGCAGCGATCTCCAATTACCCCGGTCTTGCGCTAGCTTATTCCAACTTGTGCCCGAAATTTTTCTGGTTTCACCATCCCGCCTAACTTTCTGCCGTCCTCGACTGCGCTTCCTTTGGCCTGGCACCCATTTTGTACCTCTAATGGTCAATAGGTTATCTAGCCTAGGCCTTAAATGGCCTGCCCAGCTCTATTTTTCCTCTTGATGTCAACTAGAATATAGACTATCTTCGTTTACTCACTGATCCACATTGTTCTCTTCCTGCCTCTTAAGATTTGCCTGCTATATGTATTTGGTGGAGGCAAGGCTTTTCTTTTCATTAATTTATTCGCCTAACAATAGAGAATGTCTCTTAACGTTACGCCTAACATTTTTTATTCCATCGCTCTTTGTCAGCACCTTGTTCTCGAGCTTATTTGTTAAAATCAAAGTTTATGCCCCGTACGTTACTGCCGGTAGACTGTATTGATTATAAGCTCTTCTTTTAAAGGACCATGGTAAGCTCCCGGTCAGGATTTGTCAATGCCAGCCGTATGCACGGCAACCCATTTTTATTATTCTGTACAGGCATTTCTTATGACCAGGGTCTCAAGTGAGTAATTAACCTAGATAAACGTACTCCTACACAGACTCCAGAGGTTGACTGGCGATCGTTAATCCTTGTTTCTATCTTCTGCATAATAATCTTGAACCATACTCTTACAGTTTCTCGGTTATGGTCCTTAATCATACATTGCAATTAATCCACAGTGTTGCTGAAGGAGACTAAACTGAACGGGACTGACGCAGAAAGGTGGACAGACAGAGAACATCAAGTTAAGCATATTTATTTCTCTTAAGTCGCCTTTTTACGCTGCGTTTCACGCCCTTGCTTATAGCAAGAGGCGTCAGTGCGACAACCGCGAACTCGCGAAGCATAATAACTCAGCACTGCTGAGGCAATAATTAGCATAGAGATTGAGCAGCATTGTTTAGCCCGCTTCCGCGGGTCACTAACGCTGGCCTAATTGAATTTCCTGGGGGTGAAGCGGCACGGATGTATGGCTTTCGAGCACGCAGGCCAGTTTTTATTTACTAAAGGCGCGTTCATAGTGAGACGTTATCGGCGCGCGCGCGAGCGTTGCTTGACGCTGCGCGCGTCGGAGCACATTTTATGCTGGCTACGCCAGTGCGTCGAACTATAGACGCTGTTGTTCTCGTCAACGTGTCGTAACGCGTGCGCGCGCTCACGCTACGTCGTACTATATTTAGCCCTTAAAAGGGGCAGCTAACGCTCAAATGGCGCGGCATGAGAAAAACTTGTTTACTCTGCAATACACACACACAGGAAAAGCAAGAGAAATAAAGTGTGTACATAGATCGTGTTTGGTTGGAATACTGCATTTTAACCGCTATTACAGTAACTGAACCCTTTACAAATATGTTCCGCCCCCCCGCAATCCCTCCTCCATCCCCCACCTTCAAAAAACCAAAAAAAAAAAACACTGAGTAGTCTTCCGCTCTGTGAAGAAGGATGACCAGCAAAGCTGTGTATGGGGGCCCCTTAATGGTGAACTGCACTTCCGCCGTGAGTCGGCCCGGCAT
This sequence comes from Dermacentor andersoni, assembly GCF_023375885.2. Lineage (NCBI taxonomy): Eukaryota > Metazoa > Arthropoda > Arachnida > Ixodida > Ixodidae > Dermacentor > Dermacentor andersoni. Next base: position 122,483,024 of record NC_092815.1, on the reverse strand, counting down.
TGCACCATCTTCGGAATCGGCGCACGTGTGGGGAGTGCTTAACGCCTGCTTCACCTACACCGCGGGTCGGCCCAGCATTACACTATGTCCGGGATTTTGTGTCTACACACGGACACGACCCTGGGGGAACTATCCCTCAACATGTTGTTTCACTGTCAAAATAAGAAAGAAGAAGGAAACCACTTTTATTGTGAGAAGAGGCTCTAAGCAAATAAATGTGCGAATACACAAAACGAGTACCCACGCCGCCGTAGAGTTCCTGTGCGAGCTCGTTGTTACGTCGGGCGAGCTGAGTTCTTCTTTCATCGCCTTGATAATTTTTCATCATGAACACGTTTTTTGACATGAACTTGTCTCACTCATCCAGGGATTTACTTTCATTTACTGAGTGGGGCGTACAAGAGGCAGTCGTTTTATAATGCATGGTGTGAATGTTGGGCTACTAAAGGGCACCAGCTTCCATGAAATCAAATTTTTTTATGGCGCAAGTGGCGGAAAGAAAGCGGAAGTCTGTCTTTTTTTTTGCGCATTTAAAAACCTCGGCTCGAAGTGGAGGTGGTTGCAGTGATGACGACTGGTTTTTGAATACCGGATTCTTTTCTTTCTTTTTTTTTGGGGGGGGGGAGGAGGGGGCATTTCTTCACTTAAAGTAAATAATTATACCTGAAAAGCTCTAGCGAGTCGGGTTCAGGACTTCGACTTAGTACTGGCAGTGGTGAGGAGGATTTAGAGCTTCCACTTATCTGCCATGCGTAGACGCGGCTCGACAAAACGCTTTCCCACCGGCATCCTTTCCATTCCATTTCCATTCTGTGCCAGGAATAGTACATCTCATGAGGGATGTCCAAAGCACAGAGACTTCCGTGCCACGAAATATTGCGCTTTACAGAGATCATTTCTGTGGTCTTGCCTATCTGCTATTCAAATTCTGAAACAAATATTTGCCATTCAAGGACAAAAGAAGACTGAAAAAATTCAGTGTTTATATTGCATTAATGAAACTTGTTCACAATGAACGAGCCATAGAAAAATTAGGAAATGTTAGTGGTTTGCTAAAAGAAGAGTTGGCACACAAGGGTTTACGGAGGACATCATTTTATTTTAAAAGAGAAAAAGACTCAATTTAGCAAATGTTGAGATCTCTTAGTGAGCCATAACAACCGAAATAAAAAAGAACGCAGTTTTAAATCAGTGACGTCACAATGCCGTAAGGCAGAAGGCTTTCCGCACAAAATTAAAGCAAAATACAACTTTTACTTTCGTGAGCCAGGCTCTGTGATACGGCGGCCGCATTCTAAAAACAATCTTTCAGTGCAAGTTAGAGATTCCGAGATGGTCAAAGTGATTCCCGAGTCCTTCAATACGATGTCTCTCATAACAGCTGTGGTACGTTGGGTAGTTAAACGCAAGAAATGACGAATACTTTTCCATCTTCTCTCTCCATTCCTATATGCATCACTTCCAGGATGAGTCCGAGGTTCAAAACAAAGCATATAAAAAGCAAAGGAACACGGTACTGAAAATAAAATAAAGCTTCTTCAAGGTATTCTGGCAGAGATAGTTTTATTATTGATCGTTTAACTTTTCTATTTAAGTGTGCCTGGTTCGGGCAAAAGATGAACAAAACAAGAACGAGCGGCTGTCGAAGCGACTGGTCGGGGTCTCAAACTGTCACGCTGATTCAAGAGCGCATAAACTGCACGGCGGCATACATAAACCCGGAACTCGAATAATGCGGCTTTCTACCCTCTACGAACACAAGGCACCAGTGAATTGGAGTTCTTGGTCTATAGCCCCGTTTAGATGAATGCGACACAATGCGACGATAGCGCATCAGATTTACTATAGTGCATCACGGTTAATGCAACGCGCCAGGGTTTACATGCAGCGAATCACCCCGTTAATGATGGTGCCGGCACACGGTGTCACCCACCGAAGGCAAAGCATCGCTTCCATACGCGTCCGGCGCCACGCCACACCACAGCTCAGCGAGCTAAGCACATCCACAGCAAATTCCATTTCCCAGAATTACTGATGCGATGGGATTGCGTTCACATACACAGCGAAAGTCGGCTTATCCGCCTTAATCCAACCCCGCCTGGCGCAGTAATGTGACGCGATTTCACATGGATGCGACGAGATTGAAAGTTGATGTGATGCGATGCGATGCACCACTTGTCGCAGTGACGTAAACGCGGCTAATAATGTAGAAACCAGAGGTGTGATGTAGCCGCGAGGTTGGAAACACCAAGAGAGAGAGAGAGAGAGAGAAGAATACAGGAAGGCAGGGATGTTAACCAGTCAATAGTCTGGTTGGCTACCCTACACTGGGGGAAGGGAGAAGGGGAAGAGAAAGGGAGAGAGAAGGTTTAGGTACGTGTACGGACAGCACTTCAGTTAAAGTCGCTCGAGCAAACCAGAAGTTCTGAGAAAACACAAAAGTGCCTTCACTGCCTTCTGAGCCGATGATCGGTCGGGACGGTGCTCTAATATTGTCTGTTCACTCAGAGGACGATCGTCTAGTTTCCTCAATGTGTCGGACAAATACTGTCTTTGTGCTTGAAATTGAGGACAATGGCACAATATGTGGTCAATGTTCTCCTCGCATGCGCAAACATCACATGCAGGACTATCAGCCATTCCAATTAGTGCTGAGTAGGCATTCGTGAAGGCCACTCGAAGCCATAACCGACACAGAAGAGACGCTTCAGGCCGGTGCACACCGGCTGGAGGTCTGAGTTGAAGTGATGGGTTTAGTCGGTGCAGTCTTGTGCGCCTTGTATGTAGGTATTCCACTCTGCTAAGGAGATCGTGCGTGCCAGAATGCCAAGTTGTCTCACGGCGTCGGTCCTTGAGAGCGGAATGGGGACGCAGCGGTCTTCTTGGTTTGACGTCCGAGCTGCCTTATCGGCGTCATCATTACCAATGGTACCGCAATGACCTGGTATCCACTGAAAAGAGATATTATGGCCTTTTTCTCTTAAGTGATGGACAAGTTCCACGATTTCGCACGTGAGCTGATCGTGAGTTCCATGTCGGAGAAATGACTGCACACATTGCAAGGCCGGCCTTGAATCGCAGAAGACTGCCCATTTTCTAGGACTTTCAGTATTTATCACTTGAAGCGCGTCGCGGAAAGCCGCGAGCTCTGCAACTGTAGACGTAGTGACATGGGAAGTCTTGAACCGCTTGGTTATTCTCATTGCTGGTATAACTACAGCGCCGCCGGAACTGGTTGATGTAGTTGATCCATCAGTGTAGACGTGTGTGCAGTCGCTGTATTTCTGGTACAACAGAAGTAAAGTTAGTTGCTTGAGCACTGATGATGGCAAGTCCGACTTTTTCTGAAGTCCTGGGACTGTAAGGTTCACTTGAGTACGGCGCATACACCATGGAGGAATAGAAGGCCTTGCCGCAGGTGTGTAACCTGACCTGAAAGAGGCACGTTGCGTGAAGACAGTCGCACTGAATGTCGTGTGGGGCCTATCTACTGGGAGACTTGCTAGGTGGTGGGTATGGGTCCGGGCGAAGTGTCTTATGTGCACACGCATTGTTTCAATGCTAATGTGCGTTCTAATAGTGAAATCTTGAGCGACTGCAATAACTTCAGGCGTTGACGCACTCCGCGGTAGACCGAGACATATCTTGAGTGCTTGGATGCTTTGGATTATGTTCAGGTTAGTTCTGCAGGTGTTGGACATGACAGGTAGGCTGTACCGCAGGAATCCAATAAAGAGGACCCTGTACAGTTGCAGCATAGAGTGTATTGGCACTCCCCAGGTCTTTCCTGCAAGGAACTTAAACATATGGCAAATTCCTGTCAGGCGTTTTTTCACATAATTCACATGAGGGGTCCAGGAGAGATTTTTGTCAAGGACCACCCCTAAAAATCTGTGGCTCGGGCTGTACGAGATCACGTGTGTGTCGACGGATATCACGTATGGAGACATTGATTTCCTAGTAAATGCCACCGCTGCGCACTTCTCGTATGATATACGAAGTCCTTGTTTTCGAAGGTAGGATGATGGTAAAGTAGCTGACTTTTGAAGCCGCGCGCGAAGCTGCAGTCGCGTCACAGCCGACGTCCAAATGCAAATGTCGTTGGCATAGATGGAGTGCCTAACTGTGCATGGCAGGATGTCGGTGAGTCCAATGAGTGTTAGACTGAAGAGCGTTGGGCTGAGTACTCCGCCCTGAGGCACCCCACGGTCACTGTAATGCTGGGAGGTTGGGCCATCCTCGGTAAGTACGAAAAAGTATCTCTTATGTAGATAGCTACTTATCCAAAAATATACTTTGCCGCCAAGTCCTACTGCCTCTAACACGTTGAAAATCGCTTCGTGCGTTACGTTATCGTACGCTCCTTTAATATCCAGAAACAGGGCAGCAGATAATCTTTTGCGGGACTTCTGGTGCTCGACGTACGTCACCAAGTCGATAACCTTGTCTATGGAAGAACGGCCATGCCTGAAACCGGCCACTGCATCTGGATATACCTGCTAATGTTCGAGGTACCATTCTAGCCGTGCTAGAACCATCCTCTCCATTAGTTTTCCGATGCAACTGGCAAGCGCGATTGGTCGGTATGATGCAATGTCTACAGGCGATTTGCTAGGCTTGAGCAGTGGAATTAGGCGACTGGTCTTCCATTCTTGGGGAACCGTACCTGTCTGCCAGGAGCTGTTGAACAGGAGCAGGAACACTTTTCGAGCCTCATCGCCAAGATTACACAGGGCACGGTAGGTTATACCGTCGCGTCCTGGTGAAGATGAACGCTTGCACAAGGCCAGTGCAGCTTCGAGCTCGTCCATGGAGAAAGGACTATCCATGCGGGAGTCACGTGAAATCGGTGAGTGGCGGAGAGTCGATATTCCAGCACAACTAGTTTCGCCAGCAATCCTCCTGCAGGAAGCTTCCGCTACGTCAATCTCGCTGCATTGTTGGTGAAGGGCCAAAGACTTAAAAGGGTGGCGCTGCTGAGGGGTTCCACGGAGACCACGAACAGTTCTCCATATGTGAGACAATGGTTTTCGTGGATCCAAAGATTCGCAGAATGATTTCCATCTTTGTGATGCAAGTTTGTCCATGCGACGCTGAATCTTCTTTTGAGTTCTTCTGGCCAACCTCGTCATGTACAGACTTCGTGCGCCTGTATCTTCGCTCTGCACGACGACGAATTGAACGAAGCTTCTCTAGCTCAATGTCGTATTCGGTGCGTGTCGACGTTCTCAGAAGCGAATGTTTCGCAGCCTCTAGGGCACCTTTTATGATGTCCTCTAGGCTAGTGGACAAGTCATCACGACAGCCGTCTTCGACAATTGACTTGAACATTGGCCAGTCGATACATTGTGTGACGGCGGCTAACCTGGAGTCCGTCAACCCTTATACCCTAAGATAAGTGGGTAGGTGGTCACTTCCCCGCGTTTCAATATCCGGAAACCACCTGACCTTTCTAGTGAAGGAGCGTGAAACAAAGGTCAGGTCCAGGCAGCTACAGTAGGCAGTTCCTCGTAGAAAGGTGGGGCTTCCATCATTTAACAAGCACAGTTCTTGTTCGGAGGCAAATGACACTAATCTTCTGCCTCTCGAGTTTATCTTAGAACTTCCCCAGAGATGGTGGTGGGCATTAAAATCTCCAGTAATCACCAAAGGCTGCGGAGTCGCTGTGGTGATTCGCCGTAATCTCTCGCAGTCCAACCGACTTGAGGGCGATATGTAGGCTCCAATTAATGTGAAAGTGAGCTTGCCTTTCTTCACTGTCAGACAGACGTATTGGTTCTCATGGTCAGGCGACACTGGGTGATGGACATACGTAAGATCACGTCGCATGAATACGATGATCTTGCTGCATTCTCCGTGGGTGGCGGACATGAAACATTCATACCCGGACAGTCTGATGTTATCTGATAGGGGCTCGCAGATGACGATGACTGGGAACTTATTCGTGAACACAAACTGTCGAAAGTCCGACATGCGTGACTTCAGTCCTCTGGCGTTCCACTGAAATATCGACGCGTTTCGGACTTCGTCACGAAACGACGGCTTCTGGAGAGCCATGATTTTAACCAAGAGCTGCAAGTACTGGACTCAAAGTGTCCAGCGCCTGTAGTGCGCTTTGCGCAGACGAAGACTTCATGTTGGTAAGTATAACGCGAATGGCACTCATGAGCGACCGCAGAATGTTGATGACCTGGAGATCATCAGCCAGCGTCGCTTCAACAGTTGCAGAAGCCGTTGAAGTCGGTGCGTTTTGAGGTAACTTAGCAGGGAGTTGTGCCCTCGGTAGGTCAGGCCATTCTTCAGGACGGGCGAGCCTCTCCTCTTTGTTCGCTTTCCTTGTATCTGTCTTGGTGGCGCAGTGTGGACATGCGGCAGCCCTTCTGACTGTAGCTGGCATGTACCTATCTGCAGTTGCGGAATTTCTTGAACGTTTTCGGTGTCGATGCCGACGTCGCCGAACAACGGTAGCAGCCTCTCGATGCGTTGAATTGTCGCGAACCATGCGTTTTAGAATCGTGAATTCCTTCCGCATCCGCGGGCAATCCTTTGATGAGGCCTTGTGAGGACCACTGCAGTTAGGGCACTTTAGAACATGTGCGCTGCAGGCGTCTTCTGAATGGGACTCAGAGCACCGCGGGCACACTACGCTGTTCACGCAGACACCCTTCACGTGGCCAATCTTGCAACACTTGAAACACTGGAGGAGGCTTCGGTACGAATGGTCGTACTGGATGGCGGACATGTCCTACTTTGACGTGGGAAGGAAGGCTGTCTCCTTCAAACAAAATCTTCACACAGCGTGTGTTTCCCAATCTGGAAATCCTTGTAATGAAATTGCCTTCTGTCGTTGGCTTTATCAGCGTTGGCAAGTCGTCATTAGGAATGGCAACGTCGACGTCATAAATAACGCCCGTAGTACCATCGCCGCCTGTAGGGATCATTGATCGCACCTTTACCTTGTCGATATCAGTTATATTACGTAGGTGTTGTAGGGCACTGCGATGTAGCCCATCAACTGCCAGGACATTTTCCCGCGAGTTTATTCGCACGTCTTTAATTTCATTTGGTGCGATTCTCTCGAGTAAGGAAGAGAGGACCTGCCTGTTGAGGAGCCGCAAATTGGTCACCGGGTCCACGGGCATAAAGAGCCCAGTGTGCGGCCAGAGCAGCGGTGCACTCTTCACGGTAGAAGCACTTGGCGACGAAGATGCCTGCAGTAGTTTTCTTTTCGCTGATCTACTCATCACGACCTGGAAGTCATCGTCCGACGAGTCGTAGCTGTCCGAACATATCTCAGTGGCCTCGCTGTCTGTATCGCTTGACGCACTTCCACGTTTCCTGGACGCTAGCCGACCTGACGGCTGCACACCAGGAAAGTCCTTGGAGATTTATTCATCCATTGCCGCAAGGAGGGGGCAGCAGCTCCCAGAAATGCAGGGAAACAAAGTGAAAAAGCGGAGACAAAAGCACAAGCGTTCTGTCAAGGAATCACTTCGTCTTCCTTCCCCTGGAAACACCAGAATGTTGAGGCGGAAGAGGACGTCGAGTTTAGCATGTCTTTCTTGCATCGCCTCTTTCGCCTACGTCTCATGGACGTGCTTTTAGCAAGAATCTCAGTGAGACAAGCGCGAACACACGAAGAGCAGTAACTCAGCACAGCTCAGACATGAGCCTAGAGATCGAGCGGCATTGTTTAGCTCGTTACGCGGGATATTACAGCGCTGGCGTAATTGAATTTGCTGGCGTTGAAGCACCGCCCCTGTCTAGTTTTCTGGTACGTAGGCGAAATGAGAGTTTTTACTAAAAGTCACCGGGAATGGTCAAACTTTCTCGTTTTCCAGCCCGTTGAGACATGACATGCGTGCAGCAAGGTGTGCAACGAGAGAAGAATTAATCTGGCTTCAAGCCTACAAAACAACCAACATCGGCATTGCGGTGTCTCCGGCAAATTCACTTGTTCCTCTCAGTTCCAGGGATTGTTAAGAAGGCTGACTTGTCACCGCTAGCACTGAAGCAGTTGTCTCTGCCTCTCCTACGCGAGTCCTTATTTTTACAGCACATACACATCTACACGGACGGCTCCACCAATTCCAACAGCCCTGCCGGTGGAGTGGTTGCTCGATCCGACGCCGTCTCTTTGCAACCTGAATGCTCCGCGCATATATGTTCAACATACATAGGTTTGGTGCATAAGGCGAATGACTTCCTTCAGTAACCGTTCTTTTTCTGCAAAGAAGCTTCACCAACGTTATAAACAGAAAGAAGAAGTATATGCTTCTGTAAGCATGAGGAGGTCAGTCACACAACACGAGAACGGACATGCACGTAAAACACAAAGGAAATACAGTATAACGCTGATAACCGAAAAATGCGTTAACGTAGTTTCCGCTCAACCTAAACCACAGCCTTATGATTGGTTCGTTTTTGCATTCAGGTATAGCAAAAAAAAAAAAAGCAGAGGATGAAGAAGAAAAACATTTGTTAAAGGTAAATACATTTTTTTTTTCAGCTCTGCGTAAGATATTCCTCGGATAAATCAATAATATATTTTGAAATATAGCCGCCAACGAAACTCAGCGGCCAATCTCAGCGGCTTTTCCTTTTAATATTTTCTCGTTAGTTCTACTATGTTTTCCCCAAGGTAGCTTTTTCTGGCTTCAGTTGATACCACGGTTACTGTGGCTCCACCGTAGTGCTGGCTTGCTGTGTTTTCCTTGGGTTCGCGATGTCGGTGAGCTGTGAGTGATCTTAGCATTTGGGATGGAGGCACGGAAGCGCCCGCACAATGCGTTCAAATGCAGCCAAAGGTTAAACTTATGGGTGACTTTGTAAGTGGTTGCTTCACTAGTACAGCCATTTATTTTGTACTAGATGTCTCTTTCTTCTTAATATGTTTTGTGTGGCTAGCTCTAGGCAGCGGCTATGTGAGAGTAGAACCATTGTAAGAAATCTGTAATCGAATATGTGGTACCCATAATCAGGGGTTAGATATAAAGCAACTTCCCTTTTCAAAAGAACATCTTTTTATACGCTTGAGCTGAACCTGTCAGCAAATGGAACGTTTATCAACGGAACTTTTTTGCCTGGTTCCTTGACGTTCCGTTTTACGAGAATCTGCTATACCTCTATGGCATGTGGAACAATGAACACTGTTCCGGAGTGGGTGACTTGTTACATCTAAGGCTTCGCCACTTCGTGAACGAAATCTCTGCGGCAGTGTTGAAAGCTTAGTTAAAGAAGCAGCAATGTTGTTGTCCTCTACAACAAGCAATGTCGCAATATTTTGAGTATTAATTGTTCTTTCTAGTTGTGAATTATACAACACATGTGTTCTGCAATCACCCGCTATTTAAAAAGTTCACGTAAAGGAAACAACATAAGAAAAACAGAGATAAAGAACCAATAAAAAGATAATTATATATATATATATATATATATATATATATAGGATGCTAGGATGCACTCATCGCATGGTTTCATTGCCAACATTTTTTTCAGTAGTTGCGCTCAAATATTACGATAGCACAAAAGTAGATTAGCGCCATCAAGTTATGAGACTGTTAAAATAAGAGAGGCCCATAGATTACGGTTCACGAAGGATTAGTCAGCTCAGTGTACACAAGAATATCTCTTAAAACCTCGAGACCTTATCCTTTGTTTACTGAGACACGACCATAATTCAATACCATTCGCACAGAGATCATTCACACGACTCTGAAGGATCTCGCGAACGTAGTCGTATACTGTGGACCGCCGATAAGAGTGTACTTCCCAGAAGCTTCCACGGTGCAGTAGTGAACGCACTGAAAGGATGTGTTTCATTGTTTGGTGCAATAAGCTTAATGTTATTCCTAGAATGTCTAGTATATGGCCGATATTTAGTTATACTATAGAGGTGGCTTCGCGCGTTCATAAAATATTAAAACAAATTAAGTTTTGCAGTTTTAGTTGTCCACACTACAATATGATTAGGAGGCGCGCCATAGTGCGGGACTCGGGATTACTGTCGACCCCCTAGGGTTCTGTACTGGGCTCCCAATGCACGGCACACGGGCATTTTTGAATTTAGCACCCATTGAAATGCGGCCGTCGCAGCAGGGACCCGATGTTGGGCCCTCGGGCGGCGCGTTCATCCAACCGGGTCTTTGGTCACAATTTGTGTTGCAACAAGTTAGTAAGCATTCAACGGGTGACAATATGCCCAAGTATGTGAAGCGAAGTCAGTTCATCCGATACATTAATGCATAATATAATAAGTACTTGAAATAGGTTCGAAATGAATGCGACAGCTTATTAATGTCGGACAGGGACAAATGTTTTTTATGATTATTAATATTGTCTGGGGCCAAAGAGTAATGGAAATTTCCGCCAGCGAACCGGAACTCTGCTGCCGTGTTTGAGACTGTTCTATGAAGCCCACAACAGTAAAGCGTGTTCGCGCTGCGGGATTTATTTGAACAAAAAAGATAAATAATAACATTTTATATATCTAGTAAGATAGCCAGGAAGCGGCGTAATGCAAATAATAGACCGGTAATGCCTCTAGGGCCTTCTTAAACATCACAGAAAATAACCCATCTGATGATGTGTGCCCTTTCGGTAGCAAATCTCATGGCGCGAATAATGTTTATGCAATTTGCCATCAGAAGTTGTAAAGAGCGGCCAATGAAAAAAAGTGTCCTCTTCCTCCAATCATAAATAGATTTTCTATCTGTGGCACAGTGCCATGAATATCCAAGCTCTCGGTGTCAGCTTTCCGTTAGAAGCAAAAATATGAAATACATCCTCAAAGAGAGAGACAGAAGTCATAAGAAAAAAGCAGGGAGGTTAACTGAATGTTGATCCTATATATATAGTATATCAATATGCCAACACAAACAAATAATGTAAAAGTGTCTGAAGTATGAAAACAACAATAATGATAAGGCAGAACACATCGCTTCGTGCAGGCGAAGCTTTCTTAGTCTTTCTAGGGCTTCAAGAAGAAAGCTGGAGCACCGTTGCAAGCTTTGAAGTAGGCAGCTTTGCATCACATTTACAACGCGCAGATTCCGGCAACAGGTCTACAAAGAAGGTTCGGTCAAACTCAACAGCTGTGCTGCTGCAGTCATCATCCAGAGAAAATCCAAAGAAATCAAGCTAAAGACTTCAGGTGTTACCACCTCGGCGGGTGCGGAACTTGTGGGTGTGGAACATCGCAACAATGGGCAGCCTTTAGTGATTCCAAGGCAGCCTTTCAGTGCATACAAAGCCCAATATGCCACGGACCCAATGAAAAACTTGCCTAAGAAATTCGACAGATATATAATCGCAGCCATTACAAGGGACACGACACAATATTTCAGTGGCGTCCAGGAAACTGCAGCATCAGCGGGAATGACCACGCCGATGAAGCCGCCCGATCTCCACATGAAAGTGGTCAACGTGTCTTGATTCCGCTTTCGCGAAAAGACGCTTCGGCTGGGCTGCAATTGATGTCCGGTGAATGTACTTTGCCCCTGTGGGACTCGAACGTTTTCACCGCCTGTCGTTTACGTTTGTTGTCTCCGGACATACGGATGCACATACCGCCTGGGTTACCACGACGTGAGCAGACCATGTTGTACCCTTTGTGGCTAGGCGTTGCATTTACGAACAAATACGCTTTTCTTATTGCAATGGCCAACAGCCCCACGTACGACACATGCAACCGCGATGAGACGCTCGCACCTATTTTCTGTGTCTTCCCGCAATATAGTGTGTGCAGAGTGCCGAAGCAATCGTCCACTATGAGTAATAAAAGCTTTAGGTCCGTTCTACCCAAGAACATCCGTGCTAAATGCCTTACTCACGTTACTAAGGTTCCTGCTGGCTAGGGGCCTTCACGATAGACTTTGAGAACGCCGCTCCCTACCGTTCTATAGTTTACGCGATTTGTTTGTGCTCGTCGCTCTATCTTCCACTTCTACTCTCTTTGTCTTTTTTCCCTCTACTCTCCCCCCCTACAGGGTAGCCAACCGGAACTATTTCTGGTTGACCTCCCTGCCTTTCTATGCATTCTTTTTTCTTTTCTTGTGACGGACTCTTACTGATGATGTGTGTGCTGTGTTATGTGCTCTCTCTCTCCTCCACATCTTTCATTCCCGTTTCACCCCCCCCCCATCCCGCTCCCATGTGTAGGGTAGCAAACCGGTTGCGCCAAACTGGTTAACCTCCCTGCCTTCTCCACTTTTTCCTTCCTTCCTTCGTTCCTTCCTTCCTTCCTTTTTTACTTAATTTTTGGAGAACAAGGTTTTGGAGCACAGCACGTGGTATCTACAATGTTGCGGTGTTTTTATTTACAGATTAAGAAGAGTCCATGGTTTCGGGTCATCTCTTTTCTCGTTTCACAGCCGTCTTCATCTTCCGAGGGGGTCCCATTTGCAACTGAGAGAAAGGGTATTCTGCAGTCTTATTTATATACCGGATGTTCCAGCGAACACTTTAATTTTTTTTTTTCATTGCCTGTGGCAGATAGCACAATCGGAGACTCGTAGAGGCGGACATTACTTGCAAAAAATTTAAATGCATAACTGATTAAATAGCAAAAATTGAGTAATAAAGTTTTGAACTAATGACTTTATGGCACTATCAATTTGCCATCCTATCTTGCGTAGGACGGCAAGACCGTGCTCTGTCCGGCTCAGCCGGAGCCGCTCCCCACAACGTGGAGAGACATTATTAAGACCAAGCCCCTCCCCCGGAACATGCAGCCGGGGAGGAACAACGAGAGACGCTCTGCACGGGCCAAGGCACTGGCTCGACAGCTGGAAGAGGACCCCGAGGTCCTCTACGCGGACACCTCGCTTCCCAAGCACGGAACCAGAGCAACGGCGGTCTTCACCACCATAGATAAACTGGTCACAGGCGCGTCGATACGGACGACGAATACAGCCGAAACAGAAGAAGTGGCCGTGGCCCTCGCACTCGCACAACCGGGAGTGAGGACCGTGGTCACAGACTCCCAGATCGCCTACGCAAGCTACCGCAAGGGGAACATCTCTCCCGCGGCACTAGCGATCCTCACCAAATGCAAATCACCGGGACGGGCCGTTGAGCTCGTGTGGGTCCCGGCTCACTCGCAAGTGGAAGGCAACGCACTCGCCGACCACTATGCCCGAGAACTGCCAATCCGGGCCGAGGACGAGCCAGAGCTACCGCACCCCGTGACAAGCTACAAAGAAATCACGCAAATGTACAGAAGCGGCAGATGTAGGCTTCCCCGTCCGCATCCGCTACTCAGCCGAATGCAGCAAACAATCGTGCGACGCACGCAAGCGGGGTCGCTAGCGCATCCCGTACTCTTGCAGAAGATGTTTCCAACGGAGCATGACACTTCATGCCCTCTTTGCAGACGGTCAAAAGGCACTCTAGCACACATCCTTGCAGAGTGCACTAAGCTCAAGAACCCCCCACCATCTTGCTTATACATGGAAGGAGAAAATAGTGTAGTTGTTCTAGGGTGCGATATCAAATAGCTGCACCATATTGCATCTACATAACCAGACAAGGAAAGCCGTGTTTAATCCTTCGAAATTAGGGATGGCTACAGCAGAAATTATGAGGTGACAACGTTGAAGTTTCAAAAGATAACTTCCCCCAAGAAAGGTGTTGATATTTATACGCGCAAGCTAAATAAATCGAAAAAAAGAAGTCTTGAAATAAACGGTTCGAAAAACCACGTGCATACACTATTTTCAAACGTGAACATCGCAAAATTGGTGAGAGGGCTTTTAAAAAGCCGCCACTCTTTATTCTGAAGCTTGCTACTGCAGCGGTTCATGAAGCAAAGTCTTCAAGTTTTTAAAATATATCTCCTCGTTGTACGTCTTTATACGCAACTACATTGAAAAGAGTCCTGTGTTCACGTTATACAGAAAATGTGACTGCTCCTTTACTTGTGAAGTTGTGTGAAAGTTCATAACTTGTGGACCTAAGAGTTATGTTACCCTTTGGAAAGCGCCAGTTGGTGGCTAACGAATAAAGAGCATAGGAGAAGGCGGGGATTAAGGCGGCTAATCGGCACGTCTTGCTCGTAACATTCTCAAGAAGCACGAGACATCTGTTCGTAAGCGCAAGGCAGGCGAAGTCCAGAAGCAAACATTCTATGCACTAGCTTTGCCCGGGAATTCATGCAGATATCAGTTTTATTCTCAGCAAAAATATATCTAAGGTAGCGTTTCTATTCATTTCTGAATCGATGTTTTTCATAATTCGCTTTCTCGAAAGAAATTTTGTTTGCGTCCTTTCCCAGCGTCTACAGCAACTTTTTTTTAGGTCACGCCTCTCCAAAGCACCAGCAAGTGGAAAATATTCATTCCATGCCCCAAGATAACTTCTTTCGTGTGGCAAACAACTCGGGAAAGGGCATTCAAGAACACAGAATACTGACAAATACACTTGAAATAAGTGCAAAGGAAATGATCGTGAGAGATGCATATTCCCCGCTTGCATGACTAGTGAATCTTCCATATACAAAGATGATGAGCATGGTGCAAGCGCTAAATATGCGTCCTTTTATTATCCTAAACACCGAAAATACGGAGAATTTTCCGACCAGTGTCTACGCTACCGCTGTGCTCTTTCAAGTGAATCCGAACGGAAAGAGGCGGCAGGTTCCTCGCCCCAGGCAAGTAGACAGAGAGGTCAGTGCCCCTTCACGCATATATTTCTTTTGCTTCTATTTTTTCTTCTTTGACACTCTGATGGCGGCAATCTGTAAATCTTTGAGGCCACAATCCTAATTAGATGTCTTAAGCTAACATCCTTCCAAAAAGCGCCCAATCACTTGAAACGAAACTTACGCGCACAAACAGCCGCACCGCTGCTTTCTTCACTGTTTGAATAGCCATCGGCCGTGGTTCGCGTTAAAACTTTCTTCAAGCTATTTCTTTTGCCTTTCATAAAATGTTTATCTGATAAACTATCTACTACCTTATAAAATGCTCATCTCGTAGCCTTTTTTTTTACTTTTCTTTTGTTTTGCTTTGCTGAGCACGCAGCTGAGCGTGAGCGTAGGGAAAAGACGTGAGAGGTCAAATTGAGAGCAATAGAATCTCTCCCAAACAGACCTTATTAGTCGAGTGGCTGTTGCTAACGTAATCAAATTTAAAAGTACGCTTGAACTCATCGCCATGCTCAAAAGGAGAACTTGTAACTTAGCCCTTGAATGAGGGCGCATTTATATAAATACCCCTTTCTCCCACCAAAAAAAAAGGGTTAGTTCTTTATTTCAACGTGCAAAACAAATCGAGTATAAGGATATTGAACAAACAGAAAAGAAGTTACATTCTGCTGAGACTTCTTTCAGCAACAGGGAAAGAACACCAGTTAGAAAGAATGCAGAAACTTCACTGGAGTTGTCTAAGTATGCGTAAGCGTACCCCCCCATTTCAGATGGTCCGGCCATATTTAAATTTACCTCACCACCAAACTTCAATTGGACCACCCCCAACTTTCAAGTTGGCTCAAGCCCATATTTAAGCTGGCCCACGATCAAATTCCAAGTTGGCCCACCCCCAAATTTCAGTTGGCCCACGTCGAAATTTAAAGTTCACTCAAGCCGACATTTAATTTCGCCCATGGCCAAATTTATTGTTGGCCCGCCCCCAAATTTCATTTCACCCATCTCACATTTCATGTTCCCCCACCCCCAAATTTCAATTGACCCACCTCCAAGTTTCAAGTTGAGCCAACCCAAAATTTCATGTTTTTCCACCCCTACTATAAGCTTGTTGATGCATTTTCGAAGGAACCGTTTGTATATTTATGGGTACACTGTTCTAAGTTTATTTTTTTGTTTAAAATGTTCATTAAGGCTTATAAAGCTACTAATCAGCTACGTTTACACTACTACAACAATTAAGCGTGTTAACTTTGCAAATTACGCATTTTTGTAGATACAAGGCATTAAACTTTTCTCAGGACGGGGCTGAGGCACTCGCCAAACAATGCTTACGCATTAAAAACTGGAAGTGTATTTCACCCCTAACCACCAATAGCTTCGCTTGGAGTTTCAACAGGCAGAGTTTGGACAGGCTTGGAGTCTGCACAGTACCAACCACAGGTGAACATTTCATTTGTTTTAGATCACGTGTGAGGGCACTGTAGCAGGAGATCTTGCATCGATATCTCACCTCTAGCCGTGTTTCTATGAAAAACGAATCGCTTGCCAAACTTTAGGTCCCTCGCCTTGTGTTGCTGCCCTAAAAGAACAAATGACGCCTGCTCCATTGTATTTCTTGTAGGCTGAATACATTTAGCCGGAATCTTCCTACTCACTAACAAAACTCAGCAAGAAATTCTTTTTTTTCTTTGTTGCCTATAGGCGACACTCGTACATAAAGGGCGAATGACGAGTAGGACCTCGAAGATCGGACAACGAGGAACTTAATGTGTCCCGTATTATGTCCTCGACAACACTTAGCAACTACAATGGAAGAAGTGGTCGCGTCCAGCTCCAGAGAAAATGCGAGGACGTGGGCGGGTGAAACAATGTATTTGACAGCAACTTAGAATCAGCTTCCTAATAAAAATAAAAACGAACAAGAACATAGGAGTGTGGCTGCGTTACATTTCAGCAAAATGCGACCAAGTAAGTTAAGTACAATATCGGTTGATTTTTTTCCACTTGGAACCGTGCCTTGGCATTCCCTCCCAATAAGAAAGCACGGTTTCTCAAGCCGCTAGTTATTCAGGCACGAAATGTGGCCGAAAGAAGTTGGTAGCTTCTGCTGGCAGCGCGACTCAAACCACCCACCTTTAGGCACCTCACTCGTTCATTTTCTAGGCACTCTGAGGTCCACGTTTAAATGCCGATACTTGGGAAATACACATATGAAAAGCGGCAACACACAGCTGACTAGAGGATTTCAAGCTTTCTGGGGCAGCCTGACCTTGACGTTCAGCTGCTCCTACAGATTATAAGCGAAATTCACTAAAGCAGCGAATAATTTCACTTGAAGCTTCAACGTGAACTCATCTATAGAATCAGTTCGCTTAACATCCGGAATTGATTTGGAATGGAAGAACTCGCTGACAAGCCAATGTTTTGTTCACATCTTCAACAACAGATAAGATTTCAGAACACCCTAAAGATATGCTTACTTTGCCTGTATAACACAGAACCCCTCGAAATCTTGATCCTATTACTTCATGCATTGCGTATTTAGCAACACAATAATGGTTGTCCAAACTGAGGTACTTTAGCGCACGAAAAGGGACGAAAGACAGTGGCAAGACGCGAACACAGCGCTAACTTCCAACAATTGTTTTATTCCACGAAGCGGTACACATATATATAGGTAACACACACAACCGTACGCACGCGCATATGTACTGATTTCAAGCCAAATGAGACAGCAACGAGACATGTGTAATGGAAAGTTAAGATGATATCAAAGATGTAAGAACGACCATGCATAGCCAAAAAAATTTTGTAATCGCAAGATTAAAATGTAATCTCCATCAGGCCACCCGCTGTGTCACGTTTAAAAAATCGAATTCATTACTTGAAAGATTTATTGAAGGCGCGCTAACACAAGCGCTCCCTAAACTAGCGATCTTCTCCGCTTCAATAATCTCACGTGTTGTTTGCGCTGGGTTTCTTCCTATCACCGGGCACTGTTTATAAATGGGACTGCACCCATGCTAGGTATACTTTGTGGCGCAAAATACATTTCTCGAAAAGGGACAGAAGAAAGGGAGACAGTGAAGCGCCAAAGTATACCTAGGAAATCTAAGCACCAACTTGCCCAAGAAGAAGTCCTTTTGGAGCACCCATGCTTTCTGCAGTGAAAAGCCAGATGCCCCACTCCTCCAGTTCGCACATTATTTGCGTGTTCACTCAACCTGTCATTTACGCATCTTCCCGTTTGGCAGATGTATTTTTTGCTGCACGACAGGGGCAGTTCATACACAATATTTTTCTCACAATGAACGTAGCGTTCCTTGTGATTTGTCCGGCAACTGGGCTTCTCAGAACCACAGTAGCTGGCCTTGCACAAGTCGGACAGCTTTATTGGCGCTGAAAAGATGACGCTTACATTTGCGTTATTGCCGATCTTCTTCAGTCTGTGCGAGATATCGTGGGTATACGGTATGATTGCGCGTTTCTGCTTCACTCTCGCATTTTCCGGTGAAGTAGACTGCTCATCCCTTCGCCCGCAGCTGTGATGATATGCTGCGGGAAACCGGCCTGTTTCAGGCGATCCACTTGCGCCATAAAACTGTACAAACACTTGTGAGGACATGAGCGGCGAAGAGCATTCATTAGGGTTGACTTTGCAATCCCCCTCTTAACCAACTTAGAGTGGCCAGATGAAAATGGCAGTAGCGGTTTGGTCGCCCTTGGTTCATATGCCCAGCACAGCTGGTGTCCCTAAAAAACATTCTTAGATCAAAAAATCGCAAAGTACCTTCCTGTGGCGTTTCATGAGTAACAGTGAGCGGTTGTAAACACTTGTTGAAAAGATCTAGCACTTGCGTGACATCAAGACAAACCTCCCCGCTAGGGCTTGGATCGAGAAGAACAAGGTAGTCGTCAAGGTACCTATACACCTTTTCTACATTTGAGGTTTCTAATTTGGCATCCAGTATCCTGTTTACACGAGCAAGATAAATGTCACTTAAAATTGGCGCAATACAGGAACCAATGCAAATTCTTTGTTTTTGAAGATAAACACTTCCATCCCACTTGGAGAACGTCGAGCGCAGATACAAGGACAATAGTTCAAGAAAACCCTGTGTAGATAGGCAGATGGTGTTTACAAACTTCAGTTCATCGTAAGCATCAATAGATCTTTAAAGTAAAGAATTCGATTTTTTAAACTTGACACAGAGGGTAGCCTGATGGAGATTACATTTTAATCTTGCGATTACAAAAATTTTTTGGCTATGCATGGTCGTTCTTACATCTTTGATATCATGTTAACTTTCCATTACACATGTCTCAGAAATCAGTACATATGCGCATGCGTACGGTTGTGTGTGTTACCTATATATATGTGTACCGCTTCATGGAATAAACAATTGTTCGAAGTTAGCGCTGTGTCCGCGTCTTGCCAATGTCTTTCGTCTCTTTTCGTGCGCTAAAAGACCTCAGTTATGGTATACCAACACGCCCTAACCTACGCTCTTTCAGGTTATCCAAAAGTGTCTTGTTTAGCTACTAGACTTCGATATTCAGGATATGTTGTCCTCATTCATATAAAGCAGAAGCAATACCTTAATGACATTGACACGTTCCTCTCGAAAGGCGCTTTGCCTAATATGAGGGTGTCAGCCCAGCATAAATAACGCACATGAAGCTAAAGAAACAGACCATAGCTGTTCGAAGTCTATCATCAAGAAAATACAGTTTGAATATACAGACTTATGGGAAGCGCCGAATCAGTATCTGAAGCAGTGATTTGAATAATGCAAACAGGAGCACAATAGGAAGTGCACTGCAATGTTCCTAAGAATATTTGTGGCCACGAAACATGTACATAATAAAGTTTGTCCCAAAGAAACGCTGGCTCAGTACTCCAGCGACGCTAATAAACCCTTCATGGAAACCGAACAAGCCAAGTAGATTCTTCGAATAACTGGTTAGCGTTCGCCGTCCTCAAACAAGGTTTTTCGCTGAATACACTTCGTATGGTCAAGTAAAGTGCACGAAAGTGAACTCAGGCGGTAATTTTAAAGGTGTACAAAATGCGCTTAAGCTTCGACAAACAAGAACGACATAGTGTAGTGAATTCACCGATAGAAGGAATGGAAGCCTGCGGGCGGAGCACGTATTTCACGGTGACAGCTGTCCATGACAGCTGTCTTGGTGTAGGAGGAAGAGGCGCACCAAAGGAAACAACGATATGGAAAAGGATGGGGAAAAAATCAGTTTTTAAGCTCAGCGCTGATTGAGAATGCGGAAAGGTGAAAAATATAATGTTAACAGCATTCTTGAATGACAAACGCTAACAGCCCCACAAATTACGAGGCATCAGCACAGATGAGGCGACAGAATGTGATTCAGCACCAAGGCGAGCAACGCGATTTCAAAGCTAGGACCACTCGACAGTGCCAGCTTGCTGTCGGGAGCACTTTTTATAGCACTTCATAATTGAAAAAAAACATTCAATATACTGCCACGTGCCACGTCAAGCGCACATTGATTACAAGTAACGAAAGCATCGCGAGATGAAAACAGTTTGGACTAAACAGCCGTCAGTGCGCCATTGTTGTCTGTAAGAAATGTTTGGATCGCTGACGGCAGTGTTTTATTTCTTTTCCTTCCCTAAATTTTTAAATTTCTTATCTCTTTGTCTTCCCAAGCACCCTCTCCATTCACTTCGTCTCGGCAGCAGAGGTCTATCGCGAATGATGGTGCTTTGGTGCAACAACCGATGGTTGAGTGATATGGCAATGATTACTGTACGCTGATGGGCAGTCACGATAGTGAAATGGCCCGCGACGTTTTCCCGTCAGAGCGTCGAAAGTCACTACCGGTTGGCGCGGGAATGAACGCCACAGGCGTTTCGGGCAGAACGCTTTCGCCGAAAGCGGTAGTGGAACATAGTATATGGAGTGTGGTTCGCAGCTGGATATGCAGTTTAAGTTCGCTTCGATAAGGTTACGCGGCCCTCATACAGGCAGTGCTTTTTTGAATCCTTTCGCACATTTATATATTGAGATTGTGGCGCTTCCTGGGCTTCGACAGAAAACCTGGAGCACATTAGCTTCGCCACAGTTTTCGGACCTTTCCAGAAAACCGATGACAACCTTTACACTTTGTGAGAGGTAACAAAAGCTACACCAATTCGTAACATTCCCTCAGGATCTCTAGAATTAGTGTCCTACTACGTAGACATGTAAGCTAGCATGAAAGCTTTATTACAATGCGTCATTTTTTAAATTTTACGGATGTGCAAGCTTTGTTTCCATGCTTTTACCCAGGACAGGGTAACAAACGGGAACTCTTATCTAATTCGTCTCGCAGCTGTTTTCTGTGTTTCTTTCCTTTCATCCTACTTTGCCAATTCTGCAAGTACTTTAGAATTTAGAAATTTTTGTTTTTTCATATAATCAGTGGCTGGATACTGCTGCAAATATCAGTTTATATCTCACATGCCTTCGTCGCAAGCTCTAAATATTTTGCGTGCTTGACTGTACTTCTTATAAAACTTCTTTTTGTGAAACCTACTTGGAGAATGCTAACACAATATAAAGTTCATGAGAGATTTCATTTATTTATAATAAAATTCATATTTGCGTAGTAATTCTGCCATCGACTAGATATACAACATACTGCAGAATATTTCACCGTCAAAGCTAGAGCAATGTATTCCAACAATATCCTAGTCCGTATTGTAGACTCTTTCTTGTACATATTCAGCTGATTTTCGTTTTATTTTTATTTAACCTTACGGCTCCGCTAATAGCACAGCCTGTGGTCGTCGGAGAAGTTATTCTATTACCCATAGTTGAACATTTTCCAACGAGTCTAATCAAGGAAGTTCAATTATTTGTTGTGCTATGTATGGAAACGAAACCGCGAATGAATGCACAAACAAAAGAATAACTGAAACAAAGAAGATATGACTGACCAGTGCCACCCTGACCAGGCTAAGAAAAGAATTCAATACTCGTCAATGAGTCCATGAGGACATATATCGTTTTTTTAGCTTTCATGTATTCTTTTCACACTGGAATTACCACCATAATGTCGATGTATGATCTTAAGAAGCATTCTGCAAAAGCGGGCAAGAAGTTAAGCTTACTTTGCTGTAGATGAAGATTGCCGCCTGACGCCGCGCTACGAAAACGCCATTACGCATCGGAAATGGAAGAACAAAACAAACGTCAGACGTTTCGTTGGTCTATAGCTGCTGAAAGAGGTATGGCCTGGCGACATGGATAAGTATCAACAATTAATAATGCACAATTACTAATCTAATACTGTGGTATTTGGTTCCTCGTGTCCTTGTTTTATTCGCGCTGTTCAACCTCAATATCTTCCTATCGCTTCTTTCGATCGTAGAGCAAAAATAACCCGGGACGTTCGAGAAAAAAAAAATTACAGTATCGTTACGAGTGTGTAACGCGAATGTTTAAACGTTATCATGTGGAGGAAGAGAAGGGCATACTCTGTAGAAATGTTCAATTTTGTCATCTTTATTTATCTCAACATAGTGATAACGGCCTTGTGATCGCTAATGTGACTAGCCGTAATTTCGCCTAGTTTGAAGTAGTATTGGTAAACGGTGCTTTCCCCGAAAAACACGAGCTATGGTTGAAGCTACCATTTTTTCACTACCGTGATGGCATATGAGGAGTCCTACACCATGCGCCTCTTGATGGGTGCCTGCATAGATTTTTGTGTTCGATGCTTCGAGGCAACTAAGTGATAATCACGTCCAGCTTGACAGATACGAGTACAATTTGTCTTTTTATGCCATATTAGCCTTCGGTGTACATTAGGCATTCCGACTGCATGAACAGAATCCAAGGAGAAGTCAGTCTCTCACTTGTCGCTAAGTGGAGGCTGGTGAGGAGGCTTGGGCGGATACTTGTCGCCATTGGTTGAGGACAGATGAGGAACTTTGTGTTTGCTGACACGAGGAGCGCAAGCTAAACTTCGAGAGATCACTGTCGGGAAGCTCCAATGAGAGTATTGTCTGGAAGGCCGGAGCCACGGCATGGGACGTCGTTCTTGAGCCACAACCGATGACACAATTAGCAATTGCAGCCAAAGGGGGCTGTCCAGGAATCGTTTGATGAATGCCTTAGTTACAACACATGTCCCGATTGGCACATTGCTTTTCAATTCCGGCGCCTCGCTTATGCCTCTTCGGCTCGAACCACGGGTTAGTGGCGTCTAAGAGGTGTGCTTGTATTTTTGTGGCTCGAAGGGCAGGCCCGTCGAGTGTACGTCACTGCTTCTGTGGCTCGCAGCGATTAGTCAGAGCGCGAATGTCGCCTTGCTGCTGCCCCCACGCCACGCAAGGCATAACTGTCTTGGCGGGCTAGTCATTTCCGCTCCAGATCTCGATCTTTCTGGATCTTTTGGGCGTCTAAGGGTGTTGCCTCCTCTATGACATTCTACGATACTATGGCCTCAAAGTGCAGGTTTGTTTGTTTATATGCCTTTATGAATGGCTCGCGTCTAGTATGGGGCCTTTTTTCTGCCGCCAGTGAGGCGCGGAGGACATCTGGTGGTGCTCAATATAACAGCTGCCTTTCGTCAACGTGACCTTACGTGAGGACTTTGCGTCCCCGTGACCAAACTTTCATCTCCCATTGGTAGGAAGCACACGCTTTCATCAATGAAACCGCGTTCTAGTATACTGAGAAGCTTAGCGTCGCCGATCGGCGCCAATGGCGCGAAACTGAGCACCGAGCTAACAAAATCTAAAGTCTTAAAAATATCATACTGGAGTGAAACTATGCACTATTCAAAAGCACAGTTTCTATGCAGGTGGCTTCGTGTTGACCATTTTCCATGCCGTTGCCTATAGCCTGCCAGAGGGATGACAGATTCCTCACTGAAAATGCACCAGACGTTATCAGCCACGAGACAGCGCCATTCGCAGCTGTTGCGGATGAATGAGCACGCGACAGACAGAACAACTCGTGCTCTTGAGTGCTCGTCAACGTGGCCATTGTCATAGCTGCCCATTGCAACTGCTTTGTTCGCGCTGCATAGCTTGTCTACATTCGTTGTACTTGGGTAGCTCGACGTTCCTGTCTGCGTTTAGGGTACTTAAAAGATCGTCGCAATGTTCTAAAAAAATGTGTTCAATTGAATTAATTTGATGTACACCGATTCACACTTCCAACAATTGGTGTACAATTTCATATACCGCGGAATATGTTTCCTGTAATAGCTCTTCACATGAAACGATCAAACATCCTAAAACTGAACCTATTTCTGGCATGTGATGCAGCATGTGGAAAATGAAAGTGAGTGAGAGCACTGGAACAACGCGGCAATTATCTGTCGTTTTGCAGTGATATGCCCGGTTAAGACATAAACGGGCACTTGTCCTTTAAAGTGGTGCTAATCTAAAATCAGACTAAAGAAGCTTTAGCTTGTGGACACCTCAGATTTCCCTATTTATATGCCTGTGAAACGCAGAAATACTTTTATGAGGCAACCAGCTGACCGATTCGAGTGAAATTTGTTGCATTTGAACGAAAGAGTTAAATTCTTGTAACTAGAAGAACCGGTATTTTCATTCATTACCGTGAATTGTTTGCTAAAATTGGTGAAATTTGTGCGGTTCGAAGAAATAGATGCACAATTTTTACAAATCCGTAGCTCTGCATAGAAAAGATTTATCGCTTATTTGTACACAGCACCTATGAAAGAATTTAAAACGGACAAACATAATATTTGAATGTGTAGCTATAGAGTAAACTGGTTTTCAGTGTTTGCGACACGTTTGCGCAAGTTCTACTTAAAAGTTTAAGCATGTTTGATAGTGGTGCTTAATAATCTATTTTGTCCGCTCTAGACATATATCTATGTGCGTATTACGGAATTGAGGCATTGCTTTTTTTAATTAATGTATTTACGAAGGAGTTGGTGCCATGCGTGGCGCCGGCTACTCCTCTTCTCTTAGATGATAGTTATCTCTGGAAAGTTGCCAACAATAAAAAACTGGACTAATGAACTGGATTACACATGAACAATAATTGACGCACTAAGTCTCAGTACTGCAACATAAATAAATGTTCATGCAACAGAAAAGTTCACATAGCATAAATACTCACAAAACCAAGGTGTTCACATGCAGCACATGAGTTCACACAGCATAAATGTTCACAAAACCAAGTTGTTCACACAGATGTTGGGAACTTGAATGCCGTACTCTCAATACAACCAATACATATACTACATGAACAGGAAGACACAATGAACATGCAGTTAAGGGTTCCTGTTAATAATAACAATGTGAGCAATAGCTATTGTACGACTTAGTATTTGTGTGATATTTTTGATTCCTGCAAACTGTGTAATAAGGGGCGCGTAGCGAGGTTTCAAAGTTTTTCTTTTGGCCATGGACCTAGAATTTTTTCTAAGGATAGTGGCCATCTATCCAAGCCATGTAGCTTTTTCGAAAGCTTCTCGTGGGGAGCATGATGATTTTTCCAGTGTAGAAGAAAGTGTTCTGTCTTATTCAGCCGCTTCACATGAGCATGTAGCATTATTAATTTTTCATATCCTATACAGGAAGCTTTTAGTATAGACAGTGTCTAGCCGAAGCCTATGAACTGTTGCTTTAACAGATCGACTAATGTTAAACGGAATATTCAATTCTATTCCACGATTTATATTATATAAGCGAGAGTTCTGCGCATCATTTATGAACCAAGTTTCCTTGGACAATCAACCGCATAGACTGTTCAATAGACATCCCGCATCACTTGCCGCCAGAGGAAGTAGTGATAATTCAATCTCCTGATGTGCTGCACGTGCCGTATGATCAGCTGTTACATTTGCTATGATTTCACAGTGACTTGGAATCCACTGGAAAGTTATGTCATGTTGTAGATCTTTCGCTATGGCGTATGTCTTCTGTATTTCATAGGTCAATGGGCTGTTTGCTTTTCTTAAGCTGATTTCATTTAAGCACCGCAATGAGGTTTGTGAGTCACTCAGAATTACCCAGCGAGGTGGTTCTGACTCGTGACATATGTAACGTAAAGCAGAAAGTGTTGCGCAAAGTTCTGCCGTTGTGGACGTTGTAAATCGGCAAAACTGATAAGCTCTTTTCTCTTGGTATGCAGGTGTATAAAATGCAGATGTAGAGCTTGGTTTCCAGCATGATCCATCCGTATGCACGTGAACGCGATCTACGTACTTGGTGTAAAGATATGATAAAGTTAATTGCTTTATCGCATCTACGGGCATATCCCGTTTGCGGCCTACTCCACGAATTGAAGTGACTATTTCTGGAATTGCTAGTCGCCATGGGGGATGAGTTGCCGAAGTAGGCCACTATTCGTAAGCAGGCAATACGTGTTTGCACCACTGTATTTCTTCATCTATGCGTGCAGCGGTTCTATCCTGAAGGTCTTGGCATAATGGATGTTAGCGTGTTGTGTTGCCAAACGAAAAAAAGTGAAGGCAAGTTTCTGTAAATCTTAGTGCATGAAAAGTTGGTGGACGGGACTCAGCAATGACCAAACATTGACAGATGCACAAGGAACACCAAAACATATGCGAAGGCTTCTGGCCAGCAATGCTTCAATTGTTTCCTCTAGGTTACAGGATATTCCATGCAGCACAGGAGCAGAGTATGTTATTCTTTGTCTAATGATTGCCGAGGTAATGCGTAATAAAGAAGAGGTTGAACTACCCCATCTCACTCCAGCAAATCGACGAAGAATGTTGATTAGGTAGTTGACTTTCTCCTCTAATGATTTTATTTGGGAAGCCTATGATAGCCGCGTGTCTGTGATAACAGCGTGGAACTTGTGTTGTCGCACAAATTGGAGATGCTGAGAGTCTAGCAGGAACTGGAATCTGGTGAGGCATTTGTTTGTAAAGAGAAGTACAGCAGTTTTCGCATGTGAAATAACCATACCTCTGCTTTGCAAAAATCATTAATTAGTGCTAGGCCAGCTTGTAGCTTTGTTAAAGGGTTTGAGTACTCGAGTCAGATGCCCATATGTACAAATCGTCTGCATATAGTGAACAATTGAAAGTAGCAGGCAGGATATGGGGTAATTCAGCCATAACACAGGTAACTAGAAATGTACTAAGTACACTACCTTGTGGAACGCCTTGATTCAATTTTTGATGTGTGCTTTCTCCATCAGCTGTTTCAATAAATATTTTCCTGTATCTTAAGAATCCGCAATACATCTCAGTGTTCGGCCAGCTATTACCAACTAAATTAACCCATGTTGTAGGTGAGTGTGGCTGACTGTGTCAAATGCACGCTTCATGTCTTGAAATACTGCAATGGTGACTCTTCCACAGGTCCTCTCATGATGTATGCATGTAACAAGATTTAAAATAGCATCCATCGCACACTGGCATCTGCGGAAAACCACCATGTTCGGGTTGCGCGTTGGTGCGTTCTGTCCACCACTGATCCTAACGTTTTTAAGCGTTCCAAAACTTTACATAGGCAACTTGTTAGACTGGCAGGGCGGAAGGAATCTAGCTCTAAAGGAGTTTCACCTGGTTTTAGTATAGAAATGACTCATGTAATCTTTCAGGAAAAAGGAAGACTTTCCAGTATTCGCGCATCGCTCAGTAATTTTAACAAAGTTGTTGTGGCCAAAGGACCCAGGTTTTTCAGTGCCGCATATGTGACCCCGTCAGGTGCAGCCGCTGTCCTCTCGCGGCAAGATACGAGTGCGTCCTTTATTTCTTCTAATGAAAACGGCTGAACCCGGTCATAGCGATGGCTATTGATGGAAAAACTGACCGTTGCTTTGACTTCTTCGACAGAGTCGCTGTATTCAGGTTTGCTTACTGCTGTACTTGGACGTGTAATAGGCTGACAGGACTCGTTTGCAACGGTCGTTTTCAATATTTTGTGCACTAATGCTAGAGCTCTGAATGGCTGTTGGCGCGTTATTGGCCCATTCAAATAGCGCAGATCATTCCACAATTTTGATTCAGGTGTAAGGGGAGTAAGTGAAGCGCAGAATTCCTGCTAGCGCTTTGTACCTAGGCGCTCCAGCTGCCGACCCATACGATCATACATATATTGACATTCTCGGTAATATTCAATAAGACCTGCCCTGGTTATCGGTATTTTCTTTTAGTTCTGCGGCGTATGAGGTGACACTTGGTTCCCAGAGGTGACGCTGGTGTCACCTCTGGGAACCAAGCTTTGAACAAAGGTTTGTATTCTATAAGTGATAATACTTGACTGCTTGACTTCTAATTTAATATCGAAATGCCTGCCAATTTGTTATCTTTTGAGAGCGCCGATAAGTTGAAAATCGTAGCGTACAATGCTGCATTAAAATAGGAAAATGATCACTCCTGCTTCTTTCAATATCTGTTCTCCATGTTGCTCCACATGCAATATTGTTTGAGCAGAGCTTGTGGTCCAGGCAGTTGGAGTAATTAAAACCCCGTAGGAACGTCATCGAGTCGTTATTCAACAAACATCGACCACTCTTCTGAATTGCCTTTTCTAGGTCACTTACACGAAGGCCACAGTAGGCGCTTCCCCACATGACATGGTGTGCATTGAAATATACACAAAATATAAGATCTTTTGTGTTTTTCGGAAAGAGGCCCGTGAGTGTGGTAAGTGAAATATTTGTAGAGGGCTACAGAAAAACACCGACTATAGTGATATTTACCCGGTCAAACTAAACTTCTCATGGTCCGTTTTCTGGGATGTCTCACGCTGCGGCACCTAATAACGCTGACGGCAGATCTCTTCGAACACAGATCACCGCTCTGCTTAGTCTGAAGATCGAGAGGACGTATTAACAACGTAGTTATCTAGTCTGAAATTGTTGTCTACACCCGCCTCTCTAAAACACAACACTGGAAAGGAGAACTGAGCCACCGGTTTTCTAAAACCTGCACACTTAGAGCGAAGACTATTCGAGTTACACTGGAATACGGCGACATTATTATAGCAATTATTCCTTCCCCACCTGCGCAGTGGCTGATGTAGTGTTTTGCAATATCACTTGTTCCATCGACAATACGGCCTTCACCTCCGGAAGGTTATGAGCCTGTGGAATCACGGCAAGTATGGCTTTCAAAGCACAAAACAATATTGGTATGACAATTTCAGCAATAGACACAGATGTGATATCGTCTGTTCCGTTGCACTTACTCGTTGCGGTGAGCTCGTATTCTGTCGCATGTTAGCCATGGTGGCTGCTCTTTTGACAACATACCTCCTGAACTTCATGCCGAGCTTGACATTGGCTTGGTGATGTCTCCAAAACATTGCCCTCCGTGTTGCGGTCCCCTTGCGACTTTTTCATATTGCATAGAAGCGTCCTGATGCTTAGGCGCTTGGGGTCGAGGTGGTTACGTCGGGTTCATTGTATTCATGTTTGGATCCGGTGCACCGCGCCGTTGTGTACGACCATGGATAATGTCATGCTGGTATTGAAGAGTATTGGCTTTGTTCTGCGGGCATCCAGAAAATGATGCAGTGTGGGGCCCATTGCAATTCGCGCACTTACGTTCTCTTATAGACTTGCAGTCTTTGTGATGGTGGTCTTCTGCAAATATTTTGCAGCGCCTTGATCCTCGGCAGTTTTTCGCTGAGTGACCAAATCTCTGGCCACTGTAGCAGCATATGGCTGGCCCCAGATATTACTCGACTTGATGGCAAGTGAACCGAGGTGCAGTCGCTCTACGATTGGTCAGTGATAGCGGAATCGCAAAAGTACACTGCTCACGGGGTGCGATTCAATGATGCTATCAGTTTGACGTATGTAATGGGTCCGGCGTCTAGCTGATGTCACTCATGCCTCTCTTAAAGATTCTGTTAATTGTCCTTCACTGTATTCTAGACGTACGTTTCTGATTTGGCCAACATTTAGTACGCACGACTACGGAATAAATGGCTTCACTATTAGGCCAGCCACCTGTACACATGAGAACAAACTCTTTGCTGAGGCGAGTGGACTCACAGTGACTGAGAAACTTCCGTCTTTGTTCACTCGGAAAGAACCTACTTTCTATTTTGCTTGCGCAACGAGTTCTGAGGCTAAATCATTCGGTTATACATTCCAAAACGTTTTCATTTCTTCAATTGGTCGGAACACCACAGGAATTCGCTCAAACATGCATTTTTATATGTCACAAAAGTGAAGGAATCTACCTCCTCATCAAATTCAATCACTTCTTCTTCGCTAAGGGAGTGCGTCGATGTTTTCTCATTCATGCCGTCGATCGGATCTTGGTCTCTCACCTTTTCGCACAGCTTGCTTTGTCCGACATGCTCTCAGCTTTCCTCCTCGCTTCCTGGACCAGTCTTGGTGGTCGAATGTAGAAGACCCTGGCGGCTCCAGGCTGGCTCTCAGGCTCGTCGGTTCCGAAGCGATGCTGCGGTAATGGCGGCCCTTGCCACGCTTGCACATCCCCGTTGCTGCCTTGCCCCTCCGCCACGTTGGAAGCTGAACGACAGCGCTTGGTGCCGTCGCGCCGCTCGCCAGTATTAGTGATCACTGGTGATGTTGCCCTCGAAGCCGTAAAAAGGTTCCACGATATCCGCTTTTGTGACTGATTAGCCTCGGGGGCTACAGTTATGTTTCTTCTTTGCGTTGCACAGTGTTTATTGCTGAATTACAAAGTTGTAGGCTTGATACGCGTGTTCATATCTTTTGGCACATTTCAAGGATTAAGAGAAGACGAAGAAGACGAGTTCTTGATCAGCTGCTAGTCCTGCTTCGCTCTGGTTTTTTCGGTTAAATTTGTGCGTACCGTCGCCCCCGTGGCGGGTACGATATCAAAAGCAATGACGGACGTTCCGCCTCCTCTGCCGCCAAGGTTGGGGGCTGACCTCCAAGCTGCAAGTCGGTCCGCTGCGCTCGACCACCTCAACGCAACTCTGCCAAGGTCTTCGAGCTGCTCAGACGTCGACGACATGGATTCTGACGGCGGATATACCGAGGTCACAAATCGTCGGTTCAAGAGGAAACTTTGTAGGACATCAAGCGTGAGTGAGCTTAACTACAATAAGCCGCCCACA
Organism: Dermacentor andersoni; assembly: GCF_023375885.2. Taxonomy (NCBI): domain Eukaryota; kingdom Metazoa; phylum Arthropoda; class Arachnida; order Ixodida; family Ixodidae; genus Dermacentor; species Dermacentor andersoni. The sequence continues at coordinate 122,452,332 of NC_092815.1, read as the reverse complement.
CAGCAAGCGTACACAATCGCCTACATCACCGTCGCTGCTACAGGCAACCTCAATTCCCTCAATAGGCAAACTCTCACTGCCTATCTCGAGAGGCTGGCTCCAGGGCAAATCAGAGAGGTCCGAATTAATCCCAGAAGAAACATACTTACTGTTGATGTGACTACACGAACCAGCCTCGACACCTTGAAATCTGTAACTGAGCTAGGAAATATACTTGTCCGCTCATTCATCGTACATGGAGGCAGCACCACCGCTGGTGTTATCTACGATGTCGATACAGATATTGATAATGACGATCTCCCAACGCTAATCTCATCAACCGTCCATATCACAGACATACACCGTCTTGGACGGTCGAGGTGCATAAAACTCATTTTTGAGGGAGAGACCTTACCAACACATGTAAAAGTGGGTTATGTGCGCCATCCTGTCCGTCCATACATTCCTAGGCCCTTGCAGTGCCGTAAATGCCAGAAAATTGGGCATGTAAGTGCTGTGTGCGTGAACAAGATGACATGTCCGCGCTGTGGTGGTGATCACGATCAGTTGACGTGTGCTGGCTCTGACTTGAAGTGCCCTAACTGCGATGGGCCACACGAGGCAACGTCGAAGGACTGTCCAAAATTAAAGACTGAAATGTCCGTGCTAAGGAAAATGGTACGAGATCGATCTACACACAGAGAAGCTGCTACCAAGGTCCACCGCCGCCAGAGGCGCTCACGTAATCGCAGAAGGAGATCAGCATCGACAACAGGACAACCTGTACTCCAGGAAAAGTCGTCGAGCGCTCATGCTAGTCCTCAAACGTCACAGGCACCTTTAACCACGTCTACTCTTCTAAACACCAAGGACACTACAATATGGCCTTCCCTGCCATCTCGGAGTACAGAAGTGCAGCCGGAACGCCAGCGTGACCATGAACCTTCATCGTCGGATAGGCAAATCAAGGCAATGCTTGCACAGTTGATTCGTTCCTTGCGAATGCTGCTCATCGGAGTTAAGACGCCCGTTGCCAAGGCTGCGGTGCAAATTCTCGACGCACTAGAACCAGTGCTTGCTGCTGTATAAAGGCTAGTAAACGCCATGGCATCATCAACTTCAAGGTTGTCACTACAGGAAAGGATAAGCGGTTCCGTTATATTCCAGTGGAACGCACGAGGTCTACGGGGTCGCCTGGGAGATTTTAAACAGAGAGTGCTCAAGCATCGGTTTCCAGTCATCGTAATATGCGAGCCGAATATGACATCGCCATTTAGACTCTCTGGCTATCAACAATTCGCGTCTGTGACAAGTGGAAATACTAGCAAAGTTTTACTATGTGTGCGATGTGACCTCACGTATTCGCTAAACCAAGTTCCGGTGCATAACAGCAACGAGTACGTCTCTATAACACTGAAGCTAAAGCGCCGGATAATCTCGATCATCGGTGGCTATATTTCTCCCAGGGGAAGATTTGACTCTGGACACCTGAAACTTGTTCTCGACTCTTGCCAAGGACCTCATATTATTGTGGGCGATTTCAACGCGCACCACCATCTTTGGGGTAGTAGCATCACAAACCTTCGAGGAAGACAACTTCTTAACTTCACAAGCAGCAATGATCTTGAGATCATGAACGATGGCTCACCAACATTTCTTCGTGGCACGACGTACAGCAGCTGTCTCGATTTAGCTATCGCTTCACGATGCCTTTCGTCTTCTGCTGCCTGGTGCACAGATGCTGAAACGTATGGCAGTGATCACCTACCTACTTATGTCCAACTGAGGTGGTTTACAAGACTTCCAAGTTCTCATACGCGACGCACTGACTGGGATGCGTTTCAGTACAAGCTAGAAGAATCTTGCAACTGTGTAATTTCACCGAAAGAGATTGAAGAGCGCATTAGAGCAGCAATGCACGCAACAACACGCATCATCGAAACTTCAAATTCAAGAACATCCGTTGACGTTATATATGAAGAGCTGCGGGCAGTCCGACGTCGCGCCGAGAGGAAATACAGGCGAACTAAATTGATATCAGACTTGAGGACGTCACGCCGTGTGCAAAAGAAAATTCAAAGATACTTAGACAAGCTCGACAGACAACGTTGGAGGTCATTTTGCACCAGCCTGGACCCAAGAAAACCGTTGTCCACAATATGGCATGTTGTACGAGCACTACCATCTCCTCCACAACAGCTACGTCCCTTCCGAGCTTTGGCTATCATCCAGACGCGCAGTGAGAAGGAAATCGCGGAAGATTTCTGCATACACCTCTCTGGATCTACAACATCGGTAGCTTCAGTGCTCAGGTGTGCTCCTCCAACAATGGACGATCGCCTCGACCTCCCGTTCACGCTGCAAGAGCTACGTGCAGCGATTTCATCCTCAAGACACTCAAGTGCGCCTGGTCCTGATGGCATTACCTATTCTACCTTGCGCCATCTAGGCCCTCGAGCGACTGAAGAGCTCCTGGCTTTATACAATCTCTCGTGGTCCTCGGGAACTGTGCCTGCACATTGGAAGACAAGCAAAATTGTGGCATTATTGAAACCAGGCAAGACACCCCATGCTATGCTTTCCTACAGACCTGTGGCGCTTGCCAGTTGCATAGGTAAAACCATGGAACGCATGGTTTTGACGCGCCTGGAGTGGTTTTTGGAGAAGCGTAATATATATCCAGACGCAATGACAGGTTTCCGAAAGGGTAGGTCGTCAATCGACAGCGTCATTGACCTAGTAACAACTGTTGAACATCAGAAACGTCGCCGTCGATTAACGGCTGCTGTCTTTCTAGATATCAAGGGTGCTTTTGACAACGTTCTCCATGATGCAATTTTAAATGGCCTAGAAGAATGTGGTGTCGGGGGACGTATGCATCAATGGATAGCCAGCTATCTTCAAGAGAGAACGATATTCATGACAACTCCAGACGGGGAAACAAAGAACCACCCCGTCTATCGTGGAGTGCCTCAAGGAGGTGTATTGAGCCCAACCTTATTTAATATCGTTCTCATCGGACTGGTCCAAGAACACGCAGGCGCAGTCTCGGTCTCTGTGTATGCAGACGACATCTGTATATGGACCACGAGCTTAACGCGCTTACAAGTGCAAACGAAGCTGCAGCGCGCGGTGTCAATAACGTCCACATACCTAAACAGTCGCGGACTGCAGCTCTCACCGGAAAAAAGTGCAACCATGGCATTTACACGAAAGTCAATGGCCTGCTACCCCGTTATGATTGATGGGAAGATTATACCTTCAGTAACCCACTACAAGTTTCTCGGAGTCATCATCGACCGTGACTTATCCTGGTCGAAGCACCTCTCAGGATTAAGAAAAAAGCTAGACAGCTTTACTCAGATCATTCGACATATGTCTGGAAAATCATGGGGGCCATCCAAGTCATCTCTTCTGCAGCTCTACCAGGCACTTTTTGTTGGCTACTTCCGCTACAGTGCGCCTGTACTTTCTCGGCTTAGTACAACTGCTGTACGCACGCTTGAAAGTGCTCAGGCTCGCGCACTGAGAATTTGCCTAGGACTACCACGATGTGCGTCTACTTGGGGCACTATTGCAGAGGCACGTGCGTGCCCAGCTCGAGTTTATCTGCAACATGAACCATTGCGAGTGCATCTAAGGGTACTGACTAGACACAGGAACCATTCACTCACGAACGTCACAAGCGTACGGCCTGTGTCCGCCTACTCAGAAGCCGTGTTGTCGCAGCAAGACTTATTGCCGTCGGACTTCGAACCGTATGACATACCCGAAGTTCCACTCTGGACGATGGCAAAGCCAACGGTCAGGCTCTCAATCCCTGGAATAACGAAGAAGTCGAAGATGCCGCTTGCTGGCCTCAAGCATTTCGCGCTATCATACATTGCTTACATGTATGGATATTACGAACATATTTTTACAGATGGTTCTGTGACACAGACCTCTTCCGCGGCGGCCTACACGGTGCCAGGAATGGGGATCGCACAACGTTTCAAGATAGGACACAGGACGTCGTCTACAGCAGCTGAGTTGACCGGAGTTCGAGAAGCAGTTCGCTGCATACTGCAACAAAGTCTCGAGAAGTGGACAGTGTTCTGCGACTCAAAACCAGCACTGCAACTCATCAGCAATTATATGAGTGACAGAACCGCATATAGTCCCCTGGTTTATGACATCATGTATCTGCTTGCTGAGGCGTCTCATTCCGGACATACCATCGTGCTGCAGTGGATTCCTGGCCATTGTGGAATAGCTGGAAACGAACAGGCTGACGCAGAAGCAAAACAGGCGCACACTGACGGAACTATTATAAAAATTCATTTTTCCCGGTATGACATTAACGCCTTGCTCCATACCTCCCTTAAAACTTCTACGGCGCAACATTGGGACAACCCCGAACATCGACAAGAGCGCCTCCATAGACTTGACGCTGGATTACAATTCCGGCATCCACTTCGGTTGCGGAGAAGCCAGGAAACGCTCATTCATCGATTACGGCTGGGTGTGGCGTACACCAACCGATACCTTCACAAGATTGGACAAACACGGGACCCTGAATGTAGCGTCTGTCACACTCTCGAGACAATAGCTCACGTACTTTGCGTGTGCCCTCAATATGCGGCCGAACGAAGAAAACTCAAATCTACAGTTGACAGCTTGGACTCCCGCCCCTTTTCAGAAGAAAAGCTTTTGGGCGCGTGGAGGAGTGTTGACTGTGCCCAACGTGCCATAAAAGCACTTTTGAACTTTTTAAGTGAGACTGGTTTAGATGATCGCCTATAGAAGCTGTGAGACGTGTAGTCAGTGCGAAATGTGTTTGCGCAAAAACTTTTTGTGCCAAGATTACTTTTTGTATCGACAAGGTTACTCTGAGTGTATTGCGTCTCCAGCGCGCATCTGCATATTGGACAACGTGTATATAGTATCTCATTGTACCATATCATAATCATCCGTCACCTACCTTTCCCTGTATTTCCCACTTCCCCATTCCCCAGTGAGGAGTAGCAGGCTAGAGACACGCTCTCCAGGCCGACCTCTCCTCCTTTCTCTCCATTAAAATCTACTCCTCCTCCTCAAGGATTAAAAAAAATATTCATTGCAAAATTAGAAAACTTAATACTTCCAGTTGCTAGGCTTGATCTTTGTTATTTTGTATGCAAGAAAGGTAATTAAAACTGGTCCTGTGGTTGGCGAGAAAAACACTTTCTCCGTTCTCATGTACTTTGATGAGAGCTACCGAGCTAAAATTCCTCTTAATGCATCATTATGCAGTAGACATGATTATTCTACTCGTGAGGGAAAATATGCTCTCCTTCAACTCTCGCTTTTTCTCTCTGAAGCTACCGCGACTACTTCGGTGATATACACACACTAGTACAACATATGCACGCTGGAAACGGTACTCGTCACCCACCTTTTTGGTCAGGCGCGCACGGTCACGTGATACGCTCGAATCGCGCCGTAATTACGGCTCCCAGTCCCATTTTACTGAATAAATTGTCTCCGTAGACCATTTCGCAGTTGACGTATTGATCCTGCATCATCATCATCAGTCCCAGTACTTTCATTCCCCTTCCCTCTTCCCCAGCGCAGAGTAGCAGACTAGAGCGCACTAGCTCAGGTCGATCTCTCTGTCTTTCCTATCAATAAATCCTCTTAAATGGTCCTGCAGATCAATAATCTCAAGCCTTGGTCATGCCTTGGTGAGGCGGACACGGTCACATGATACACTCTAATTGCGCTGTAATTACGGCTCCCTGTCACATTTTACTGAATACATTGTCTCCGTAGAACATTTCACAGTTGACTTCTAGTCCTGCACATCAATAATCTCAAGCCTTGGGTGAAATACTTGTCTACAGACAGGTACGCTCGCTAACAATATCAGACGTTAACGCTTAACGTCGCCGTCTGCTCTGCGCAAAGATTGTTCTAGCTATATTGGCCTCAAGGTTTCTTCCTATTTGAAAGGCACGGCATTTAACGGAGATTCGAGCGAGTTTGATAATACCATAGCACAATAATAAAAAGAAAGCATGCCGGGATAACAAGGCAAATTAAGTTTGGCGAACGCGCTGTTCAAAGTGCAAAGGAACGACGACTCGGTTCATGCTATTGACCCGCAAGTGGTCGGTGCACCACTTTCCGGGATTTACGAGGAGAGCTGCGTACTTTCAGAGTAACACACTCGAGCGGTTCCGCACGTTCGCCTCGCCGCACCTGACGGCGGAGGACAAGGGAGCCAGCAGACGCCTCCGGAAATTGGTTTAGTGTAAAGCAGCTGAATTTTACGTCCGATGCGCAACCGCAGCTTGCACGACGCCTTCAGGGCAATGCGAGCACGTTGCTTCAGTGGAGGAAAAGGAGGCGAGAAAGATAAATTTCATTAAGGGTCATCACAGTTTTTCCTTATCGAGAGCTTTAAAAGGGCGCGTCGAGTAGCAGGCCAACGCATTCGAGGATTCACTTTGTTAAGCTCCTCCGGTGCGACTAAGATTTCGCAAACGGCAGACAATGCTACCCTCCCCAGATATTTCCGGAACTCGCGATACCAGAGTGCGCGCTGTATAGGATATAGTGGTAACTTCTAGGCGCACGCGCTTTATTTTTTTTTTGATGAGCCTATACTTTATTCCAATGCCCGTTCATTGAGAGGAGCTGAAATCTCCTGTGATGTAACGTAATATTTAGATTGGATTGCGACAAGAACATGCATGGAAGCCTCGAGTAGAATGTACATTAACAGAACTGCAAACTAAAAGGTACCAGCAGGATATTCTTTCAGAGGGTCGTAATATCGCCTAATGATGGCCTTGTGGATGAAACCGACGTCTTAAGAAGAAATTCAGCAATGTTGTTCTGATAAGCCCTTCTAAATTTTGATACAATGGCAAAGATAAGAACAGGTTCGGCATGAATGACCGTATGAAGAGCAAGGGAGGCCAAGCATTCGTGAGCGTTCCGAAGAAGCAATCTTGTGCTCAGGCTGAGAAGCGCAATTTTAGGTGAAATTGTGCCATAGAAAAACTAATTTCTTAATGGAAATTATAAGAACTTTAGATTGTAAAGAAACACCTGATTTGAGAAATATGCAGTTGCGCAAGTGTTCTAAATTAGATAATACCGCTTGTGATCATGCAGCATCAACCGTAATACAGATTCGCGGTCATTACTTGTTTGGATTCAACCCACACACGCTTGCTGTGGCTGCGATTCGCACCTGCGCATCTTAGTTGTCGAACCGTTTAGCTTTTGAGGCGCCTGTGGGTTGTTGTCCCTGAATCTTTATTCCTTTTCACGGTAGCGACACGAGTGTAAATAAGCGTATTGAAATCTGTTGGTGACTTCACCTTTGTCATTGGTCTCTCTCGTGCCATGTATTTCGAGTACGTCATGTCGTCTTCGGCAAGCGAAGCAGGAATAGGCGGTCCATTGCACTACGAGAGATATACCAAAAAAAATTGAACGGGACACTAAAGCGATGGCCTCGCCAGCTTTCTGGTGTGAACAAGGAATGAGAAAGAGGAATAAAAAGCCAGAATCAAAATGTTTGCGATAGTTACAACAGCATATAAGCGTGCGTATGAGCTACTGAGTCTGGCCAGGCCTACAGACGCATACTAAAGCAGTTTCGCATACTAAACCAATTGTAAACCATTGTACGAGAACGATTCCGTTCATTTCAGAAATAAACCAGAAATTGGCATGTTACCGTTTTGTCTATGCTCATCACTGTCACTAGACATGCGATGGACGCGTACCTATGGCATTTAGTACCTAGCTCCGGTATTCAACTAAGAAAATTTATGAAGAATCACTCCTGATTGCTATCGAAGGATGCGTTGGAGTGCTTTCAGAGGTGTTTACTTGTGCCACTAGCTTGCATATTGTTGTGGGCGATGTCACGGTATTTATGGGTGGAGTGTGGCTGGGTGGAATATTTAATTAGTATGCACACGCTGCTCGGGATTTTGAACTGGTGCTGTGTTAAGACTGTGTTACATTGCGCTATCTTCAGGGTCGGCCACCGAAAACGGTTAGACAGTCACTCGAAATCGAGATAAGATCCAAGAGAGTGCTAGACGCATAAAAAAATGCAGTGCGCTGATTCAGAGAAGGGCGAGCCAAACGGGAACATTTTACATACAGTCCGAATATTAGAATCCCTAACACGCCATGTTACCGAGTGGTTACAAACACAAATGTGAATGCATAGTTCTTGTGTTAGAAACAAGGTTTTTGAGAGTTTCTGACTGTATTTCTGATTACTGCCATCGCCCAATACTTTACAGAATGCCTGTAGTTAAGAGGCAGCCACAAAAGCAAAAAACGAAAGGGAACTTACGGTCGTGAAAGAAAAAGGCCGAAAGTTACGAGCTATCGCGCCATGTTACTATACGGTCACCAACACGAATTCGAATGATTCATGCGCACATGGAAAGCCAAGGCATTCAACATATGATCATGCGTCCGTATTTTTTTATTATATCTTCTGTACGTAGTGTTTATTTTAGGGTTTATGCGATAGGACAGGCAGAAAAATAGTTACAAAAAGAAAAGTTGAGAAGAAGACGAGCGCGCGTCTGATGAATGAATGAATGAATCGATAGATAGATAGATAGATAGATAGATAGATAGATAGATAGATAGATAGATAGATAGATAGATAGATAGATAGATAGATAGATAGATAGATAGATAGATAGATAGATAGATAGATAGACAGACAGACAGACAGACAGACAGACAGACAGACAGACAGACAGACAGACAGACAGATATTTAGATAGATAGATAGATAGATAGATAGATAGATAGATAGATAGATAGATAGATAGATAGATAGATAGATAGATAGATAGATAGATAGATAGATAGATAGATAGATAGATAGATAGATAGATAGATAGATAGATAGATAGATAGATAGATAGATAGATACATGGAGGGACGGCCGGACGGACGCTATAAGTGTCCCCTTTAGAACGGGGTGGTGGCTTGCGCCACAAAATTCATGGAACATTCAGTGGTACTGCTCTCTCGAGGAGAAAGCCTGAACTATTAACATTTAAAGATAGGTATGTCGTGATGGACGTTTTGGTTTTGCCATTGCGCGGTTAAGCCCTGCGGTGCTGGATCAAATCCCGGTGGCCGCGACCACATGTTTCCTATGTCAATACCAAGCAACACAAAAATACAGGAGACTCCCGGGACTAACAAAGCTTCACTGTTTTTGCGAATATACATTGGCATTGAAAGGCTGGCTTGTCGTACAAGAGAGGATAAACTAATATTTTAGGCAGAAACAACTTTTCTTTCTGTGCTGCATCGTACATTTAGGAATTCTTCATTAACAATGACTCAAGTTCTAGGGTATTACGTGCCGAAACACCACCATGGTCATGAGGCCCGCCGCAGTGGGGGACTCCGGATAAATTTTGACCACCTGGGGTTCTTCAACGTGCACACAATGCACGGTACATGGGTGTTTTGCCGCGAAACCTGTATATGACTAACCTTCCGTAGTTTTTTCGGCGTCCGGCAACAGAAACGGACTTAGCAATTTCTAACAAACCCATGCACAATGGTTTCATTCTTTTCTTTGTTTGTGATCACTTACGGGCGTAGTGCGGTGGCGCAGATGTCAAAACGCGGAACAGATCAGAACGCTCGCCGTGAAAAATAGCGTGACTTCAAGGTTATCGCAGTATGTAAGCAGGAGAGATATCGGCGCTAAAAATTGCTGCGTTATCGACGGGGCAGACACATATAGTTCTTACACACGAAGAACAACATGCGTAGGAGGAGCGCCGAAGGGAACAGCAAGGAGAATGTAAACGGCGCTGGCGCGGAACGACCACCGACGAAGAACGTTCCCTCGATGCTCAACGAAAACGACAATCGCGAGCCCAAACTTTGTGTAGATGGAATGGCAGCGAAAGCACTGTCAACTTTTGCTGCTATTCCATCTTAACAAAGTGGAATGGTTGTAATTTTTTTTGCATTTCACCCCCATCGGTATTGACAACACGGCTGATTTTATCTTCACTTGGCAAGTTCAGTCGAAACATGTATACAGTTTTGCGATCTCAGTTTGGTTTAGTATTAGCGAGGCTGCGTGTATAAGTAGCGCGAGGGACGAGCCGAGTTTGTCTAGCAATATTCTATCTTCTCGCGACAGCGACAGGCGCAACACAGATAGCGCTAGGGAAGGAGGGCCTTTCGAGCCGAGTCACTGATGACTGCTCAATCTTCGCACTGGCGCTTGTTTATTCTACGCCCATATTCACGTGTCCGTCAGGAGAACGTGCAGAAGATCCCGTTTGTCGTAATTAATTGCTGTCTCCTCACTTCAGCCTCTGTCTATCCACTGCTGTACTCGTTTGATCTCGAAGCTTTCCTAGCTTCGTGTTTTCTCGCTGTCTCAGCTCTGCCATCTGTAACGAGTAGTAGAGCCCTTTACCTCGATTCCTGTTGCCCGGCAACCTTGATGGCTTCAAGTGCCATTGCTTTAATCATTGCCTCTGAAGTGCACCAAAGGGGTTCGCGAAAAGAGATGACAAGCTATCAGTACGGACCCAAATACCAAATTTATCTATCGAGTGACTCTTAGATGCCGCAAGGCGTCAGTAGACAAGACCAAACATTCCTACATCGCATAAAAGTAGAACCCGGATCAGAACCTGGAGAACTCGGAGTAGCATTTGATGCTGCTAGAGAGAGGGAGAGAGAGAGAGAGATAAGGGAAAGGTAGGGAGGTTAACCAGGTTGCGCCCGGTAGGCTACACTTAAACTGGGGAAGCGGGAAAGGGGATTGAAAGAGGAGAAGGAAGAAATAAGGTGACAGCCTCCACTGTTACTCACACAAGCTTGAACCACTGAGTAAGTCACAGACGGTCATACAGGCTGGTGCATTTCAAAAAACGCAGTAGCACTTTTGTGGCCTTGCACGAACCAGACGCACGCGGCCACGGGCCCAAGATCTCCTCTGTGAAACGACGGTCGTCTTAAGTGCTCCAAAGCCGCACGAAGGGCACTCCTCTCGTCTTCATATGTAGGGCAGTCACACAGGATATGCTTGGCCGTTTCCTCGACTTCACATCTGATGCAATTGGGACTGTCAATCCACCATTCCAATTAGGAATGAGTAGGCGTTTGTGAATGAAACACCTACTCGCAAGGGGCACAGTAGCGTTTCTTCCCGTCGGTTACAACCACGTAAAAGTTGCCATGTCATATGCGGGTCCATGGCATATAAGTGCCGCTTTGTGAACTCCGCTGTGTTCCACTTTTTTAAAGTAATAATATGGGCAAGACCATGAGGTGTCGCGCTGCATCCGTTCACGACAAAGGCATCGAGGTGCTTTCACATACATTATGTGCCTCACTGGCAGCTTTGTTGGCACTTTCATTGCCAGCAATGTTGCAGTGCCCGGGTGGCCATTGAAATACAATGTCGTGGCCTCCATGCACTGCTTGACAGTGGCGTAATCGTATCTCTGCTACCAATTCTTCATGTGCGATGTGGCACAAAGATGATAAGAGTGATTGCAGGGCTGCTAGGCCCTCATATTGAGGAGTTGAAAATTGGTTCTAATTTATTTATTTACCCAGCTTCCTCACAGCGTGTTACTGCACATAAAGGAACGATCATGATGTGCGACGTCAATCCTTGGAGCTACGTTTGCGGCTATTAAGCACTTTGCATACAAACGTAGGGTTGCCATTTGCAATTAACAAATAGTGGAACAAAAAATGAATACCTTCGCAAACAAGTTCCCGTGTCATGCATGTAGGAGAAGTGGAGCAATTTTGAGGCGGGCGAAGACATCCACACGTGTGCAAGCTCGCAAAAGAAAGACAACGGGGACCACGAGACTGGTGTAACCATTTACGAGGGCACTTGCAACCGCTTACTCTCCATGCGTGGAATCGCCTCTGAGTGCAGCGAGATATTTGCGAACGCGACTGCCATGGCCGTCGAGATTGGAGTAGTCGTGTGCCGCGTGTACGTAGCTCGTCACGCGGAGAAGCACGACGTCTCCTGAATCGTGGTGACCTACGTACTAAGACCGCGTTCAGATCCGGAGGTAGAACCGTGTTGGTGCATGACTTTAACCTATAACAAAGTTATGCAAAACGATCGATAGTGCTACCGATAATAACGATAGTACAAAATTATAATACCCCCGACAGCACGATTGATAAAGCTATCAATAAATAGCACTGCGGGTAATTATTTGTTTCACATTTGACAGCTTCACAGCGAATCCTGATTATGCGATAAATTGTGTTCTCTCTAGTAATTTCTATCGATAAACATTTTTTCTAGCGATCGTTTAAACACATACTACTGATACTATCCATAGTCAATTTATTGGTAGTTTTGCATCAACGCTTTAACCTCAACATGCCAGTGCGAATGCATTTCTGATAACCTTGCCTTTATTTTGTTTGTCTTTTCTTTTGCAATTCAGGTTACTTGTTCATTGCACTTTTAATAAATTCATTACGTGTCAAAAGCTCCCTGTAAGCAGATTTGCATATCTAGGAGACTATCCATCACCTCAGATAATTAAATTCGTCTCTAGCACGTTTCATTTGCTTTTGTTCGTGATTGAGGCGAGTACAGAGCAACGCCCGCGATAAGATTCAAACATTCGTTTCCACAACTGCTGCTAGCGATAACTACCGCGACCATGCATGCTGTTATGCTCGTTGACATGCGACGCAAATGACACGAAACGGGGCACTCCTAATTCGAGAGCGTGTATCGCTCTTAGCTTTGCTTGTCGAGCCGCTAAGATAGCCTGGGACCTCAGCTCCAAATTATCGGAAACAGCATTCCTTATTTTTTATTTGCCTTTCACTCTCGATTATTTTTTTATAATCTGGCCATTCTTCAAACTCGCTTTTTTTTTCGCTAGTCCTCGCTCGGCGGCAAAGCTGCAGCAGGAAACTACGCAGAACATCTTTTGTCTCACTCGCACGACGAGCTTCAAAGAAGCGGGCCGCAGTACTACTTCTCCTGCGCACAAGTAAAATGACTTGCTCTTTGTAAAAAAAGTTGCGTCGCTTTGTTTTGCATCCTATTTTTCTCGGTTGGGGTATAGAGACGGCGTCTTAGCGGGAGCGCCCCGCATTCCCGAAGGGCCCGGCCTTCAGACCACGCGAAGACGCCGTCCGGCTCCACTTCGGAAATTGAATTTTCGCGTTGAGCGCTATCAAACGGTAACGGCAAGGCTGAATCAAGCAGCCGGAACGACCGCCAAATATTGGAGAAGGCCGCCGGGGAGCCAAGCGTATACGCACACAAACGATACCAAGCTGACAGTGCGCAATCGCGGCCTCTTTCATGCACTTCTGTTTCCTCACGTTGCTTATTGTAGGAACTTGGAGGCACGGTTTATATCAACATGTTCAGACACAGGCTCGGAAATTGAAGTACATATGCCAAGAAGAGACGACGCTGCTTTGTTTCGCGACTACCCTTCACAGACAAGCGCCCTAGCTTTGAGAAGTGTGTGGCGTAAACTCCCTGCTTAAAAAAAAAATTGGGAGCGCACGTGCTCTGCGATTAATCTTTCCTTCTTTATTAACGTGAAGGTATGAAATGTAGTTGCGGCACCTTCTGTACGTCCAGTGTACTGTTTTTTTTTCAGAAAAGGTGGTAAACAGATCCCTTCTTCTGCGCCGCAGCCACGTAGATTACTAATCGTGTTGCCTAGTGCGTGCATCATTGGGCACGTGACGATGCACCAATGGGGAGGAGGTAGTGCCACGTCTTGAGTGTATAAAATGAGCTCGCTGCCTCCCACGCGTTGCTTGCTCTTCGTGTTTTATCGGCGCTATGTCTACGGCGATTGACTCTCGACGCTACGTCAGGAGTTCCGAAAAGGAGTCGGTCTGTGGCCAACGTATGCGAGAACACACACACACTGAATTAGCAGAAATAACTTTACTGTATGTCGAAAGCATCAATGGAAAACGTTTCACCAAAGGTACTATAGTGCGTTTGCATTCTCATACATAAGCAGTCTTAGGTGTCTCTGGCTAATTTATTTTTATTATTATTTAGATAAACATAATCAGAGGAGGAATTGCCACCGCTTTCTGGCATTGGCTACCCCTTCCCTCTGGTTTAATACAATTGATTCTACCCCTCCGATTGTGTTATAAGGAGGTCTTGCTGTATATCAAATAAAATATAAATGTATATGGCTGGATATTCGGGGTGTTACACACCATAAATAGACTTCAGCATTACTGTGATGCTGAAGTATCCAATATCTTTATAATTGCCAGCGGAATTGAGGTACCCCAATATACAAGGCAAGTTCATTGTATCATTGAAGGAAGGATGCGCAGGAGAGAAATGGAAGAGTTTACGAAAATAAAGTGACTCGTGCAATGTACACGCTCAATGTGCACGAATGGTCTCGCCTTGGTGCGAATTTTATAATGTCTCAAGTTCTCATTGTCTACTAAGTTTTCTTTCCCAGCATGGGATGTCTTTCCCAGAGAGTCCCGCCTTGCATTGTCAAATCGATAAAAAGAGCTATATATTGGACAGGTTTGACAGACAGCTAATATTGATGGAGCAGTGAGCACCTTGCAACGTGGTGTCTTTATGAAGATCTTCAATTGTTACCTGAAAACACCACCGCGATTGCTATGCTTTTCTTTGTTTTAGTTCCTGAGGGTGTCTTTTTTTAAAGCACATACATAAAATCAAGTGCTGAGTGGTTGATCTCTAGTAATAAAAAATTTAAAAGTTCTTTGTAAGGTTCATTCCTGCTTGGCACTTCAAGCTTGTGGACAAGTATCATCGCAACAAATGTTAAGCGAAATCCGCTGTCATCGCCAGCCTTTACCAACGCGAGGTGTTGTGTGTCATGCCAACTCATCGAGCCAGTCAAGAATTTGTTGAGAATTTAGGGGAGCGGCTTTCTTTCTGGCGCCTTGGTCTGTTAACCTCTCCGAGTCATCGCTAAGTCAATGAGTATGGCGTACTCGCTCCCCCTTTTCACGATGATCTCCGGAGTGGCACGCGCGCTTTGTGTTGACGCTTTCTTGCTCGGAAGCGGATATTTGCGACATCTACATGACCACCGTTTGGCCGATAAGATTATGACTTCTTTCCCTAGCGAATGATCTAGGGAATACGAAGGACTCTTAAAAGATATTTTTGGTGTTTGGTGTGGACTCCCTGAATGCTTTAGCGTGCTAAATAACTTAGCGATCTCGTTCATCATGTAGAAGTGCTCAGAGAGCAGTTAATGGTGCTCTATACATCGCCCAATACAAATATATCTCTGCCTTCAAACAAGTTGGCCTTCCCATGTAAATAATCTTCCTATATCGTTCCTCCATCCTTCCGACCTCGTAACTTATTACCACGCAAGTAACTCTCGTCAAGGAAGTACGGACAAGGGCGTGGGCCAGCTTAATCTCCGTGTGTCGCTGCGGTAGCGGATGCTTGTTTCGAGACACACCGACGGTGTAGGCTAGAGCAAGATAAAAGGAACGATCATTGCAGAAGAACATATAGCACAGTGA
This sequence comes from Dermacentor andersoni, assembly GCF_023375885.2. Taxonomy (NCBI): domain Eukaryota; kingdom Metazoa; phylum Arthropoda; class Arachnida; order Ixodida; family Ixodidae; genus Dermacentor; species Dermacentor andersoni. Next base: position 122,436,795 of record NC_092815.1, on the reverse strand, counting down.
GGAAACCTGCAAGCACCCTGTGCTTAAGAGTTTATGCACGTTGCTGAAGTTTTTGAGGTATACGGGCCTATGGAAGAACCTTTGAGAACGTTGCATCCTGCTACCGTAGCTAACGCTGGATTGTGTACGTGATTTACCTAAAGCTTTCTCTCTCTCTCCCTCTCTATTTCTCTCATCACTCTTTTTTACGAGCAGGATAGCCAACCAAACTATTTCTACTTGGCGTCTCTGTCTTCCCATACATTCTTTCTCTCTCTGTCTCTCTGCAAGTTGTAAGAGATGTGTGTCGTGGTCTCGGAGTCGGACGTTACCAGAGGCTTTGCTAGAATTTCCTCAGTAGAACATAAATATTATCGCCTAGCGGAGACAAGGGAGGACGGAAATGAACAAGAGGAGCGCATACTTTTTACTGTTTATTCTATGTTACATAACATCCAATATGTACACGCAAGCGAATGCGCAACCCCGTAATCACAGCCGGCTAACAAAAAAACATTCTGCATGCAAAAGTGAAACTGATGTGTCGCTAACACAAGACGGGCCTCGTTCTTTAATGTGAACCACCTCTAACGATTGACGTGCGTGGTGTCCCTGCTTCTTCCAAGAATCCGTATCTTGCCCAGTAGTGGCTTACACTGATGTGAACTGCAATGCTTAGGCAAATGTGCTCCCTCTTTACCTTTCAGTGACAGCCAATGTTCCCTCGCATGCTCACTTACGCATCGCTCAGTCTGGCCGACATATGTCTTGCCGCAAGACACATACACGACTCCGGTAGCACATATTGTGTACGACTTGGCATGTACTTTACAACAACTACGTTTCGGGCTCCCATCAGAAAGAATGTGCGGACACAGCAGAACCGCAGAACCACAAGAACAACATATTTTAACAAAGAGATGTTGACAGAATTACCAGTATTTGAATAAAACCGAGGAACAGCCTTGTGTTTGTTTTATTTCTTGCTCAACCAAGAAGGTAACATATCTCTTATGTGGGGAAGGAAAGAATAGAATACGTTTGATACTGAAATCTTGCCACGAGACAAAAGAACGCACAATTAAATATATTGAGTGTTGCGTCAAACGAGAAAAAGGAGTGACAAGCTAAGTAAGCATGAAATAAGTGAAAGTGTATAAAAGATTGCTAATGGTGTTCTGGGCGTACAGGGAAAGAAAACATAGTTGGAGATCTCACTCGTTACAAAAACAAAGGCTGCTTCACAAGATACTTCGATCACAACCTTAATATCGGGTTTCCGTCCAGGGAACGTAAAGATGCACGGGCACTATATGCTTTGCTTTATTCGGGACCATGCTGGCCCTGCTGTTATCATATGGGCGACCACCATGCTCTTGATGCTTGCACAACCGTGGACGGCCGCCGTCGCTTAAGAAGGAGCTGTTCATTGCAAAATAACAAAAATCTCGCACCACATGTCTGTCTGGGGATACGTCATACATGTCGGATACATGTCGCCTGGGGATACATGTCAGTCTGGGGATACGTCATGTTAAGCCACCCACACTTTACTCTTTGCTGCCTCTATATTTTTTCACCAGGTGCTCAGCCACTTTCTTTTAGACTAGAGCCTGTCGTTTCTTTCTTCTTTATATCTTCATTCTCACCATAATAAGTGTAACAATGCACGCGGGTATGAAATTGCAAGCAATGAGCAACGCAACCGGACCCGTTCCATGAAGTGTACGAGGTAGGCAAGTTTTCCACTGTAGGACTCGGTCTTAGCATCGGGAGGGGGAGGGGGGGGCGTCAGTATGATTGTTGGTAAAAGATAGGAGCGCACAGCTATCATTTGATAAGGCTTCCACCTACGAAAAATTAAAATTGTCAGAGCCTTGCCATTTTTTCTGATATATCTTTCTCGTAGTTGCGGACGCGATGCTGAAACGCGACCATTGGATGCACTTTATGAAATACGTTCTAAGATCATCCGAACAGCACGTATTAGCTGAACACCCATAAAAGCACGCAGAGATATAAATATCTCCAGCTTACGGAAGCAAAGCCTTAACGAAGGAAAACATTTGGCTGCAGAAAAAAGAAAAGGTGATAACTTAGTATTTTTCGACCTAATAATTATTTTGCTTCAGTATTTCAGCTGTTAAGTGACAATCCATGTAAAAGCCCTCAGGTTTACAAATTGCCTGTCTTGTGTTACTAATGCAAACATGCAACTGTTGTCGAATCAAAATAGCGGCAATAAAAAAATGGGAATTTAAATTTTTGTCTGTATTCTTTCTCATAAAAATGGCCCACAGGCTTAGGGAAAGAGAAAAAGGTGGATACGGTAAGGCGGGTACAGGCCAGAAGCACGTACGAAGTCCAGGAGTTTCCGAAGACAGGATTTCATTTCCAGTAGGCTTCTGGGTCCACTGCGGGGTATCTCCGCCTGGGAAAGACGGCATTTCCAGTCCGCCCGCGTTCTTGGACAGGTCCAGATTTCGCACCGCTAGCGCAAACTTGCACTAAAGTTTAAAACCATTCCTAAGTTTGCTGTACAAGAATCATAGGTGAAGTATAATGTGAAGTTATTTGACTAACAGAACCCAAGTTGTAAATTTCGGAGGTTCACTTTCACGTAATAAATCAGTCACTAAGGGTGTCCCACAAGGCTCACTTTTAGGCCCTTTACTTTTCCTGGTGTACATTAATGATCTTCCTCACTGCTTAACCAGTACTTCATCTATTCTATATGCTGACGACACGACTATATTTACTAATAGCAAATGCATAAATACTGTAATAAAACGACTAAATTCTGACCTAAGCAACTTATATGCGTGGTGCACAAGTAACAAACTTCACATCAACCCTTCGAAACTCAGTTTATGCTTTTTCATACACATAAACGCGTCATCGCGCCCGCGTCACCACTCGTCTTACAAACTCATGTTCTCTCACCTGCACATGAAGTTGTCTTCCTTGGCGTCAAACTTGACCCCCAACTTAAGTTTAACTTGCATGTTGACATGGTCTAAAAAAAAATGCCTTTGGAATAAGAGTACTAATCCTAACGCGCTCGTATTTTCCACAAAAGGTTAGAAATTCACTTTATTACGCATTTATTCATTGTCACTTGCAATACTGCATCTCAGTTTGGGGAAACACATATTGCTCGCACATAATACATCTACAACATTTACAAAATCAAGCCTTGAGGATCATTAACTTCTCTAGTTACATGTCACATGCATACCAATTTTCAGTTCCTTAAATATACTACCATTACGTTACATGCTCCAGCTCAAATTGGTTTTACTAATATACCGCACACTGAATCATGAAATAATTTTACATGCATTTAATAACTCTGCTCTTACCAACAATAACAATACAAGATTTTCCTCTAACAGCAATTTTTTACTCTCTCGAATAAACACTAATTATGGAATGTTTACTTCCCTTTTTACGGCCATTAAATACTGGAACAAACTACCACCCCATATTAAAGCCTGCCGTACAACCTTAACATTCAGGCGAGATACGAAGAAATATTTACTAACGACACTACTGGCTACTGATTCATTACTATAAGTATATATTGTGTACAAATCTATCCCCCAGTTTTCAATGATTCTGTACTTACCTATTGTTTCGACAGCTTTTATTTATTTGTTATTCTATATCTTCCTTTGTCTTCTTTTTTCTCCTTTCTTAGGCATTTTAAATTTTTTGTCGCATAGTCCATATAACATTTGTACTTTGCGTATTGCAAGCATATATTTGTTTCTAATTATCTGTTACATCAACCCCGTGTTCTTTGACATGTGTCATTCCTAGGCTTCCATAACGTGTCATTTACTACATATCTATTTATTTATACGCTGTATCGGTTTCATTTGCTTGTGTTTTGATCTTCTATTATTGTAAGCAACTGCTTGTATTTGTTTATTTTGTTTATGTTTATTAACTTTCTGTTTTCTGATGTCTGTCGCTGCTATGTTGCCATAATGTAATAATTCATGCAATGTTAAATTACTAATAGGAGGTCCCCCTGACAGTTCTTGTAACTCCGGGACCTCCTTCTGTACTAATGATGAATGATGAAAATAAAAAAAAAATAATTGGCGTGTTTCTGGTACGCAAAGCTTCTTACACACACACACACACACACACACACACACACACACACACACACACACACACACACACACACACACACACACACACACACACACACACACACACACACACACACACACACACACACACACACACACACACACACACACACACACACACCCCGCCGTGGTTACTCAGTGGCTATGGTGTTGGGCTGCTGAGCACGAGGTCGCGGGATCGAATCCCGGCCACGGCGGCCGCATTTCGATGGGGGCGAAATGCGAAAACACCCGTGTACTTAGATTTAGGTGCACGTTAAAGAACCCCAGGTGGTCGAAATTTCCGGAGTCCTCCACTACGGCGTGCCTCATAATCAGAAAGTGGTTTTGGCACGTAAAACCCCATAATTTAATTTTTCACACACAGACACGCACACACGTGCGAGTGGGCTGGAAGGAACAATGCTTTCTCAATAAGTCATCTTCTCAGCGAACCAGATTGAAAATATTTCATCACTATTTTCCTCTTCGCAGTCAGCATCTCATTTATTGGGCGTTTGTGTCATGTAAGCGTATGCTTATCGCCGAACATGCGTGAGCCGTTTCGCATCCTTCGAACATACGCTGATCAGATGCGATAGCGCTGTCCGCACAATTTGTTTTCAAGTGCAATTAACTTTATCGCACTCTTTCGTTTTGTACGCTGCCCGTACCGACGTACGCTCTGTGTTGCACTGAGCAGGACGATCCTGTACCGTGCTGAGTAGTGCTGCGGAAACTACAAGCTCTCGAGCTTTGAACTTACTCGAGATATGTCCACTCCAAGAAAAGACATCGCGCAGAGACCTCGGTGGCGACTTCGGATACATGGCGGGTATATATCATGAACAGCGGTGTTTTGTTTTTTGATGTTCCTTTTTTTATCGTTAGTAGGGATGTAGAAGGAGTACGCGAAGAAGTGACATGCTCGGCAGGGGCGCCTTAATATGGAGACGAGTGGGAGGCAACGATTCTACCAGCTGCCGCCTGTCATAGTTCGCGCACGCGGCAGAAATGGGGACACGCTGGCGACATGACTCTGGCCTTTCCCTGTCGCTCCTCCATTTGTCTAGCGCCAGGGTTAGTGCTCGCGCAGCTGTCGCACATGTCGTTCTATCAGCTAGGCCTGCAGAAGCAGACCAGCAGCCGGGAGAAGTTATTCGATGCATGCCACAGCTCTATGTCCTTTGCCCATTGTCGCTAAGGGCCCCCCTGCTCCCGCTTCTGCTCCTGCTCTCTGCTCGAGTACCCTTGGCTCGCTCTGTAGCGTCTCAATGCCTTTTCCTACAGTTCTGGTGTTTATGATCTTCACCATCGACAGGTGCCTGACGTGTCCTTTGTTTGGGTGTTCTTGTGATTACCTCTAAAAACTGTACAGTTCTTAGTGATTCAAACGCGATTATCTGCTCGATTTGCGGCCGGCGCTTTTTTTGCGCCATTGTCGAGCACTGGGTGATAACTGGATGATGCCTGGGGAGACAAGTGCAGCCACACTGTGTCACAAGAGCCCTCGCATATACAGTATGACACAATGTATCTGCTGGATGTTCCCAGCGCCCACCGTTTGCCGTAAAACGCGCCCACAGGCATGCGCTCTAGGTATTGCCTTTCAATCGATCGCTGAGCACTGGACATGCAGCCACCTCTTTGGCGAAGTCTTCCCTGAGTGTCTGTGAGCATGACGCGAAATTCTTTATTTCACAGTATAGAAGACACTCACCTCAATACGCCCAAGGAAACACTTTGTCGCCTACAAATGTATTTGCGTCTTTAAGTGAGGCGTCGCTCGTGCCAGTGCGAAATTTTAATTCAAGGATATCAATTATTTTTTTTTGCTTCGCAAATATGGCATATTTGAAACCATATTTGTTGTTTTAATTTTATGACACGGTAATTATGTTTTTATAGACATTAACAGTCCGAATGTACCGTCGAACACTAGATCTTTGAAGTATCACATGACTTCTGCTTGCCTTGATGTGAAACGAACATACTGTCGCGAGCCTTTAGAAGTACTGTTGGGGGTTTAATAAACCACAGAGCAGCTGGCTTCTCGAAAACGCGTCCGTAGGGGTTGGCTCGCGAGTAGGGAAGAGAAGCGCGGTCTTCTTTTTTCTCTTGAGCTCGACCCACTCTTGCCCTCGACACACTACCTACATTTGGCATTATCCCCTCTTCCGAACAAAAGCATCGTCTCCATGCTGCGAAACAGGCGTAACCAATAGAAACAAAATAAACAAACGAACAAATTTACAACGCAGACAAAGCGAAAGTAGAAAAAAGAAAAAGAAACGTGCCGCTAGCACAGATAAATAAAAAGCACAAACAAAGAACGGTAAATTAGAGAAAGTAAAATTATGAACGCGCAGTGTACGTCTTCGTGCACACAACATGAATTATGTCCGAGCTCGGTTGTCTTCGTAGCTTACGTCAATGACGTGGTGTAGTGCTTTATAAGGAACCAAAATACCGGCTCAGCAACTTTTCATAGAGGTCACGGCGGCGAAGAGGCGTCCACACCCAGACTTGGTCTCCGGGGTTGTAGAACGCGTCGCTGGGGCACACGTTGTAACGTCGTGCGTCCGTCTGCTGCCGCTGCATGCCGATGTGCAGCCGCGCGAGCTGCCGAGCTTCCTCGGCACGCTCAGCAAATTCGTCGGCTTCAGTTGTCAAGTGGTCGGCGCGTGTTCACACGGCAGCATAGCATCCAGCATCGCCTTGACTTCGCGACCGTAGAGAAGACGAAATGGTGTGAATCGCGTCGTCTCTTGCACGGCGGTGTTATATGCGAAAGTCGCGTAAGACAAGATCTGATCCCGTGTTGTGTGTTGAACGTCGATGTACGTGGAGATCATGTCTGATTTTGTATTATTCAGTCGCTCGGTAAGTCCGTTGGTCTGTGGATGATACGCACTCGTCATTCAATTCCTGGTGTTGCTCAATTCATAAACTTCATCCATAAGCTGGGCTGTGAATGTTGTCCCTCTATCGGTTATGACAGTGGAGGGACCACCGTGAAGCAGTACGATGTGGCGCATGAAGAATTGCGCTACCTCGGATACCACGGCTCGTGGGATCGCCTGCGTCTCAGCATAACCTGTTAAATAATCAGTCGCAGCGATCACGCATTTGTTGCCGTCGGCAGAAAGAGGCAATGGTCCGAGAATGTCCAGGCCGACTTGGTCGAAAGGCATGTGAAGTGCTTCGATTGGCTGAAATGAAGCCAGCCGGCTTAACGGCCGGATTCTTCATTCACGACAGCCTTTCACGACAGCCTTTAGCATACTGTTTGACTTTTGCGGAAAGCCCGGGCCAATAGTACATTTCGCTTAATCTAGCGAATGTTAATGAGAAGCCTAAATGACCAGGCGTGGGTTCGTCATGGCAAGCGAAGGAAACGTCGTCTCACATGTCTCTTAGAACCACCAGAACGTAAGCACGGCAGTTCGAACAGGCATACCTTATGGCTGTGCCGTGGCCGTTTAAATGATCGATGATCGGTCGAATCTCAGCGTTGTCACGCTGCCGTCTGATCAAGCCCGACGAACTAATGGCGCCCAGGAAGCCGTAATCGTCCTCTGTTTCCTGACTGACAGGATCAATGGGTCGGCGAGACCGTGTTTGGACGTAGCTATCTCTCCACTATCGTTTAGTGTTTTGAAAAGTGTTGCCGCAGATGGCCCAACGCGGCCGTGCAAGTAGAACAGTTATGTGTGTGACGCGAGCGTATGCGTGAAAGCGCCGAGGCGACGGCACCATAAAAAAGATTGGCTTGGCGACAACGACGATAGTATGACGGTGACGATGAAGGCTTCACGACAGACAGACAGACAGACAATGAACTTTTATTTAAGTCGTGAGGGCTTGACGACAATTTTCTTTTTTACTTTGGGCGAATAAACTCCATTTGTTTCGTCACGGCATGTGCCAGTCTCGAAGGCGGTGCTATGCCACATAATATCTCGAAGCACTACGAAGTACGAAGCAGTTAGTAAGTACTGGGTAAAGTGGAGCAATCTCGAAGGTGGAGCAATGTCGCATAGCGTTTCAAACCACTAGCTGCCTACAGCAAAAAACGGTGCACATTGCCACGCTGTCTCTGATAAGCTACTTATTGCTAAGCGGCATGATGCTTCTGTGGGACCGTGTTAATGGTGACAGTTAATCAGGCCTTTCATTGCTGTGTCTATGGCCTAATTGAAACGGGAAACGTGTTCTCCCTTTCCCGTAGGGATATTGTTTCTATGTGGCATAACACAACCGCGCCAGTAGACTCAGCGTGCTAGTTAGCACGACCTAAGTGTGCATGCGGCTGTGTCCTAATCCGTAAAGCATTGGGCTATTGCTCCGATTTTAACCATTAGACACGCAAAATTTTATTGAGGGGCCCTAAACACACGCCAGGAAGTCTGGGCCCTTCCGATAGGGACTGGGCTTAGGGAAAGAAAGCTTCGCATTTAAAGGGGACAAATTTTCCCTCTAATGAACCTTCCTCCACTTAGGGGATTTTCGCAGAACCGCAATTTGCTATTTGGGGGAATTTTCGTGCCCTAAGCGCGTACATGAACAAGGCATCCTGTCTAGCAGACATAAATGCCGATGCCAGCTCCTGCGGCATTAATAGATCCCGGCAATCAAACCCGCCGTGGTTGCTTAGTGGCTGTGGCGTTGGGCTGCTGAGCCCAAAGTCACGGGCACAAATCCTGGTCACGATGGCCGCATGTCGATAGGGGGCGAAATGCGAAGACACCCGTGCACTTAGATTTAGGCGCATGTTAAATAAACCCAGGTGGTCCAAGTTACTCCGGAGTCACTCACTACGGCGTGCCTCATAATCAGATGGTCCTTTTGGCACGTAAATCCCCGTTATTTCAATTTTCAGTAATTAAAGGTTACATCTCGTAAAAAATCACAGGAGCTAGTCAGCCAGCGACGAATTCTCTTGTACTAAAATAAGAAGGTGGTGAAATTTCCATTATCTTCGGTGAACCGCGGGAGTTCCCGAGCATATGTTATGCGCGCAGTTATCTCTCGCCAGGCGAGGGTACTCATACACCCAATGAAACTTCACTTAGCCGTATGTTTATTCCTGTCCAGTTATTTCTTGTTGATGTCGTAATGTTCACACTAATGGAAAACTTTTGCCCAAGCTTCTTTTTGTGTATACGTGCGCGTTCATGCACGCGTAGAGAAATGAGATCAGCACTTTGTGGTGAGGCACCACTTGGGACTTGCTCTGTAGCGCCTTTGAACTAGTAATGAGGTGCAATGACGGAAGCAAAACTGAAGTGCACAGCTAACGCCAAAATTTTACAGTACACGTGATCTGAGGAACAGTTGGATATCTGTCGAGCCTCACAACGCGGCCTATAGATGCGCATTTACACCGTCTACTAATATTTGTGAACAACATTGTGACGTTAAGATTTAATGACTGCTACTGCAGGCTGCTCGAAAGTTAAGTGTTTTTTGGGATACCGTGGTCCGCAAGCTACTGTGGTTGATTATACTTAAGCTTAATAAACTGTCCTCGTAATTTTCTCGTGAGAGTAGCAAAAGCTTGCGATATTCTAATCTACCTAGACAGCTTGTGTCATCGTAAGCTCCATCACGTGTACGTGATCAGCAAAAGTACCTAAATCTCAGTCTACTGACCAGGCCACTGTCCACCGCTCATACAAAAATGCTGATCCATCGCCTTTGTGCAACTTGAGGAGAAATCCAACTGCCTTGGGGAAGCACTGCTTCAGTCTAGAGTGCTTCCTTGTTTGCCGACACAGAGGGGTGGCACCACCGACGTTTCGAAATCAAGACGCGCATTGGAGGCAGACAGCCGGATCTTTATTTCTTTCCTCCACAGCGGGCGACGCCGTACGCTCCACCGACTGCCTCCCTACGTCGCTGGCATCAGAGCATGTGCCAGAAGCTGCGCACCCTGATTCGATGCTAAAGCTCTTATGTACTGCTTTAATATCGTTTTTATGTTGTTCTTTTGCACTCTTCTGGTCACCGGTTTCGTTACGAGGTGCATGATTGTTGTCGTTTTGTTTTTTCAGATACATTGAGCGTACTCACGTTTTGATGGCTCGTCAGGCTCCAACGGAGAGACGCCTTCGGTCGCAGATGATGGTGGAAAGAAGCGTGTCAGCGCTTTTTTTTAATACGTTAGCATTAGGAGTGTCACAGCAGAAAATATGTGTGAAGAGTGGAAGGTCACGTCGTATTATATATATATGTATATATAAGTATGTATTAGAAAAAAAGCGTTTCTGGATCCGGGCAAATAAATACAGTGAAAGCGGGGCATATGTGCCTGTGTACTGCAAGGCCTACATGTGCAAACCACGTTTTTTTGAGATGAGGATTCTTGGCAGAAGTAGATTTCAAACAGCACGTGAGCTAATGGAAGCTTATTATATAAAAAAGAAAGGTACAAATTGCATTAGCGATACATCTACCGTGCTACATAAATCAGAAACTAGATTGTTTGACCGCTGGGTAACGTAGATCTGTGAACAGCCAGCGCATGCGTGTATGTGTATTCATGTGTCACATCCTAAATTAAATTAGTTGGAAGTGCCGCCCGTGTTCTCTTTATCTGTCTTCCTTTTGTGTGTGTTCAATTGCGGCAAAGGACATGTCTTTCAGCAAGCACCAACCAGGCCAACAAGCAGTTCTCTTGAAAAATACAGTGAAGTGGACGCGCATATACCTCGCTTCATACGCGGGTTTACTTCACTGTATATATACATATATATATAAACGAGAGGAAAAGGGGTTAATTGGTTGGAACGATGTATCATAATGTTAACCGAGGGGGCCGATATTTATTAGTCATATCATAAGAAGCCAACAAACACTGACACCAAGGACAACATAGGGGAAATTACTTGTGCTTAATAAATGAAATAAAGAAACGATAATTTAATGGAAATGAAAGTGGATGAAAAAACAACTTGCCGCAGGTGGGGAACGATCCCACAACCTTCGCATTTCGCGTGCGATGCTCTACCAATTGGCTATACCAAAGGTTTTCATCCACTTTCATTTCCATTAATCTATCGTTTCTCTATTTCATTTATTAAGCCCAAGTGATTTACTCTATGTTGTCCTTGGTGTCAGTGTTTGTTGGCTTCTTATTATATGACTATACATACATCGTTAGGAAATCTATTTACCTCGAAAGCACATGAACAGCAGGAACTTCCGATGACGCCACGTCTTACACAAATCGCGCACGTAGCATGGCGTCTATATTTAAAGAATTACCCAAATTTAGTGAAACGCTTGTTTTTTATCTAGTACTTCGCAGGCACTGAAAGGCCGTGGAGATCTTGTGAAAATAATGACCATTGGGCCAAACGTTGGCGGCCTGAAAGTGAATCGCTCAGTGTTATTTCATTTGCCAGTGTTTGAAATAATGTAGTGACAAGTCAGCATTGCCTTACCATGGTATGTCTACGACATTTCGTGAAGGGATGATCGATGCGCGCAGGCTGCGTTATGGCTCCTTCCTGCACGGCGTCTCACTAGACCTGAGCACCAGTGTACAGTTTATAAATTGCTATGCCTACGCGAAGCGCAAGTTCGCCTCCTCTTTAGTATGTCCGCTTAGGGATGATGGTAGGCGCGAGTACCGTGCTCTGGCCAACCTGTACCTGCAATTATACCTAGCAGTGCCCTAAATTCGGAGCTTGAATAAGTGGATTGTGTGGTATGTCACGCAATGAGTAACTTTCCTTTTATAGCTGACAGTGCGTCAAGTATGTTCTATGTCAGTTCATCCGATCAGGTTTGTCGCATTTTACGCAAGCGGCGCGGAACTTTCAAGACAACTCAAAATATACCAGCTTTCCTTCATTAAGCAAACGGTACCCACTTGTTTCTTCCCTTCGTTCCTACCTTCCGTTTCTGTGTTTCTATCCCCTCCCTTCTGAAGAGTAGTCAGGCGTTGTGCCCCTTCCGGTGGCAGTTGCCAGCCTGCTCTTCGCTTTCCATTTCCGGTCAGATGTACATATGTTTTCAAAATAAAGGCTATTATTAATAATAATACCTACCCTTGCTATATTGTTATGTGTTTCCCGACTTTCTGCGCTTCCGGCTGCCTCTATGCACACGCACTCACTGCGTGTTTCGTAAGCCGCGAGCACCCTCTTCTTATTCATGGGCACCCGCGGCAGCCGTGCAAAGGCAGCCAGCGCTTCCGTATTCACGGATATTTAAGTCGTCCCGTCACGAACAGCAGATTGATGAAGCGCGAGCACTGGTGTGTTCACACCAGGCGCCCTCCAGAGTGCAGCGCATGAGCACCGCCCTCGCTGGCCACGCTCTCTCTCTCTCTGTCTCGCATCTTTCCCCCTATTTTAAAGCTCCAACATCGCGCGTAAGCATGCACTGCTTTAGTGGGCTTTGAGTGCATGTGTGCCAATGGCAGGGAAGGGATAGGGGGATTGATAAGGTACGAGAAGCCACGGCGACAGGCGCCAGCTCCCTCTGTCCATCAATCTAGTGCGGCTCCCTACCGCCCATGGTCTCGCACTTTCTCGTCCGTGCTCCCTTTCGCTGGCCTTCATTTTCCCCGCGTTTTCTGCGCTAAATGTCGGCTGCGGTTGTCGCCTAGCGATGGGCAATGAGGCGTTCCTTAGCGCGTCCATTGAAACGTGAATATGAGATTTACCGCTTCTTCACCGCCTCGTTCCCTTTCCTATTCATCCGTTTTTCGTGCCTGGCCAGCCAGCATGATATGAAGCTACGACGGCCGTAACTCACGTGCCTTTGGTGTCTTCTTTTTTTGAAGACAGGAATTTTATCAACAGCAGTTTAGATAAAACACGCGAAGCCTGCATTCCGTGCAGCCTTCATACCGCATTGGTTTTGTTTGCAAAAAAATATGGCAATGGCATGTTTCTGGCCATGGGGAAAGCAATAAAATGTCGCCGGCAATGGAGAAGAGAAACATCCTATCAATCATTTTTCCACTCACCATTGACACACTATGGTCTAAAATGAATGCTAGCTAATGTTTTATTGCCTGCGATTTTCACCCTTTATTTCTTTAGCTATACGATGACAACTACCTTCTTATTTATTCTTATTTAAATATCTGAAGGCCGACAACATGAATCAGCATAAATGAAGGCAGTTGAGACAGCAGGTAGTTTGTTTTCTAGTAATCTTCATGACTGACCCTCGGGTAGTGCCCGAAATGACAGAAGCTCCATTACAATTCTAGAAAGAGAGTTTTATGGAGACCTTGACATGGAAAGCTTCGTCATTAAAACTGTTTACGAATATTAAACGCGTTGGTAGCCGGACACTCAAACAGCCCGCCGCAGTGTCTCAGTCAAGTCAAAGACCGACTGTATTACCTCAGGAAGTTACAGGCACGCTAGTGCTCTCGCGCACGTGTATATATATATATATATATATATATATATATATATATATATATATATATATACGTGCGCGAGAGCACTAGCGTGCCTGTAACTTCCTGAGGTAATACAGCCGGCCTAATATATATATATATATATATATATATGTATGTATGTATGTATATATATATATATATATGTGTGTGTGTGTGTGTGTGTGTGTGTAAATGTGACAAACATCATCGCATGATGAACGTCCAAGTTAATGTGATTAGCAACGAAGCAAAGTAGCGTCACACCGTTTTGCCACCACATAGACGCGTAGTGTATGAGGCGTGTGTGCAGCCGGGCTCTTCTCTTGCGCTTTCTTCTGTAAACGCTGGGTCATTCAGCGGTGCCGCCGCAAAATCGGCGCATTAACGCTTCTGTGAATGTATATGACACGGGCTCGATTCCGCCTAAGTAACCCTTGAAACCTTACATATTTTTGTTTGTTTTTGCCATTGAAGGGTGGCACATACCGATTGGCACACAATTACACAGGTTGGCTTAAATGTTTGCTGAAGAGCGGTACATATAGCCTGTGGCACATATCCTGCACTGACCCAAGTTGGCGTCAAGGAGCTTCACTGAAGAGTGGCACATAAGGAATATTATTATTATTATTATTATTATTATTATTATTATTATTATTTGTTTTGAGCACATATACACAATAAATAGGAAAGGGAAAGCCAGGAGCAGGCTGGCAACTGCCACTGGAAGGGGCAGAACGCCTGCCTACTCTTCAGAAGGGAGGTGACAGCAACACAGAAATGGAAGATACGAAGGAGGGGAGGAAAGAGGAAAGGAAGAGCAACAGGAGAAATCTAAAGACTAAAGTAGAACACAGTACAGATCACACACAGTAGGCCGGTCAGTGAAGATCACGCTACTACAGAATTTGAATAGAATAGTTTCTACGCTACAAACGTGAACCTAAGTTAGTTAATTCTAGAAAAGTAAGTAGGGCGCGATGAGCCTCATTACGTTTAGACGCACAACCACTGGGGTATAAACATTCGTCGAGTGTCGTACACCACAGGCAAAGCAGATGATACTTTCTCACTAGCGACATGCGCTGCGCACTGAAAGTGGGAGGCTCAAATATAAGGTGCTGAAGAGCTCTCACAGCAGCCACAAGACGTACTCAATGGACTTTCCACACATCTTTGTCTGTATAAACGTTCGTACAAGTTCACGCACCCAACCTTCGGCTTGCGCAGTTGTGCTCTAGCGTGACGAGGCAAGCCTCGACCGCAAACACGGAGCGGGAACGTTCCATTTGCGACGCGCTGGTCTGGATGGTGCTTGAGTAGGTGACGATATACACAGTAACGCAAGTTGGAGTAAAATTGGTTAAGTGATGATGAGAGAGAGAAGGGAGGAAGGCAAGGCAGAGAGGTTTACCAGACTGAGTCCAGTTTGCTACCCTACACGTGGGGAGGGGGATCGAAAGAGAGAGACAGAATACGTGAGTCTATATCGCACTTTCACATGCGCTAAACTTCGTGCAGCATGTCTACAGTCGGGGACTCAAGTTTGTCGCCTCCAGGTATCGAGGAGGCGCTCGAATGGCTTTCTGGGCTGATGGACTATGAGGCCAGGCTCCCAAGATCTTTGCTTCTGTAAATTGTATATCGTCAAGTCTATTCAACGCACGTCTGACGTTGATTATAGAGGCAATAACAGTGACAGACAAGATTATTGATGGTCTCTTTGCACTTGTACTTAGCGCACAAGGGTACGTTCGTCATTCCAATAGGATAGTTGTAGGTGAGATGATAGGGGCGCATACCTAGTATCACATACCCAGTGACCCAAGGTGGTACGACAGTTGTTTTCGAGCTCGCTTTCATCAATACAACAGCCCAACGCTCTACACAACATACCGCAGATTTCCTGTGACACAAGTTAGCGGGAAAACTGTTTAGCCAGCCAGTCAGCCAGCCGGCCGGCAGGCCGGCCAGCAAGCCATCCAGCCAGCCAGCCAGCCCGCCAGCCAGCCAGCCAGCCGGCAGGCCGGACAGCAAGCCATCCATCCATCCAGCCAGCCAGCCAGCCAGCCAGCCAGCCAGCCAGCCAGCCAGCCAGCCAGCCAGCCAGCCTACCAGCCAGCCAGCCAGCCTGCCAGCCAGCCAGCCAGCCAGCCAGCCAGCCAGCCAGCCAGCCAGCCAGCCAGCACAGAATGCCCCTGCTTTTTCTTTAAGCTCCCGGTAGTTCATTCCGTACGCCGCGGCCGACCCTAATGAACCGGCATTCAGGGACCGTCACACTCGCTCGAAAGCGGTGGCTCTTCCGCAGCAGGGAACACCACCTGACAGGCAGGCAAAGCGTCATTAGGGAATACAGGCTCCCGAGCCCTGTCTGGAGCGCACCGTGCGCTTTTCTTCTGTGGCTTATACGCTCTCAGTGTTCCTTGCACGGGCGAGCGCAGACGAAGAAAGGCAAGAACAGGCGCGGGCATCTGGCGTTCTTTTCGGCTGATCTTGCAAAGAGTTAGCACAAGCAACATACGCGACTCGCTGTGTTTTTTACTCCTTACCCGAGCCTGAGGTAACGAATTCATTGGCGCAGGGGAGCCTCCATGCTCATCGCTCTTATTTTCATCATCCGTTGTTTCTTCTTGCGTGTTGTCTTCAAAATATTTAAGATCATGTTGATGAGTGATCGAGAAAGGATGTGTTATCTGTTCAGTCAATACATCTAACCTATTTAGTTACTTCGTACTGTTAAAAAAATTATGGGGTTTTACGTGCCAAAACCACTTTCTGATTACGAGGCACAGCGTAGTGGAGGGCTCAGGAAATTTCGACCTCCTGGGGTTCTGTAACGGGCACCTAAATCTAAGTACACGGGTGTTTTCGCCCCCATCGAAATGCGGCCGCCCTGGCGGGGATTTCATCCCGCGACCTCGTGCTCAGCAGCCCATCACCATAGCCACTGAGCAACCACGGCGGGTGCTTCATATTGTGCGCAGCTAGCTTATTCGTTATCGGTTATTTGTTCATAGCAATTATGTACTTATCAATTATTTCTTAGCTTTGCACTTATTTGAGACTTGGTCTAGTGAACGTGATTGATTGGAAAACTTTATAAATGAGCAAGACAAGGGAGCGGGAAGGGTAGGTCCCTAGTCTAGCACTCCAGTGGCCGTCACTGTACGCTTTTCCTACTCTGTGGCGCTAAACGTAAAATCATTCCAATCTGTTTTTATTCTAAACTCCTGACGTCAGATTTACGTAACCGCCGACGCAAGCATCGGGTGGCGACCCAGTGCTGCCTGAACTACCGAATCGAAGGCTGTCCTCGTTTATAGGAAGTCACGTTTGTTTGCTTTAAAAATAAATAACACTGGCAACATTGACCCGTTTTTCTTTTGTTATTGGCTGGCAAGAGGCAAGAAACACGCTCAAGTGTGGAGGCTTTCGATTAGGACAAGCGAGCGCAGTGAAAATATATAGCCGGATGAGGAGGGTGGTGCCGGCTTCTGCGGTTGTTCCGCTACCCGTTACTTAGGCTGCGGTGGCTGCTTGAAAATCTCAGTGGCATGCAATGGAAGGTTAAGAATGCCTCTAAAACGGGTCCTCGGCAAAGAAGAGTTGGCACAGCGATGTCGTATACGTGGCCAGAAGGGCTCGATAGCGTTATACTGGCACGCAAAAAGCTTAATTCCAGGCAAATAAATTCATGCTCTCCGGCAGGTGCGAGTAGCCAGGTGCGAGTACCTGAGGGATCAACGGGCAGCCATATTCTATTCCCTTCTGAACGGGGCAATATCCGGCTATCCGAAAAAATAAACTAAGTTTTTTTGGCGTATTCATGCATCTTTGGTGCGCACACGTCACTCTGACGCGGTCTTGTGACGTCGCGTGACAGACAGGCGAAGTGGGCGGAGCCCCAAACGTTTGATCAATAGCAGAGCACTAATGGCAAAAAAAGCGGTGAATCTGCAATATTTGCTTTCGTTTTGTTCGGTCTAATTATGCATAATCAGTGTGCACATATCGTATCAGATGAGGCGTTCTCGCAGTTTTTGCGACGTCGCGTGACAGACCGGCCGAAGTGCGGGTGCTCAAAAAGTTTTTGACCGTTCGTGGAGGGCTGAATGCAGAATCTGAATAGAAAAGTTTGGAATAACTTTATGTTATAGCGCCCCAGGTCAGTATAGAATACTTCTGCTGCTTTTTCTGTGTCATCCGAATTGCTGATGGCATTAGCCTCGTAACGTTTTTATATAGGCTGCCTAAAGGTGAGGTATTCATAATGAAGGCATATAAATTATTCACCAGAAGTTATCAGCACCGAGTGATCACTCGTAAATTAGTGCCTCTGCTCAATAGTCGGGCTGTCATGCAGCAGAATCATTCAGATCAGTCCACGCTCACATCGACGTCTCTTCCTCGTTACTTTAGTAAGCGTTGAAGTCCTGTTACCATATTGTTCAAAGACAAGCAAATTTCCGACAACTTCAAATTATGAATTCTTTATTCAATGCCCGTTGAATAGCAACGGCTATTGAAGTCGCACTCAAAAATTAGAATATTAGCACGTACGTAATAACCTACCGAATCGTTTATCTGTTCTCTTATTCAGCAAAAATGATTCACAGTGAACATTACAAACGTTATATTGATGTCGATTTCACGTTGCAGATCAGCCCTATATGTTGCGATATTTAACAAACCTGTGACGGGTGCTTCAACGCATGAATATTCGATTCACAAAGTTGAGTATCGGAACGTGTGAAGAATGAATCACGAAAAAAGTGCGTAAATTGGGGCGGATGTTCTTTGTGGCATTTAAGAAATATACTGATGGCGCGAAAATAATGTTCTTTACAATCTGGTCGTTTCACTCGCCCCTTGAAGACCTAGCTTACGAGCTCGAGCCGGCGCAAAAAAAAAATACATATGTGCTTACAATAGGATGATAAAGAACGTCATTATAAAACAAAGCTTCAGTGGTCGCATTTCAAATGGAATTCAATACCCTGTTTATAATTGCCAGCGTGTATTACGACATTCCCGTATTATTTTAGCTTAAACAAAGAGGCTCGAGAGTTAATCTGTGCTTTTACAAAAGGAGGAAGCTCACAAAGACATGGAAAAATGTTAATCCTGTTGATACACGGGCTACCAAGAACTGCGCCATTTTCTTCAGCGTAGCGAAAAAAAAATGTTTTTAGTTGTTGTTTTTGTCAAGTCACTTTGTTGTATTTCTTTTTTATTTCTGGTGACCCACTATGTCTTCTGTTTTCTTTCTGAAACGCACTTCATCTGCGTTTTCCCGAGCCGACAGACTGTCACGAGCATTTCCCGCTAACATTATTTTTTCTCCAGACCCCAAACGGAGGAGACAATAGAACAAAAGAAAAAGAAATAGGGTTTAGCAAAAAAAGCAACACGCTCGAAAATGAAAAGCAAAGATAATGAAAAAAGGTACAGGAGCCAAGTTTGGAGAAGCTGCAAAATGACTGTGGTGAAGACGGGAAGCTTTAATAGCTGAAGCGCTCACGGTCCATTTGGGCGATTGGAACTTGCCGACAAAGTGCCTCACGCCGTAGCCGTGCGCTGCCCGTCTCACGTCTGTCCATCCACCCGCCTGCGTGTCTGCTTTCGCCTGTTTGTTTCGGCTGGTGCGTGCCCTTCCTGGGTGCCCGAGCTAGTCCGCGCTTTGCTCTAAATGGGACAGGGGGCAGGAAAGTTTTGTGTTTTGAACACAGAGAACTGAACTGGAAAAGAGAAGTTTATTCCAAGAAAGCACCGAGGGGGGGGGGGGGGGGGAGTACACGAACAATATGCTCCGTTCTTATGGAACCACTCAACCTGATGTCATACAGGGTGATTTTTCTCGTTAATAAAGGAAATACTTTTATTTCATATTTGTGCCATAAACCTTCAATGAAACGCGAGGTACAAGCTTTTCACCTCGAGGCAAGTCTGTTTTCCTCATATCTTGAACGCTGCTTGGCTATCGCGTTAACAAGAAGAGTAAGCATGCGAGTGTCTAAGGAACATTGATTATAGTATATTTTTTCTTTCTGCCAACGTTTGGTCTTGTGGATGAACATTAACCCTACTCCACGACCACGAGCAAGACAATAATCTGCTTTTGTGTCTTTTTGTTCCTGTGCTCGAAGTGCAATCCTGTTGGCTTTTTTTCCTAGACAGTTTGTTGAGAGTGGTGGACGCTGCTGAATAGCAGGTAAATTCTGCTAGGAATGTCAGGCTAGCCTCAGAAGGCAAGGACATGAAAAAGCTGTTAAGGATATTTTTACGCCAAATGTTTTTTTAGTTGCATGGTTGAGCTGAGCAACATTTGAGCAACAAGCTATCATTCGAGTTGGTGCGTGTGTTTGTCGTTATTGCACTATAACTTTTCTAACAGGTTATATCCTGACCGAAAACTGGTGAAATGTCTTTATATTGACAATCCTCATTCTAGTCATTAAAAATCGTCGCTCAACAGCTTCTGGCACGTTATACATGCGCCTGTAACTGCACGGCAAATATTCGAGTCGAAATTTCAATGTATACGCGTCATAATTGCATAGTAAATACATTAAGACAAAAAAGAAAACGCGAAGTAGAACACGTAAGCTGCGCGTCTTTTCTGTGGTATTTGCGGGCTCAGTAAGCACATGCGAAAAAAAAAAAAATACCAGGAGTGAAGGTGCACTGTATGACCACCTTGACGAGTTCTTATGAGCGGGCTTGCTTTCCTTTTGCGGCTTACGAATCAGTGGCGCCGCTCAGCGCAGGGATATTCTGGCGTTCCATGCAAGCTGCATGCTTCTTCGCACTGCACGGGAACATCTTAGCGTTCCGGATAATTTTCCTCAAACTGCTAACGCGACACTGGAGTTGATCAATATTTTTTTAAAAGTACCGAAGGCTCTTTTAAAGCCCACGTTTCAGCTTTAAACTTAGCGATGAGTCAGAGGCTCATTACTGCTGTTCGCAGTAACTGAATTGAGTGGCTGAAAGAGACAGTATACTCAAACTATTTTTTAATGTTTCACCATCCAACAGAAGGACAAACGTAGCGCTGCGATCTAGCCTCTATGGTCCTGCGTTAGGTATGCGGCCGCAGACAAAAGTGGAATGTCTATTGCCTCAAGGCAGGCAAGTGGAGCTCGAGGTACTGCGAGAGCACAGAAGCAAATTTTTTTTTTCGCATTGAAAACATTTTTAATAGGCTTTGATATGTTGTTCTTTGCATTAATTATAGCCTGACTCTTTAGTCACGTACGGCAATGTACTCCAAATACGCACCAAGCAGTTTACTGTTCGTGTTCATGTACACGCATCTCGAGCGGAGTTTGGTGCTCGTCTTACCGTATTACTTCTAGTAAAATCACGACAGGCCACTCCACTGACAAGTCGAGAACACACTTTAAGCGTCGTAGGGCTAATACTGCAAAGAATGCGAGTAACGTCCAGCGAGCCCCAGCGAACATTCGCGCATCAAACCGGGACATGTAATATGCCTCAGCTGGGACACGCGCCTACATCGTAGCATACGCAGAAACAGAGACACGCAGAAAAGAAACAAGAAAAAAGAAAGTCAGACCAGTCCAGCCTAACATCAGCCAACAAAAAATCCAGAGAGCTAGGCAAGCAGCAGTGCCGCCTGCTGAGTACCTGTCATTTTTTGCGCACCGCGCCAACATATTTCGTTTCTCTTTGCCTTTTTCCATCACCCTGTCGCTACTCAACAGCAAGATAGGCTGCTTTCTTTTGGATGCCTGTGAAAGAGGAGCGAATGTTCGGAATGCCGCGCCAAATATTTTCACTTTGGCGGCGCCGCTGGGCTTTAACGCTTCCTCACATTTTTTTTTTCCAGTGAGCACTTCACCCTCACTTAACCCATGGTGTCGTTTTTTTTTTTTTTTTGGAATCCTGGTAAGTGCAGCACCTTTACCATAAACGACGCGAAGTTGCAGCCAAGTTCGCAACAGCGCTAGCATGCGACGCTCGTAACAGCGAGAACTGAGTGGGTAGCTTCAGAAAGTGTTATGGCGAAGACTGCCACGTCACTCTTAAGGAAAGGTAGCTGATGCACCTGCCATGCTTCGTTTTTGTTGTACTGTTCGGCCGCAACTGACCTGACGCCTAGTCGTCTTGCGTCAGGTAAGTAGATAAGTAAGAAAGGCCTGCTCTTTTGAGCGTCCCGTTAACGGTGAAGTTAATGACTACACGCACCTGCTGCTGTAATATATGCGTCACGTACTTATCGGCTGCATGCGGTTGCTTTAATTCTAGCTATGCCTTTCTTGTGCTCCTAACTGTGATTCCTTGTGAATTAAGGTGAGAAATCCGGCGGAATGGCTGCGTCAGAGTGCATATACTGCTCGCGAGCATTGCTTAATTATACGTTGCTTGCAAGATACGTTGCTGGAAGCTCTTGGAACACACATATAAAGTGCCGTTTCAAACTATGAAGTACTTGTACTGGTAGCCGTTTTCCCTGAATGTTGTGTACTTTGTTTCCGTAATAGCGCGTGTGGTCGTCTTGACTCCTCAGCCTTCCTTCTCGTGCATTTACTCAGTACAGTGAAGCGCGGAACCTGCAGTGTTCCCACATCCCTCCTCCCGACATCGGGCATCTTCCTTAAATTATGGGGTTTTACGTGCCAAAACCACTTTCTGATTATGAGGCACGCCGTAGTGGAGGACTCCGGAAATTTCGACCACCTGGGGTTCCTTAACATGCACCTAAATTTAAGTACACGGGTCTTTTCGCATTTCGCTCCCATCAAAATGCGGCCGCCGTGGCCGGGATTCGATCCCGCGACCTCGTGCTCAGCAGCCCAACACCATAGCCACTGAGCAACCACGGCGGGTTCGGTCATCTTCCTCGGGCACCGTATACGCTGATCCTCAGCACCGAGCACAGACATGATCCCAAGCGGTCATCTTGCTGTGCAATATCCATGTAGTAGTCCCATCTCTAATTCTGGCCTGCCCTCCTATTTCGCCGTTCACTTAAGTGTGTCTTATTGCTTCTATGCAGCATAAACCCTTCAAGTAAGTAAATCAATAAACCGGTAGTTTGGAGGAGTTCAGTTGCAGACATTGAAAATGCAAGTTTGGCGCTAAATTTGTAAGGAGAAGTATAGTTGCACACGCAATTTGCACAATGAAGGCAGCAACAGCCCGCAAAACTGAAAAATCCTTTAATATCCACTGTAATGAGAGAAACACGTAAATGTTATCTTATAAGCGAGTTCGATGAGCATAACATGTACGAAACAGTAAACAGTTAGGAATTGTATTGCAGATGTCAGCGTCGACACGTGAGCTGTTGAGGAGCAAGGGCGATTTATTAATTGCCTCTCCCAAAAAAAGTTTCTTTGTATACATTTAACAGAGTTAGAAATTCGCACACACATATGATTGCGTAATATGAGAAAATTACACATTCGTCGTGCCCGGTTTTCATACTGACCAGAACCTTGCAGGAAGTGCGGACGTTCGAAACTTCCAACAAATGCAATAAATATTCTGAAATTTCTCCGCATTCGGGTCCGCACGGGTGCCTCAGGTTCCTCTCATGAACTGGAATACGCGTGCCGATGCACGGTTTAGCGATCGAGCATCGAGGAAGGCAGTGAGAACAACCCGACGCAAAGCAAAGTTGCGATGTGCGAGAGAAACTGAAAAGGTGTTAAAACACAATAAGTGGAGGAAGCAAGCGGAAACAGGAAGCGCATAAAGCTGATGGTCATAACGGCGGCCAAATGGCCGGAAGTGCAGGATGAAATGCCGTGCCTCCGTCTGACTCACTTCCGGAGGACTCGACCGCAGCCCTTACCGACAATCCAACAAAGACGGCTTGTCTCGCTTTTGCTATCTGCGCCACGCTGCTCACCATTTCGAGCCCACCCTTGGTCCAAAGAGCCTCTTATGCTGGGCCATGCGCTTCCTTTTTCACTGAAAACAAACAACCAGGGAGAACACGCCGCGCCAGGAAGCAGCGTTTAGTGCAAGTTTATATCTACGTTAAAAAAAAAAAACGTTCAAAACCTAATGTTTGATATTGTCATTGACAGCCATTCACTTGCGCAATATAATCTGATAATTAGAGATTGGCTTACCTCCACCGGCGCTTGTCTTGTACTTCCCGTTCTTAAACCTCGCTGGTAGTGGCTGCCCTCTGCTGGCGCTTTGCTTGCGCATCTCGCTCTCGAAGTTCGGGATATGCGCGACGTCGGCTCTGCCGCTCTCTCAGGAGCGCCCGCTGCCACTCGCGCCGCGCGGAATCAATGTGGCGAAAGGGCGCATGCCGGCGAAACGCCTGCTCCTATAACCCTCTCCTCCCCATTGACTCGGCGTGCGCTATGCCCCCTGCCCGCCTGCGTGACACCGGACAAGGGGGAGCAAAGGCTCGGCTTCGAACAGCTTCGCTGTTAAAAAGCCATTGAAGATGAACTGCGGCAACTGACCGTCTCGGCCAGCGCGATTCATTTGTGAGTGACAACCCCTGCTTCTCGAACATCTTTCAAGAAAACTGGGCGGTCTCGTTCGAAAACGCGGTTCAGACCCCGCGCCAAGGCACGGGCAAAATCCAAGTCCCGTTCCCAATCCCGCGCCCAGTCGTCCTCCTCCCACAAGCAGGTGAAGCGTCAGGCTTCCCAGGAATTCACATTCAACTCCCTAGTCCTACAAGAAGGCACGATTAAGCAAGCCGGCAACTTGAACAGCTACTCCGGACCGTCAGCAGCCACACTCCACGGGGAAAAGCATTGCCAAAGCGGCACCTAGGGAGGTAAGTTGCCCGCGGGATCCCACACAGCTCGCCCCCTCTCCTCTCCCGCAATCTTCACCCCACGACACGTGCCGATCTACTCCACAACGGAAAACCAAGCACAATTTTTTTTCCAGTAAGCTTGCGGCTACGCCGTGAGGCGCGTCACGTGCAAATGCATGCGTACCTGGATGCTGCAATGCAGCGCACAAACGCCAGAATACAGGCAGCTATAGATAGCGCGTGGCAGGAATTTAGTGCTACGGCAGGAGATTATTACCCTCATACACGCATCAGAGGAGCGGAAACAGGCCCTATTCTACGAGTTAGTCTCCCGCTGGGATTCGATAGGCGCTCCCCTGCCGGCTTCCCAGTACATGTGGCCCCAAATACCCCTGACTGGTGCAAGAATATCGCACCCATACTCACACCTGGCCGCTTTCTCTCACGAGGACGATGGAGTCCCTTAGCCAGCGGCAGATCGTGGTCTGGCAGTGGAGCTGTTGGGGATAGCGTCAAAAAAAAGGGCACCCCTGCAACAGTACGCTGCTATGCCCACGCACCCTCCTGATATTATCCTCCTGCAAGAAAGAAACTGATCCCCTTCTCTAGCCGGCTTGCCACTCTTACGGGTACCTCTCCACTCGTGGGAGCACTTTTATCAAAAAACTTAACCTGCAACTTCCGCACTATAAGGATCGATATCACACCAAATTCTTGAAATCATTACACAATGCAAAAACAGTTGCAGTCTCTAAATACTCAGTGTGTACAGTTCTCCGCGCTAAAGCACACACTGATTTCATCGCCTTCTAACAGAATCTAGACGTCTTCGGCGCACGCTTCTCATGTGCGGTGACTTCAACCCTCCGCATACACGTTGGGGGTAGCGCAAATACGAAGCCAAAGGAACTCGGATGTCGGATGACATATGTAACTTTAGATACACAATACATACAGACCAAGGGCCGCCAACAAGCTTGGGTAATAGCGTCACACGTGACATGTGCCCTCACCTTACTTTTTCCTAAAATACAGGGCCAGTGACTGCGAAGGTCCTCTCGATGAACATCTAGGCATGCCATCTAGGAATGACACTGTACCACGCGGAAAGTGCGGATCACGAATGAGACGCGGTTCAGGGATCGTCGACAGAAACATCCTGAAGGTGTAGGATACGAGCAATGGCTCGAGTTCCTTTCTGCTGGCCCAGACGCGTTGTATGCGTACACTGGTTACCACAACTGCAACCCCGCACGTGGACCAGCACCTGCTGCATCTGTGGGAAGCATGTAGGGGGCTTACGGGCGCTGGGAACACCAACGCCTCAATCACAGGCTTCGCCGGCGTATCGAACAAATTTTGCAGGCGGCCCAAGAATATGCTCAGACCCTCGCGCAGAACAACTGTCGAAGTTTCTGCGAGCGTCTCTCAGCAACCCTGGGCACTGCCAAAACATGATCGATACTTCGCGCACTCATAGATCCATCCCCAACAAAGGCACAAACATTTCATCGCCTACAGGGCTTAATATTTAAGTACCGAGACAATCCGGCTGCTCTTCCCAAAGAGCTAGAAAAACATTTCATCCCTACCGACCCACCTCCACAGCACCCCGATTACCCATACGTAAAATAATCTAACGAACTCGACGCAGACATCGCATTCGATGAGGTTCACGGGTTACTTCAATATCTCCGTCGAAATGCTGCCCTAGGGGCAGATTATATAAGGTTTTCCACCCTTTGAAACCTCAATGAATCATCTAACAAACCTGTTCAATGATCATTGGCATCAGGGCACGCTCCTATAGGCATGGCGTGACCCTGAGATTTCGTTAATACGCGAAACAGGCAAACACATGGCCATAGCAATTTTACGGCCGATATCCCTTACTTCATGCATCCGAAAGTTATTGGAAGACGTGCTTTTGTGGCGTGTACAATCTTTCCTCGAGCGATAGTCCTTCCCTCACTCACAAGTCCCCTGCTCAAGTCCCCAGCAACGACACCCATTCAACGCCCTTGCTCTCTATCAAAACCGCCGCGAGATAGACGTCGCAGAGGAATTTTGTGCGAACGTCGCTGGCGGCACAGTTTCAGTCCCTGACATGGCTCTAGGCAACATCCCCGGCCCACGAGATGCAAGTATGGACGCTCCATTCTCTATGGAAGAGTTAGAAGCTGCTATGGCGCTATGTAGGTGTTCGTCTTCACCAGGACCCGATGGCATAACATATACTGCTTTGCGCCACCTAGGCAGAGAAGCACGAAGAGAACTCCTCAGCCTTTTTAATACTTCATGGCAAGATGGTGTCGTCCCACAGGAATGGAAACGCAGCCGCCTGGTACCGCTTCTAAAAGCAGGAAAGTCACCGCTCGAATTGGCATCCTATCGGCCTATAGCTCTTGCCAGCTGCGTCGGGAAGCTTATGGAACGTATGATCCTCATGCGTCTCGAATGGTACCTTGAACATCATAAAATTTACCCTGACTCTATGGCGGGATTTCGACGCGGTCGTTCAGCGATTGACAGTGTCATCGATCTAGTATCATCTGTGGAACAACAAAAATCTCGGAAGCGATTATCAGTAGCGCTCTTTCTTGACGTGAAAGGCGCTTACGACAACGTTTGCCATCAAACCATTCTAGACGCACTTCTGACAATTGAACTAGGAGGGCGAGTCTATCGATGGGTCAGTAACTACTTGACACAAAGGTCCTTGTTCGTACGAACGGAAGATGGTCCGACTACCGACCACTACACATGCCGAGGCGTTCCCCAAGGCGGTGTTCTAAGCCCTATTCTTTTCAACCTCGCGCTTCTTGGGCTGGCCGAATCCCTACCGGAAACAGTGAGTGTTTCAATCTACGCCGACGACATCTGCATCTGGACATCAGCGGTCACTCGCCTGCAGGTTCGCGCACGGCTACAGAAAGCAGCAACACAGGCATCAGACTACCTTCGCACACAAGGCCTTACCATCTCAACAGAAAAATGTGCATTAGTCGCTTTTACGCGAAAAACGATGACTCCTTATCCAGTATGCATCAATGGTCAGCCTATCTCCTACAAGAGAAATCACCGGTTTTTGGGTGTCATTGTAGACCGGGACCTCACTTGGAGCCCTCATGTTGCCCACTTAAAGAAAAAGCTCACATCTATTGTTCACGTCTTCAAGTTCATCGCCGGCAAAACATGGGGATCGTCAGTGGGCTCCATGCTACAGTTATATCGAGCACTGTTCATCGGATTCCTACGCTATAGCTCCCCCGTGCTTGCTAAAACATGCAAGTCAAATCTTCGAGAACTTCAGAGCGTGCAGGCACAGGCACTACGTGTTTGCCTAGGCCTTCCGCGCAGCGCCTCGACAGCTGGAACCATTATAATCGCTCAAGACCATCCGATCACAACTTACATTAGCACCGAAACGCTTAGAGCCCATGTTCGTCATGTTTCACGGATGCAGTCAAGCTTTCTTGCCTGCCTGCCAGAACGACGACCACAGGCGTCCTTCTCCAACAAGGTCAACATCCATCGTGCCTCCTTACCATCGGGTTTCACACCCTCTGCACGTTCAACCTCAGCTTTGTGGTGTTTAAAACAACCTCAAGTGCGTCTTACGATTCCAGGGATAAGAAAGAAGACCGACCTGCCTACCTTGGCCTTGAAGCAAGCAGCTCTGGATTGTTTGCACACTTTCTACTTTGATCGAGTACATATATATACGGATGGCTCTTCCACTCAGACCAGCTCCACCAGCGCAGTGGTTATACCATCCCGTTCACTAAGCATCCAATACAAGATTTCGCACTTGACAACATCGACTAGTGCGGAGCTTGTTGCCCTCCGAGGTGCCGTTGATTATATTAATAACCAACCGGCTAATCGGTGGGCTATATTCTGCGATTCGAAGGCGGCCTTACAATGTCTTCTGGCATCTCTTCGTCGCGGGTCATGTGAACAACTCGTGTCGGAGATACGAGAAATGCACCATCACATGATTGCGAAAGGACACGACGTCGTGTTTCAGTGGCTGCCTGGTCATTGCGGTATCTCCGGCAACGACCTCGCTGACGAAGCTGCTAGAAAAGCTCACGAGGGAGCAACCCTTGTTTCAATACCTTTATCGCGGACCGACGCAGCCCAACACTTAGGCAAGCTAGCGCACTCTTTGACATTGGAGAAGTGGCGCACACCTGAATTCACTCACCATCGCTTGCATTCCCTCGATCCCTATATGCAACTGCGACTGTTACCAGGTCTTCCGCGAAATGAGGAAACAGTGCTGTGCCGCTTACGTTTGGGCGTCGCATTCACAAATGCTTATGCATTTCTGATTGGAATGGCTGATAGCGCCGAGTGCAATGCCTGCGGTGTCGAGGAAACCATCGAACACCTACCTACACCTACTGCCCATCTTACGAAAATGAAAGGCAAGACCTCTGCACAGCTCTCCATCAGCTAGATGGAAAGCCGTTCACCTTGAACAAGATCTTGGGATCATGGCCTCGCATATCACAGCTACAAAAGGCCACAAAAGCGCTGCTGCGATATTTGAAAGCGACCGGATTGAGTCAGCGTCTGTGATCCAGACTGAGTGACCGACTGATATCTCCAGTGGACTTTCTCTTTTCCTTTTTTTTTTAATCTTTCCGTCCCCCTTTCCCTTTCCCCAGTGTAGGGTAGCCAACCGGGCTCAGCCCTGGTTAACCTCCCTACCTTTCATTTATCATTTTCTCTCTCTCTCTCTCTCCACGCAGGACGTGCTTCTACAGCTCAAGGAAGACGCTACTGGTCCCCCGTTCCGTGACCAGACGACAGTCATCCTGGCCCTAGATCTAAAGTGAGCATTTCATAACGTGGCACACGACTTAATTCTTTGAAATGTTTGTGAATCATATTGTGGTGGCCGCATGTATAACTGCATTCGTCCTTTTCTGCGCGACAGAGGGCCATCATTGGTATAGGGCCACAACGGTAGGACACGATTCGCCTCACAGGTCCCAGCACCTCACAGGTTCTGTCCTCTACTCTACTTAATTTCGCCCTCGTAAGACTACCTCAGCAACTCGACCAGATCCCCGATGTTGCACATGCGATTTAAGCAGGCTACATCAAGATCTAGAAGACGCAAGGGTCAGATGTGGCCATTCAGGATCGGTTGCAGCAAGTCGTCGACATCGTCACCGCTTACGCACGACAGGGCTGCTTGTCCAGTGCCCCAAACAGGTCCGAGCTTGTTCTCATATGAGTGCGTAGCATCACCACTCAACCCAATATCACGGTATATGTGGATGGCATTTCTCTACCCCAGGTGGACCATGCTCGCATTCTTGGACTCCGCTTTCAAGCTAACGGGAACGCGAACTACATTGTTTCTCTCTCTCTCTCTCTCTCATCCCTACAGACGGAACAGACTATGGCCATGATTCAGCGGGTCTCCAACAGGCGCTCAGGTCCACGAGGACGGGAACAACTGCACCTGGTCAGGCGGATCAGTCGCATTACTTACCACTTTCCCTTTCACAGACTTGCCCAGTCGCAGCAGGTATGGGTCGACGCGATGCTGCGAAAGGCGACCAAGCTCGCCCATGGCCTCCCACACTACACCGCCACGAAACGTCTGCTAGCCCTACGGTCGCAAAACACTCTCAGAGAGTTGGTGGAAGCTCAGTGGGCCAATCAAAGGCAACGTCTTCTGCTCACACCCACTGGGCGGGTGGTACCTGCTCTCGAGATTGGGATATGCGGTTTTCCAAATTGCCCATGAGGACATCGCCATCACTGTTCCGACTTGGGTCCGTACAGTTTAAAGGTGCACC
This sequence comes from Dermacentor andersoni, assembly GCF_023375885.2. NCBI lineage: Eukaryota > Metazoa > Arthropoda > Arachnida > Ixodida > Ixodidae > Dermacentor > Dermacentor andersoni. Next base: position 122,406,684 of record NC_092815.1, on the reverse strand, counting down.
CACTACCACGAAACATGGAGGCTGAGCATGACGCGGGGCGCCGTCGCGCCCGTGTACATTACGTGGTGCGCTTGTTCGGTGATATCCCTGACACAAATACCCTATACACAGATGCCGCTCAGTCCGGCAATGGGTATTCCGCGGCAGTATTGGATGGTGCTGAAACATTTCTTCCGGCCGCCTCCTTGCGGGTTTCTGCACCTGCACACGAAGAAGTCCTTGGAGTAGCGCTCGCTGTTCCACACGCTCTCCAAATTCCTGAGAACGTGTATGTCCTAACCGATTCCCAGCAAGCATGCCGCGCCTTTTTGATGGGGCGCGGCTTTTCCAAGGCGGCTCTCCAGATCCAACACCAGTCACCAAACACAGACACATCTGACTCGCAATGTATCCACTTGCTGTGGACTGCTGGCCATGCCTCATAGGTCATAGCAGCTGAGCAGGGTTGTCTCCCAGTCCTCCCGAGTGGGGTTGGGGTGAGGGGCAATACCCGGGTTAGATGGGCAGGCCCACACCATGTGGTAGATGTCCGAAGACTTCTCCGCGCAGGGCGGGCAACTGCCCGTGAAGGAAGGATCAAAATGTTTGAGTGCTGCCGGGCACAGCAGAGTGTTCGTACAGAAACGGAGTAGAAGCCGCTCCTCCGTCTTAGATAGTCCTTTACTCGGGCGAGCGTAAAGGCTATGGCCAAATTGATAATGCAGGACAATGTCTTTAAAAGAATACGTGGGATTGAATTCTAGATCCTGATCTAGGGGGTCGAGAAAGGAAGCCCAGAGAGAGAGTGCGCGGGCGGCGGCATCGGCAGCCTCGTTCCCTTCGAGACCCACAAGAGCAGGAGCCCATACTATGTTCCGGTGAGTGGGGTCCCAGGTGTAGGTGCAACTTTGAAGTAGTCGGTAGGCTAAGTATAGAGCCCAGCCTTGCTCGATATTCCGACAGGCCCTTCGCGAGTCGGAGATAATTGTTTTGGAATCAGAGTGGGGTAGCAGCCAGCGAAATGGCGACCTCCTCCGCATAAGTTATGTCTTACCGAGGCACAGCTAGAACGCAAGCGATAAATTGCGCGGGTAGTGACGTGCGCGTAATGGAAGCAACTAGATAATTGTGTCTGCAACGACAGGGATAGGCGCTGGAACGAAAACGAGTGTGTCGGCGGTCGAATTTTACGAGAAGCACTACAACATCATTTCTTTCATTGACCTAATACAAGATTCGTAGTAGAGAGGAGTTTACTGGGGTATCGTCATAGTGTACTTGCTATGATCTTAGATTGTAGCGCGAAGTGAACACGGACACAGAATGGAGCAGACAGGATGAGCGCTCTTCCTGTCTGCTCCCTTCTGTGTCCGTGCTCACTTCGCGTTACAATCAAAGATCCTGTTACCGTACCAACTCGCCCAACTTTTTATCCTTTTGCTGTACTTGCTATCTTTCGCAGCTGCTTATCGCGTAAAATGCGGCAATCTTTGTTTCAAAGACACAGTATAGGCTTCATAAGCAATGGTTAGAAGGAGTGCTAAGCAATATATGGCAATTCCCCAGTGTGAAGTCTCTGCCTTAATTTCTTTTAGCGCAGCTCTTAGGCTTCCATTCCTGCGGCGAGCGTCGGTGTAACCGAGTGGACGAGCACATCGATGTATGAGAGAGTGAACGCGGAGCGCAGCGGCGGATGGAAGCAACACCACTTAGAAGGTGCTGATGAAAGACGGCGATAAGGAAGAGAGCTCGAGGAGGAAAGCGGAAGAGGAGGATGCAGTGGAACCATGAGGCTGAAAGTGGAGGAAGAGGGTATGGCGAAAGCGTCAGAAGAAAAGCGTAGCGCCGCGCAAGACAGGCTTTGCGACGACGATGGATACGAGATAGCACCAAAGTAGTGCGCGTCGTCTGGGAGGTCTGTATGCGGCAGCTGCTGCGAAAAGCGCCCAGGCGCTGCCTCGTGTAATCTGCGGATTAGTGAGGCAGTCGAGCCGCAGTTCGCTCCGTTTGCAACATGCCGCACGAGACAGATTGTCCGCACCAGCCAATACATCGCGAAATGAATATAGACATCAAGCTGCGCCCAAATATCGAATTAGGGGTTATCATAATCGTCGGTGAATTCTTGTCTTCCAATGCTCCTACTCCTAATAACAGCTTCACTGCCACAGAAAGCATATCTTCATGTGTTACTAGGATAGCAGCTGGCGACGCCAGCGCCAAAGCGCGAGTAACACCGCGCTCCTTTCTTTCCCTCAAACGCGGACAGCGAGAACCTAAATTGATGGAGTTAAACTTCCGCACCAGCAATTAAATATAATTTTGCTAAATAATTAATAAACTAGCAAAGTTAGGATAAAGAAAGTCAGCTTTCAGCGGGGTAAATTGTGGTGCAGCCATTTGCAGGGACAAAGCTAAAAAAATGTAATGAATGTATTATGCAAAATTACGTATGATACCAGTTCCTATTTGCCTGTCTTAATATACCACATCGAGCGAACTTCAGCTACGCAGAGGGGTATGAAGAAACAGTTATGTATAGTAATGTTACATCCTGGATTTGCTAGCCTGTTATCTTTCTAAAGCACTAGACGGGACAGAGAGAGAGAGAGAAATAACACTTATTTATATAGCCGGCAGATTGGTGGGGGGGCGAGCCCCGCCTAGATGGCGGCCAGAAAGAAGCCCTTGAGCTCTAGCGGCATCCTCGGCCTGCTGGACAGCCAAAAGTTGGTCTTCGGGGGCCGAGCTGAGCAACACGGTCTCCCACTGCTTCCGAGACGGGAACGTGCATATGATTATATTAGGCTCTATGCCCGTGTGAGCGCTGGGCATACAGTCAATGTTGTCAGCTTGTGCAGACTCAGTGTTCCGTTACTAAGCCGAGCTGGGATATTGTGCTCGTACCAGCCAAGCAGTCTCAAAAATTTTAAAAGATAGGTTCTTTGTTGGCGAGTTTTGACCACTTTTCCGTATCGAATATGTCTCTAGCTCCTTGCCTGGGTCGATCCCCAAGGTATCGCAGCTTAAAAATGTTGGTCGGTATGTGTACTGGCTATGTGCCCCTGGGAACACTGGTCACCATTATGTATCGCATATATATTGACACGTGTACTTATTTATCCTTTTCTCGGGGACAGCATTTCACCCGTGAGAACTCAAATTTATCACTCAGCGCAAGACGCGCCTGCAAGATTTGGAACTTACTCTAATGTTATCGTTGATTCTATTTGCTGTGTATGTTCTTGCCGAACTTTGTACAATCACATAGTATGTGCGAACGACCTGTAGTACTTTCTGGAAGGCACGCGGGCACCAGCGATTACGCTGGAACGTTCAACAAGTCATGTATAAAATCCGACGCGCTGGACCTGTAGCTCAGATTTTCGACGATCGCCGACTGTGGTCACCGCTACCTTTGTGCCTGACTGTTGCTTTTCTGGGCACAAGTTCGCCCAATAAAATGTTAGTTTCGTTATTCACAGTTTTGCTACTGTGTTCTTTACCGTCGCTACAACGTGACAATAATCAAACGCAATGTATATTAGCCACTTCCTAAGTATAGCAGCTTCTTTACTTTGTTGAAATAAATAGAAAAAAATATGTTGGACTACCGATATGGCGTCGGCCATTTCTTGCAGTGGGGTACCGGAATTTCTTTCGGTAGGGAACACGCACTTGACCGTGGGAGCAGGGCAAGGCAGGCGTGCAGAAAGGTTTTGTCGCACGTCGCTATATGCAGATATCCCCGGTACACACATATCCTCTGCACACGTTCCGTTCGGGAAGGGTGAAGGGGAGTAGGCACAAGGCCCAGTGCCTCGAGCGGCCGGTAGTGCGGCAATTTTGCGTGCATTTGGGGCTTCTTTCACGCTCGGAAGAACACTGTTTGACGCATTGAGCAACGCAAAGCTGTATCGGGAGTTTTTCACGTCGCTCGACAGTTTTCTCTTTGAAACTTTTCATCTAATTATATTTCAGAAGTTGATTATTTAAGTAAGACTAATTATCTAATCAGATGGAATGAAAAATTATTTTGAGTATCTCCAAGCGACAGCAAACAGTATTACCTTTGTTCTGTCCAGCTAGCTAGCATTTGCATATTTTAAAACTTTGGCTAAAGTTACCTGGGACACCCTGTATGCACGCGCTGAGACTCGAGTGCCATCTATCAACGCCTCCTTCAACAGGGTGTCTACCAACCTGGAAAACCGGGAAAACCGGGAATTCTCAGGGAACTTGAATAGTCTGGAAATACTCAGGGAAAACTCAGGGCATTTGTGCTTCTATCAAGGAAAACTACCTGTAACCTCATTGAAAGGGAACGAAAGTCGTGTTAATGCTGGCTCCAGTAACACAGGAATCGCAACGAATCGTCATTGACGCCGTGTCATCGGCACGAGGTATTGCCAGAGTAGTTAACGACAGATTTTCGAGACGCCCGATTTTTCGGACATGCCCCATAATTCGCACGGCTTTGCGGCACCACCACGTACTCCATATAGTCAGTGTATATCGCCCTGACTGCAGGTCTGAAATGGCAATAATCAAAGCCACCACTGCCGCCATTTTATCTCGCCGCCTCGAACCACGCAGACCCGCTGGCGGCCGTAGCCACCACCGCGGCAACGTTAGGTCTAGCTGCTTCTATGTTCGCTATTAAGCTTCTTGCCGTGCGGTGCGGTGTTTTTTCATTGAAAGAATTCGCCGCTGTCAGCAAGGGAACCGACTCCGCCTTTGTAATCCTCGCAAATAGCTTACAGCGCGTTGCGTAATGCCAGTGTCCGAAAGTTAGCTTCACCTCAGTATAAGAGTGTTACGCGGTGCAGCACAACAAGCGTGGGAAGGGGCAATTTTCACGGGACACAGTATGTATTCCTTGATTATACATGCGTGCACCCCCGTCTCCTGTCACAGTACGAGCACCGATATGCCTAATATGTGTACTGGCAGGCCTTAAGAGCTTTTTCAGACGTGCCTGTGGCAATTTTAGCCCTTAAGGGCAGTTAAAGACATGCATTCATTTTTTTCGTACTGCCCGATTTTTCGGATGTTTTTACGGCCCCTAGGGAGTCCGAAAAATGGGACGTTGACTGTAAAACTGACCAAGAGGATGCTTCAAATGATCCATGGGGTGAACGCGTGGCAGAAGGAGGATGAGAACAGGAAGGACCGACGTACTGAGGAATTAACGGGAAAGGAAGCGGGCCGGCGCCTCTTTGAAGGAGCTTGAGCTCAAAAAAAATGGCTGTGGCTTAGCTAAGGTTAAGCCCAGGATGCGAAGCATACTAGCCTTTATTTTAGTTGTTGAACCACTGTTTAGCCTGGTGAACTGCTGTTGCTTGGCTATATTTGGTTCGGCTAGTAGAAGAAACAACTCATGCGTTACTCTGCTTCGCCTTCAAGAGTGGAACGCGATAGCGTTCCCGTCGACCCGCCAAGGGGTGTAAGACAATGGGCTACGGCGCAGAGACTACGCGCCCCGCATTGGACGCGGTGAGCGTCGAGCAACGCAGCGTTCGGCGCGGCAACGAAATGTGCGCCTGAGCAAGCGACGCACGCCTGAGCCTTAGAAACAGCTCGTTTCTAAAGCAACACCGCATTCACTAGAGGCGCTTTTGTACCGCTTCGAAGCATCGTACTCGTGGCTCAGTGGTAGCGTCTCCGTCTCACACTCCGGAGACCCTGGTTCGATTCCCACCCAGCCCATCTTGCAAGAGTTGAGCCAAAGCCACCTAGAAAAAGCGCAGCTGCTTATATACCGCCGCGACGGCGCGAGTTGGAGCGCCGTTTCTCCTCTGTCGTGACGTCACGGTGTCACGTGGTATTGAAGGCGACACCGCCGCGCCTGAGGAGCTGGGTTGAGCTCTAGTAATATGCTTCGCACAAAACAAAGCGTTGGCTGATGCCGAGATGCAGGTGTCCCTCATCCAAACCAAAATAAGCTCTTTAAAGCAGTGAAACCCAACACTGAGATGTTGTGTACGGGCTGAGAGTATGTCAGGACAGTTGAGGTTGACTTCCCAGCTGCTGAGAGAGAATCTTAGTTGTGACAAAGTTCAGGCCTCATACCGATGAGCTTGCTATCAGCTGATAGAAATAGCTCATATTCAAAAATATTTACTGATGTATGCATCTCCTTATATTCGTATTTGAAAATGTTTGACCCAATTTGCAATGGGTTTTATCATTTCTTTCGCTGTGCATTTTACTAACACCTTCCTTCTGTTTTCTTTTTAAATAAAATAGATATTACTCCTTACTATTCAAACTGGATTAAGTCATTTTTTGTTTCAACGTGCATACTACAGCATCGGTCAACATGGTGTCAGCATGTCTTGACATAAAACAGAGTTCTGGCTCATTCATGGAGTTTTGCAAAGGTGCTCAGGGACAACCTGGAAAACTCAGGGAATTTGGAAATGTGAACTTGGTAGACACCCTGTTAAAGCACGCCATATTCTGACGCAATCTCTCTGTATTGTGAGGGAGCACCGTCGCGCAGGTTGTTTTAACGCGATAGCTGTAAGGGCTCTGTGTCGCAGAAAATGATTTGGATGAACCACGCATATCCAACCACTCTTCTACCACCAAGATTGCTCAAGATTTGTCTCGCATTCTTTACAAAGTTATTCCTCGGAATTTTGAGAACGGCAGCCTACAAACAAATATATTGGAAGAAAACATCGACAGGATAGGATAGGAATAAACTTTATTTGTCCAACGGTTGTTGATGTTGGTGCCCGGGGCTAGGCTGCCAGGGGTCCATCGCCCGAGGAAGATCTTTCGAGATCCTCGGCAACGGCCCTGGTCCGCTGGACGGCCCACTCCTGGTCTTCGGGTGCCTCGCTGTGGAGGGCGGCTTGCCATCTCTCAGCGAGGCGCGCCGCTTCAGAGGGTTCCGCTGTTCTATTCCCCCTTCCTCGTTGTCCTTGTTCCACGTGGCGTTGGCATTCCCAAAGCACATGGGCCATATCGGCCCGTTCGTGCTCGCACCACGGGCAGCCGGGCGACGGGTGCAGCGCGGGCTACAGGCGGTGCAGGTGGTAGGGGTTGGTGAAAGTGCCCGTCTGCAACCGTCTTAGGTCGACCGCCTGGGACCTGCCTAGACGCCCGTGGGGTTGTGGATATTTTCTTCTTTCGTTCCTGTAGTGACCAGTCACCTCTCGGTACGTTGCCGGAAACTCCTTGACATCGCAGTCGGCGTCCGCGTGATCCCCAGCTCCGTCCTCCGCGATTTGTGTTGTATTGGTAACGACAGCGGCCGCGTCAGACGGAGTGGCAGCCGCCGTCACCGTCACTCCTCCGCTGGGGTCCCGCACAACAACGGCAGCGGCTGCCCTCTGCGTGACCGCGTCGCGGCGGGTAAGTTGCCTCGCGACGAGGTGGGCGCGCTCGTTGTGGTTGGGTGGAGTGTCGTTGCGTCTTCGGCCGTTAGCAATGTTGGTGTCATTGTTGCTGTTACTGCCAAGCTCCCCGACGTGCGCGGGGAACCACTTGAGGGACTTGTTTGTAATGGTGCCGGATCCGAAGTCCCCGGCCCGGGCGTTGAGCATGCGCGCCACATCCGCGGACACCCAACCTTTGATGTAATTTCGAATCGCTGATTTGGAGTCGCTGATAATCAGGTTATCCTCCGCACCTCCGTGGAGTACCGCGAGGGCTGTGGCCATCTCTTCCGCTGCTTCGGCCGATGGCAGCCTCGCTGATGCCGTGACTCGGATCGTTCCCTTTGTATCTACGACCGCCATGGAGAAGGCGGGCGCCGCCGCCGTCGGCCGGCCGTGTCGATGTTGCCGTTGTTGCTGCTGCCGTTGTTGTCGTAGTAGCTGTAGTGGTGGTGGTGCTGGTAACTGCGGCTCGCCTCGCACATTCCCTTGTAGAGGTGGTGGTGGTCGACGTTCCTCGTTGCCATCAGAGTCACCGACTGGCCGCGGGTACCTGGCTGCATCGACGAAGAGGACACCTTCTTGTCTTCCATGCTTCTCGAGGATTGCTACCGCCCTGCGTATACGTCTTTGCACGTCATGCACCGGGTGCATATTCTTCGGCATGTTTTCCGTCTGTATGGCGTCCCTGACTTCCGGTAGCAGTGATTCTTTCAGTCCACGCGCCTCGTGATATCGGAACCCGAGCAAGTCCAGGATTCGTCTTCCCGTTACGGTGCTGGACAGCCTCTCCAGCTGCGCGATTCTCTGCGCCTCGGCGATCTCCTCGAGCGTGTTGTGTACGCCCAACTCGAGGAGCCTATGGGTTGGCGTGTACTGGGGTACTCCCAGGGCGCTCTTGAACGCCCTGCGGATCGCCACGTTCAGCTTGTCGGTTTCGCTCCTGTTCCAGTCGGCGTATGCGGCGACGTACGCTATGTGGCTCAGCGCGTACGCCTGTATCAGCCTCGTAACGTTGTGTTCCTTCATTCCTTTCTTCTTGTTCGCGACCCGCCGCACGAGGTGTGTGGCGGCGGCCATTTTCTTCTGCAGTCGGGCAACCAGCTCGCGGTTGGCACCGTTCTCTTCCAGCCACAGGCCGAGCACTCGCAACTTGGACACCGTCGGTATTCGGGTCCCCTCCCTCGTCGTGACGCGAACGCCCAAACGACGAGCGTCTAGCACGGCCTGCGGAAGGGGTCCTTTCTTGCGCGGCCTGTGGAGCAGGATCTCCGACTTGTCGGGTGAGCAGACGAGTCCCGTGTCTTCGAGGTGCCGCTCCACCTCCCGGACGGCCCGCTGCAGTCGGTCTTGCATTTCGCCGACGCTCGTGTTCTCCGTGGTCCACACCGTCACGTCATCTGCGTATATGGTATGATTGATGCCCTCTATCGCGTCAAGACGTTCCGGCAGGCCGATCATGACGAGGTTGAAAAGCATGGGGGAGAGTACGGAGCCCTGCGGCGTTCCCGCACCACCCATTCGGAGCGTTCGTGGTGGGGCCCCGTCGATCTTGACTGTCGCCTCGCGCCCATTCAGGAAGCTGCTGACATATCGGTGGAACCTCGCCCCGAGATCGAGTCGGCTGATCTTGTCCAGTATGGCCATGTGCTTCACAGTGTCGAAGGCGCTCTTGAGGTCTAGCCCGAGTAGGGCGCGCACGTGCGTGCTCGGAGCGTTCACGACCTGTTCCTTGATCTGCAGCATGGCGTCCTGCGTTGAAAGGCCCTTCCGGAAACCGATGATGTGGGTGCCGAAGGCGTCCTGTTTCTCGAGCAGCGTCGTCACCCTATTAAGGCAGGCATGCTCCATCACTTTCCCGACGCAGGACGTGAGGGAGATCGGCCTCATGTTTCGGACCTCCAGCGGTTTGCCCGGCTTTGGTATCAGTATAACGTCCGCGGTCTTCCACTCTTGTGGAATTCGGCCCTCCTTCCAGCACTCGTTGATGTACTCGCAGAGCTTCTCGATGGCGTCGATGGCGATGTTCCTGGATGTTAAAGGCGCATATGACAACGTAACCCATCAAGCCATCCTGGACGCCTTGGGTGATGTCGGCCTCGGCGGCCTTGTATTTCGGTGGATATCCAGCTTCTTGAAGGACAGGTCATTCTTTGTGCAAACAGAGGACGGTGCGTCATCACAACGCAACACCTACCGAGGCGTACCACAAGGCGGAGTCTTGAGCCCCACTCTATTTAACCTGGTGCTCATCGACCTGGTTCATACCCTTCCGGAATCCGTCCATGTGTCGATCTATGCAGACGATATATGCATTTGGTCATCAGGAGCGACGCGTCCTCAGGTGCGCGCCAGACTTCAAAAAGCGGCCACACTAACATCAGGTTATCTTCGAGCACGAGGTCTGGAGCTGTCCTGCGAGAAGTGCTCTATAGTCGCTTTCACGCGTAAAGCAATGAAATCGTACGTTATCAGAATTAATGGACAGCCAATTGCCTACGAGAAGACGCACCGCTTTCTAGGAGTGATAATCGATCGAGACCTTTCCTGGAGTACTCATATCTCCTACCTAAAAAGGAAATTAGTCATGATAACCCACGTGCTCAGATTTCTTGCGGGAAAGTCATGGGGTGCGTCTGTGAGTGCGATGCTCCAACTCTATAACGCACTGTTCCTTGGTCTCCTGCGCTATAGCTTACCTGTACTGGGTGGGACCGGCAAGACCAACCTCCGTGCCCTCCAATCTGTACAAGCTCAAGCTCTGCGAATTTGCCTTGGTCTTCCCAGATGTGCGTCCACGGCAGCAACAATAGCCATCGCGCATGACCACCCCATCAACACGTATCTTCAAGTCGACACCTTAAGGATGCATATCAGGCACTTCGCCCGACTTCCATCGCATCATCTCGCCTCCCTTCCTGCCGCTCGACCTCGTTCAGCGTTTAGCAAGATTATTGCCGCCAACCATGGAACTTTACCGTCGAACTTCACGCCTGCAGCACGACCATCTCAACCGCTGTGGTACCTCCATCCACTCCAGGCTCTTCTTGTTATTCCCGGTATCAAAAGGAAAACGGAGATGTCAACTTTCGCCCTCAAACAAACCGTGCTTTCAGTGCTACATGAACAGCACAGAGGACGCATCCACGTTTACACAGACGGTTCTGTATCCTCTAATAGTTCAGCTGGAGCAGTGGTGATTCCCGCAGAGTGCGTCACACTCAAGTTCAAGACATCTCACATTACATCATCGACGGCTGCAGAACTCGCAGCTATCCGTGCTGCTCTGGAGTTTATTGTTCACAAATCATCACATTCATGGTCCATCTTATGTGACTCAAAGGCAGCTCTTCAGTGTCTGATGTCCCCTTTCAACCATGGACCAAATGAGCAACTAGTCGCAGACATCCGACTACTCCACCATCACGCAATCAACAAGGGACACAACATCATCTACCAGTGGATACCGGGTCACTGTGGAATTTCAGGAAATGACAGTGCGGATGACGCTGCCCGGTCGGCTCATGATGGTGCCCAGATTACACCCATACCGCTGTCAAGAACAGATGCAGCCACAAGTCTTCGCTCCCTCGCCCGCGAGCTTACACAGAATCTGTGGAACACCAGTGCATTCACTAATGCACGTCTCCACAAATTGGATCCACGTCTGCAACTCCGCCTACCACCAGGGTTGCCACGAGCGGAAGCAACACTTCTGTGCCGCCTGTGGCTCGGCGTGGCATTCACAAACTCCTATTCATTCCGCATTGGAATGGCCGACAGCCCTACTTGTGACACCTGCGGCTGCGAGGAGACGATTGAACACCTCCTTTGTGACTGTCCCCGTTACGCAGTGCGAAGAAAAGTGCTCGTGACCGCTCTCGCAAAACTGGACAATCGCCCCTTTACAGAGGAAAAAGCTCTAGGACACTGGTCCAGACGGGCTTCGGCACTCAAGGCCTTAAGGGCTTTGTTGAAGTTTTTAAGGACATGCCAATTGTGTGACCGCCTCTGAACGTTGTAGCGCGTAGTTTCGCGTTACTGTGTCAATTTTCTTTTTCTTTTTTTTTTAATTTTTTTTATTATTATTTTTTTTCCCTCTTCTTCTTCTTTCTCCTTTTATTCCCTTTACCCCTTTCCCCAGCACAGGGTAGCCAACCGGTACCTACACTGGCTAACCTCCCTGTCTTTCCTCTCCTTTGTCTCCTCCTTCTCTCCTTCTCGATGGCGTCGTCGTTCAGGTTCCTCAGGATTTTGTTGGTGATCCTGTCAGGACCGGGTGCCGAGTTGGTCTTCAGTAGCTGGAGGACCGTTCTAATTTCCTGCACGGAAAAGTCCGCGTCCAGCTCCTCGTTGGGAGCCCCGTAGTACACTGGGTGACTCTGCCCTTCCGGGCGTGCGAGGTGCGTCTGCACGATCTCTTCCACGAAGGCCTCTGGGTCGTCCTTGTACTTGTGTCGCAGCTTGGCCATCTCTGTACCGGTCGCCGTTCTGGTGCTTGCCGGGTCGAGCAGCTGCCTGAGAATCTTCCAGGTGCGTCCAACGCTCATGTTCCCGTCCATCGTGTCGCACAGCTCTTGCCATTCTTGCTCGCACAGGCGGGTGCAATGCGCCTCGATCTCCCGGTTGATTTCGGCGATCTTCTTGCGTATTTTCCTGTTGAGTTTTTGCCTACTCGCTCTCCGTTGCATGGATTTCTTGGCCGAAACAAGATGTGCCAGCCGGCTGTCCACTCTGGACGGTTGGGGAGCGCCGTCGGCCACGGCTCCGCGGGATCTGGCTGTTTCTTCTTTGGGTGGTTCTTGTCGCCAGTCCGTCCATTCGATCTCATCGGTGGCTTTCTCTACGTCCCCGAGTAGTACTCTGCACCATTCGCTGATGTCTTCGATCGGGCCCTCCTTCTTGTCTTGCTCTCTATTTTTCCGGAATCTGTCCCAGTCTACGATTCTCGCCTTTCGGCAGACGCCCTCCTCGTTTCCATCCTCTCCCACGGTCACGCACAGGATCCTGTGGTCACTCCCCAGGTCCTCGAAGGAGTTCGACCAAGTGACCACGCCCGCGCCTGACCAGAGGGAGAGGTCGGGGGATGTGTCGCGGCACACTCCCTGTCCGATCCTGGTGTGCGAAGCCGGTTCGTTGAGTACAGTCAGGCCGAGCTCGTCCATCAGTCCGGCTAGCCTCTTCCCTTTCGGCGAGTCGGCTCCATATCCCCATTGCGTGTGCGGCGCATTGAAGTCTCCGCATATCAGCAAGGGACTGGAGGCGGCCTTTGCCATCGCTTCGCGAAAGAGGGCGTCGAAAGTGTGAGTGCGGTATCTTTGCGAGGGGGAACTATATACGTTGAGCACGAAAAGGCCGGTTTTCCTACTTCCAATACTCGGCACGACTTCGATCAGTACATGGTCTATGTCCGACTCTTCGTGGAGCACGAGTTCGTGTTCGATGAAGGCCGTCCCGCGCTTAACCAGGGTGCACACCCTGACGTCCCTCCCCATGTATTCGTAGGGGGGACCGCATGTCACATAACCCGGAAGCTGGGCCCGGTCGAAAGGTTCTTGCAAGGCAATCACGACAGGAAGTTTGTTATTGGCAAGCGTTCTCATGTATTGTACCATCGTTGCTTTCTTGTTTTTGAAGCCCCTGCAATTCCACTGCCAGACTATGCGTCTGTTGTCGGACTTGCGGGACACAGCCATGATTGTTATGCAGAGGTGTTGGGGGGACACAACTGTCCGTGCGTCCCTCCTGCCCCGGTGCGGGTGATGTTGGCGTTGTTGTCGCTGGCGAGGATGGCCGGTGCGTTTACCACTTGTGACGATGGTACCCCGGCCCTTCCAGGCAGGTGGTGGTAATGTTGCTGTTGCTTCAGCTGCATCGTCCCGTGTTCCAGATCTTCGATTCGCTTAATCATGGCCGCGAGTTGGCTGTTGACCGCTGCGCACTGCGCGTTCCGTTCCACGTCGGATTCGTTCAGCCTTGTCAGGAGTATGTCAAACATTCGCTCCGTCTTGTCCGTCAGTTTGTTCACCATCTCTTCGATCGCGTCTATCTTTCTGGCTCCTGACCTGGGTCTCTTCAGTGCTTGTGCGTGGTCCAAAGCGTCTTCCGTAGGTGGCGTATCGCTTGTGCCCTTGTGCTTGGAGCCCGCCGCCGCTGGCGCTTCTTCTTCGCCACAACACATGTCCATCTGGCCTACTTCGCCTCCTGTCGCGGTCGCATCGCCTCGCCCCGCGGCCTCGCGGGAGATGAAGGAGGAGATCCTCTCATGAGGAGATTCTCTCATGCCTTTCAAGATTTCGTTGAGCGTCTGTTGTAGCTCGTCGATTTTCCTCGCTGATTTTTCGTTCTGCTTTCTGGCCCTGCCCAGCTCTTCTCGAAGTTCCTTATTCTCTCGCTCCATTTTGTCCATCCTCGACGCCCGGAGGGAGTCGGGGGCTTCCCTCGTGCTGCCAGAAAGTGGGGTGCTCTTTACAGAGTATCTATTTCTTTCCGCGACTATGTCGGACCAGGTGACCTTGCGCGGCCCTGTCTGTATCTCGCCATGTGTGGCCCGCACGCCGTCTGGCATGGGGCGGTTTCGGTTTCGGCTTCCACTCCGACTCCGGCTTCGACTTCTGTTCTTAGGTCTGTTACGACTTCGGCTACGTCTTCTTATCGGCGAGAGGGATCCGGATCTCGAGCAACCTCGGCCTTTTCCCTGCGCCATACTGTACCCCGATGGTGATAGGGTCCGCTGAGGGGTCTTTCCTTCTTCCAATGTGTGTTCCCTTTCTTCTCTGCTTCTCGCCCGCCACCTTCTCTCCTTAACTATGTGTGGCAACTTATATTTTGCCTTGCACATTCGGTCGGCCGTGGGGTGCGCCTCGCCGCAGATCCGGCACTTGGGCGTGCACTCGTGTTCGATGCTCGGGTTCTTCGATCCGCAGGCCGGGCATAGTTTGATCTCCGGTTTAGGGCATACGTCGGGTCGATGGCCGAGCCTGCCGCACTCTTTGCAAAAGTCAATCTGTTTCCGATACAATGATACTCTTGTCATGATGCTATTGAAGTAAGCCCATGTGGGGACTCTGTTTCCCTCATACAGCAATATCACGGTGGTCGTACTGCCGAGCCGCTTGGCGTATGTTAAAGAGGGGTTTCTCGAGTTCACCAGAGCATGCATGAGCTGGTCTTGCGTATACTTCAGGGGAATGTTGCGGATAATCCCTTTTGCCATTTGCTCGGGCGCCGAAACGTACGCGTTGGTCTCGTGCCTCTTTCCGTTGATCGTCAAAACCTTGATCTTAGCGATTTTCGTCGCAGTTGTCTCGTCCGGTGTGCTTATCACCAGGATGTTTTGCATGGCATTGGGACAGATCGTGATCATCTCGTCGTCGCCCACTACCGCTTCTTTGCGTATCGCCTCGTCGAGACTCGTTCCGCACGTGTTCCTTATATTCAGCCCGTCTTTCGGTCGAACAATTATCTTGATATCATCCCTGGGTAGTCGGGGCATCCTACTTGCTCGGAGAACTTTGTTCACTATGCTTCGGCCGCCTCGGGGCATCGGGCTTCGCGAACGGATGTCGTCCTTTCCCGCCATCTGGGTAGCGTTCGTGCGGTGCCGCCTTCTGTGTGCAACTTCGATCCAACCGTCCGCAACGCCTTCAGCGTCTTCTCCCACGGAAACGCGTTTTGCGTCGTTGGGTTCGTTATCCGGTGTCTCCCCAGTTCCTGCTTCGTCTATCTCCATCTCGGTAGTATTTCGTTCAATCCCCGAGTCCAACGAAGGATGCGCCAGGCCCAACCGTCGTTAGGCCTGGCCGCGCTCACACGGGACTCGTGCGATCTTCGTGCCGTAAAAACTCGCAAAGTTCACGTTAACCCAAAAAGTTGGTATCCCTGGGTTCGCGATGACTTGATCTTTCAGATGATATGCCGCTTTCGGATGTAGGACTCAAAAAAACGGCGGAAACACTCATAAATCGATGGTGCGAAATAATACGAGATCGACTCACGCAAACTTCCGTGTTTCTACCAGAAAGCTCGCCTTCGTGCGTGGTAGCATTCGCCGCCAGCCTTTCCATGTAAACGTTTCGGTTAACATAAGCTGCAGTTGCCGGTGGTGGTGACAAACATTATTGAAAAGCGGGAGGGGGAAGGGGGGATGTGGCTGACGGCTCGGGCTCAAGTAAGGCTCTGGGCCTGCTTCGCCTTCTCCGCCCAGTCCACCAGTACAAGCTGTCGGTCGACGTCCCCGGCTCGGAGCCAGGCGGTCTAGTCAGTCTCGCTGCTGACTGGGGGATGAGAAAACGGAAGCGAGGTGAATTCCCACATTACGTGTGTGAGCGTCCCTGCCTGTAAACAGGCCCTACATAGGTCGCTTTCCTTGCCTCCTGTGATCTTGCTAATGTACTTTAGGTGCGGGTATTTGTTTGTTTGGAGTGGCTTAAACGCGACCACTTGCGTTTTATCGAGTTACTTGACTGGTGGTGGCAGCGAGCGACGCCTCAAGCGATGCCCTATGGGCTATTTCTTCAACTTCAACTTTATTAATTCTTATAGCACACACTAGAAACGTCTTCCTGGGCTAAAAGGTGCCATAAGCAGCTTGACTAGACCCAAGAGTTTCGCACGTCTCGCACGATTTCTCTTGTCTCTCCTCCTCGTTCACGCCGTCCGCATCCGCGGACGAGGCTCGGCGCCCGAGATCTCGAGTTACCCGGAAGCATGAGAGAGAGAGAGACAAAGGAGAGGAAAGACAGGGAGGTTAGCCAGTGTAAGTCCCGGCTGGCTACCCTGTGCTGGGGAAAGGGATAAAGGGAATAATAGGAGAAAGAAGAAGAGGAAAAAAAATGGAAAAACAAAGAAAATTGACACAGTAACGATAAACTACGCGCTACAACGTTCAGAGGCGGTCACACAATTGGCATGTCCTTAAAAACTTCAACAAAGCCCTTAAGGCCTTGAGTGCCGAAGCCCGTCTGGACCAGTGTCCTAGAGCTTTTTCCTCTGTAAAGGGGCGATTGTCCAGTTTGGCGAGAGCGGTCACGAGCACTTTTCTTCGCACTGCGTAACGGGGACAGTCACAAAGGAGGTGTTCAATCGTCTCCTCGCAGCCGCAGGTGTCACAAGTAGGGCTGTCGGCCATTCCAATGCGGAATGAATAGGAGTTTGTGAATGCCACGCCGAGCCACAGGCGGCACAGAAGTGTTGCTTCCGCTCGTGGCAACCCTGGTGGTAGGCGGAGTTGCAGACGTGGATCCAATTTGTGGAGACGTGCATTAGTGAATGCACTGGTGTTCCACAGATTCTGTGTAAGCTCGCGGGCGAGGGAGCGAAGACTTGTGGCTGCATCTGTTCTTGACAGCGGTATGGGTGTAATCTGGGCACCATCATGAGCCGACCGGGCAGCGTCATCCGCACTGTCATTTCCTGAAATTCCACAGTGACCCGGTATCCACTGGTAGATGATGTTGTGTCCCTTGTTGATTGCGTGATGGTGGAGTAGTCGGATGTCTGCGACTAGTTGCTCATTTGGTCCATGGTTGAAAGGGGACATCAGACACTGAAGAGCTGCCTTTGAGTCACATAAGATGGACCATGAATGTGATGATTTGTGAACAATAAACTCCAGAGCAGCACGGATAGCTGCGAGTTCTGCAGCCGTCGATGATGTGATGTGAGATGTCTTGAACTTGAGGGTAACGCACTCTGCGGGAATCACCACTGCTCCAGCTGAACTATTAGAGGATACAGAACCGTCTGTGTAAACGTGGATGCGTCCTCTGTGCTGTTCATGTAGCATTGAAAGCACGGTTTGTTTGAGGGCGAAAGTTGACATCTCCGTTTTCCTTTTAATACCGGGAATAACAAGAAGAGCCTGGAGTGGATGGAGGCACCACAGCGGTTGAGATGGTCGTGCTGCAGGCGTGAAGTTCAACGGTAAAGTTCCATGGTTGGCGGCAATAATCTTGCTAAACGCTGAACGAGGTCGAGCGGCAGGAAGGGAGGCGAGATGATGCGATGGAAGTCGGGCGAAGTGCCTGATATGCATCCTTAAGGTGTCGACTTGAAGATACGTGTTGATGGGGTGGTCATGCGCGATGGCTATTGTTGCTGCCGTGGACGCACATCTGGGAAGACCAAGGCAAATTCGCAGAGCTTGAGCTTGTACAGATTGGAGGGCACGGAGGTTGGTCTTGCCGGTCCCACATAGTGCAGGTAAGCTATAGCGCAGGAGACCAAGGAACAGTGCGTGAAAGCAGTCAAGGGTCTTTGAATGCTATCGCGTTTCGCTCTTAAAGGCGAAGCTTTCATAACCTTCCTCTGCTCCTGCTTTCGATTGAAATAGATGTCAACATTTGCTGAAAACGTTTCAAAAATGTCTGCCGTTTAAACTATTGACCTGTATTGCTTCTTCTTGTTCTCTCAAACACCAGCGAGAACTTTGGTCTGATGACACAAGATTCCGGCAGTGGTATACTGTTCGACAAGGCGAGACTTTTCAAATAACCCGGCACAACGTCTCCCTTGTAAAACTCGTGGAATCAGCCTCACGAGTAAGGTCAAATAGCTTCATTTCCACTGTTTGATTAGCGCTAATTTAGCCATTGCAACCTGCCCTTATCCTTTACGTTCTCTATTTTCCGCATTGCGTAGTCAGTGTTTCATGTGGTACGATATACAGGGTGTCCCACATAACTTGAGCCAAGAACTTAAAATGGAAGGCCCGTCGGAAGCGAATTGAACCGAACGCATACTATTCGAAATAACCTATAGTAACTCAGACATCTTTTGTTTTACCCATAACTCACTAATTAATTAAGGTTAATAACCCAATTTTTAATTATTGGCTGAGCACCTAAAATATGATATGCAGATTTGTAGAGCACCTTCAGAAACACCGATAGAATTGTTTACGATACGTCTCAGGTAGTCCTTCAGGGTTGCATAGAGAGCCCGCGAAATACGAAATAAGCCACATGACGGAGCGTTTGCGCAGTGGTATTATGCTGCTGTCAAGCGTGCGTTCCGTGAACAAGATCGGCTGCATCCTGACAGGCGACGAGGAAGCGGCAGGACGTTTTTTATCTTATCGGCAGCACCCGATCAGCAGCATGCATTTTCGCCGTCATCCGACGAGAGCCGACCTCGTTCACCGAACGCGCGTTTGAGCGCAGCACGATACCACTGCGCGAGCGCTCCCTACGCGTGGCTTTTTCCATATTTCACGGGCTTCATTTGGAAACCGGAAAAAAGGGGCTACGTGAGACGTATCGTAGAAGGAAACAACTCGATCGGTGGTTTCTGAAGGTGCTCTACAAATCTTCGTATCATTCTTGGGGTCCTCAGCGAATAATGAAAAAGTTGGGCAATTAAACTTAATTAATTAGTGCGTTATTGGGAAGACAAAAGAAATTGTCTGAGTTACTATAGGCTATTGCGAATAGTATGCGTTCGGGTCAATTGGCTTCCGACGCGCCTTTTACTTTTAAATTCTTGGCTCAAGCTATGTGGGACACCCTGTATGTGCGCACACATACGTTTCATAAAGTCGCATCCGCCGCAGGCTACATGTGTCATAGGACGCGCTGACAGCGATGCACCGGCATGACCATGCTAGAGGAAGAGATGAGCGCTCAGCATCCCGCACTCAATTTTCTCCTCAGCTTGCGCGGACAGCGTGTTGGACACTGTTCAGTCACATTGCATTGAGCTACTGAAGATAGTAATGCGGTCTCCGTTCATCTCTCGCAGCTGTAGCCCAGCTGTCAGGTAGTCTTGTGATTCGTGTCATCAAAGCATAAATAAGCCATGGCGAATGCTATGACTTCTAATGCGTGAGACTTATTGAACAGTTCAGGCAGCACCATCTGCCAAGTAATTACCATCAGTCGCCTGTGGATCTGCATGTCTCTTAGGAAAAAGTTATCCTGATGCCCACACTACGCTGTTCACAAATTTATTTGGAAATATCGCAAGCTATACACGCTTACGTACTGTTATTGGCAAAGAAAAAGCAATTACTGTACGTGTTAGGGTCTCACATCTCCCAGTTTAGTCCTTAATTGTTTAAATGCTTTAAATACCGGATATTGAAGTAGATGAAGGCGCGGCCCTAAGGCACGCTTCCTTTGCTAGGCTGAAGTATGTATAGAGAACGCAAGCAGTCCTTGCAGCTCCGCCGTCTAGTACAGTTAGCGGTAATCCGAAACGCTCGAAAAAACAACACAGAAAAACCAGAAACAGCCGACGGTCATCGTGCACTTAAATAAACGACCCTAGGGAGGAGGACACCGTGTGAACCGGAGGCGACGCACCAAATCACAAACAATGAGGCCCGCTCTCCCCATGATTCCAACAAAGTAGCGCCATTCTTCTTTCTTCACAGGCTCACGCTCTCATCGTCCCATAGTTTCCTTTGTGCGCACGTTCTCCGAGTCACGTAGCTGCTGACAGCAGCGTTTGGCGTGCCTGCCGCCGGCGCCTCATTTAGTCAGAAGCAGCCGCGCCTCGTTGCACCCATTGCGCTCAGCTGCGCAGTTCCTCGTCACAACCGCACTCGGGGTGAGAAGGGAAGAGGCGGGCTGTGAGCGGACACAAGCGTGGTCAATGGGCGGGCACATGAAATATATACATTGCGACAGCCCTAGGCAGGCGCAGCTACAATGTACTCGCGAAAAAAGAGCTGCATGGCATATAGCAGTTCATTTTTCTGCCGCCCGGCTGTTCTTCATACTGCTATCTCTGCCTTCATATGTTGCTTTCTTTTATCCTTGTTTCTTCACGCTTCCCTGGTCGTTAATGCAGAGGCGTCGGTGAATTCATCTCAGGTGATCGATGCACGCACTTTCTCATTCCACACTGTATACACGCTGCTATAGAAGTTTCCAAATACAAACACGAGGACGGGTGCTGGGTGGGCCTTCCTTAATTTCATTTCTTCTTTTTTCTTTATGCTGCATATGCTTATAGTGTCGGCTTTTGTGGACCAACTATTGTTTTAGCTTCTGCAAGAAAGAGAGCGTAATATCTGCAACCGTGAGCTCTATTTGTCCCATCAGGCCGACTACAGAACCACCGCGTTCTTTTTTCTGGGAAAGGGAGGCGTACAATCTCGTGGTACACGATAATGCCGTGATATACCACCGTCCTTATATTCTCGGGAATGTTTTTCTTTAAAGAAAGGCGTAGCCGTTCTTTCTTACTATTTAATTTCTTATGCCATGCTTGACCTTCCACACTGAGGAATAATACAGCCGTAAATTGAAGATTGCTGTGTTTCACTATTTCTACTCTCAAAAAGCATGAATGAAGAAGGGTGGCTGCCTGACCAAAAATCTGTCGGTTATGAAGTTGAAGTTGCTGTGCTAAAATGCAAGCCAGCTACCGGAGGGAAAACTTACAAAGTAATCGCATAAGCAGATAAACGCTGATGGCTAATCTCGCACTGGTAAAGCTACACTCATATTAACACGCACTGAAGGTTTGGCTAACCCCAATCGATAGCAGGTCTTGCTAACCGTGGCTTGCTGAATGCACAATATATGGAGATGAAACACGCGCAGAATTTGAGTGCCGGTCATATTGACTGTCGTCATTCTTATATGCGCGCCCATTTCTTGTGCAAATAACACAGTAGACTCGTCTCGGTTACTTGCTGATTGCAATGGTTTAGAACGACCAGACAAAATCACTGTTTATGCTTCCCTAGAAAGCAAGTTTTGAATTGAATTCTGGGGTTTTACATTGCCAAAATCACTGTTTGATTACGAGGCACGCCGTAGTGGGGGAACTCAGGCTTAATTGGGCCACCAGGGCCGGATCATTATCGTGCCCCCAATGCACAGGACATGGGCATTTTTGCATTTCGCCGCCATCGAAATGCGGCCACTGCAGCCTGGATTTTATCCTGCGACCTCGTTCTTAAGTAGCGCAGCACCATAGCCGCTAAGGCATCGCGGCGGGTAACTTAGGTTTCCGAAACGAATAACTAAAACTAGTGGGATTATTAGTCATTAGTCGTTTTGTGATGTGGTCTTAAATGGATGCTTGCGCTGAGTTAATCATACTACGATGTTCAGATTTATTATCATTTCTGTCTGCTTTTTTATTCTTTTTCATTGCAGCATAACAACCAGAGAAAAAAAAACGGACGCTTGCATCTGCCGATATGCAAACATTTTGCAAACACACGTTAACTAAAATAACAACGATTCTAATACTTAGTCCTACAGTCTAAGCGGCAACTATGACTTCGCAAGCTCCCTTCGTGCCGCCAACAATGGCGGCATGGATGCAACGGCATCGTCAAAGGCATCCGCTTTGCTGGCTATTTCCTGCAGTACTAGCAGTGCAGCCGCACCTGCAAATTTTTGGTGCCGTTTTCATTGAAGAGGAGAGGTTCCAAACGCACGCGCCTTAAAAATGGCCACCATTAGCGTGGTAATTGCCTCCCACCGCAAGGCACATCCCGTACATACGAGTTTTGTGCAAACAAGGTAACGTTTCTTGATTGGGTTGTTCCCGCGGGCATACACACGGCGTATCTTAGAGTCGTTCAGAACCCGAAGCCTTCACGAAGGTTTCCCACCCGGCGTCATTTTTCGGCTGCGTACGAGGACCTACAGTGGTAGAGGCCACCATCGCATTGCAGCCCGAGAATTCAATTACAGCGGCTGCAACTATCGCGTTTGAGGAGCAAAACAATCCATTTTAATCTCTATGCTAATGCTGCGGCTACAGACAGGCCGGCTCGCCTCTAGATGTTAGTCTTGTCTGACGCCCCTTGAGAGAAGCGAAGGCTAAAAACGTGTGCATGGGGGCGTAAAAATGCTTCAGTCGGTGTCGCGACAAAGTGCGTCTGTGTCCGTGTCTCTGAGTTTCAGTGCTCGTGCGCACAGAGAAAAAACGACAAGCACATGCTTAAAAGAAACACCAAAGAACAGAAAATCACGTAGCACATGAAAGTGTGGACAACTATGCTCGCTTTGTCATTGTCATCATCCTCGTCTGCAACTTTTTCTCACTGAAAGAAATGCGAATGTCATGCTTCAACGTTTCTTTAGTGGGCGAGAAATGCTCTGTGTTTGGCCAACGTTCTTGCGTGGCCCGAATGCTCAAAAGGCACATTTCCGTTATAAGTCAGCCAATCCGAATTGAAATTCATGCCACACTGCCACTGATAAGTTAGCTTGTGATTTCCGACTGTACTTTTGACGTTTTGCCATTCTTCCAAAGTATTCAGACTGAATTTTCTAGTCCATATCTGGCACACATTGCATGAGGCTAGAATACAAGTCGTGCCAGGGAGCGAGGTGAAGCCGCATCGTGCGTTTTTCATTTTCATCGATTCCTGGCCTACTTAAGCTTTCTTTTTTTACTTGCTTCGATTCTAGGTACTTTCTCTACGACAGAACGAAACAGTACGCGTTCCTATGTTAATATTGTCTCCAAATCTATTGCATTAGGCTTACGAAATGCAGGAATGCGAGTGAACAACAGTTAATAATGTCAAGCTTCGTATTCTGTAGTTGTCCCTATACTGCAGTATTGGCGATAGTAGTGCTGTGCACGCCTGGCTTTTTTTGTGCTTCCTTCACCGATACGTCACGAGTAGATGAATAAAGAGCAGTCAAATCGTGGTATCTACCTACGTTTCCAAATCTTCAGGATTTTTCCGTAGTTTTGTGCATAGCTAAGGGAACGTTGTGGACACAAATGTTTACACCCAATTGCAGACCCGCAGAAGTCAGGCAGGGCAAATTTAGCCAGGTTAGAAAAAAATTTGGCGCGTTGGTTTCACCCAGCAATGGAAATTTTGATGTTATTTTTTTCTTTCTGATGAGAATACTCAGAAAAAAAAAGAAAAGCTAGGCGAGTAACAATCAGAAATGGGACACTCGCCACTTTGGCAGCTAGATCTTATTTCCTAAATGTCAAGTCAGTACAGCCGATAAAGCTCGAAATCGAGAAAAGACAACGCCGAAAATAGAAATGTACCTCTTTCCTTCATACGCAACGTTATAAAGTTAAGCTATGATAGTTATGAGTCCTTGCTCATGTTACGTGGCTCATATTAACTGTTTTCGCCAATGTTGCACCTCTCCACATGGTAGCAAAATGATTTACGGGGAAGGGGGCCGGTGCGAGGGGGGGGAGACAAAGTCACATCACCCACTGTGATAAGACATGCCTGAGTGAACAATACTCGTCCCCCACCCATACGCGATTGCTACAACTGTATACATAGAGCCGTGTACCACGGTTGCGCGAGCTGGGTGAGCAAGTCTGCTGAAAGGTGAACGGATTCGATGTGGGGCGACGTTGGGTGGAAAGGGAGTTTGAGGTGCCTATTTTGCCAGTTGCTGCATCAAGTATACAAGTGCAGCACACGAACGGCGCGACACGGTGACTATGTGACCCTCGTCTATATGCAACGCTGCACCATTTGCACAATGCGACGACGAGAGAGTGGCCAGCTGTCGCGACATGCCTATAACGTTACACCGTGGCACGGGCTCTCAATCTAAATAAGCAGGAAAAGAAAAGACATGTCATGCTATTTGTCCGCTTTATGCCGCTGTTACGCTTTCCCCTCTACCATCCACACTTCTTCTCACGATTTTTTTTTTCTTGCGCGTACTAAGGCAGAGAGGCGAAAAAAAAGAAAGGGTTAGATATGTCCATAAGGATTTCAATTCTGGCATGCTAGCTAAATGCCGTGGTGAAGTCGTCTCCTACGCTAAGGCTTCACTCATGAATGCAGTGAAAGGGTCTTTTCCATGTCGTTCTGCAACAGAAAAAAAAAATTTGCAATGAACTTCCGCAGCATGTTACACTCCTGTAACACGGGAAGGCGAAAGCCTGCTGCACACTTGGTAATGAGCCGTCTCGCATCTTCGCGTTGCTGCTTTCGCAGTTCGGCTTCTTCGCCTCGTATTCGACGCTTACCGGCGACTTCGCGCGCTCTTATAACGGCGTCAGACTCGCACCAACGACGTTTCTCTTTGACATTACGTTGCATCCTCTCAGCAGGGATTGAAACGTATGCTGTTCTTTGTGTTGCATGGGTGATTTCAATTAATATGTCCACTGTTCGCTCCATTTTGCAGAGCGCTTGTAGCCTCAGCCTGACGGGGTATGAGCCATTGCATTGTTTGCTTGCTTACGGGAATATGAGCCATTGAGAAAGTCACGTGCTTTTTTTATTACAACTAGACTATACGCCGCATTTCTGTGCGTCGTATGCGTGATTGCAAAGAATGTATGCACTGTACGCTTAACATTGCTCAGTGCTTGTAGCCTCTGCATTGCGATAAGTATGAGCCATTGCATTTATTGCTTGTTTAGGCGGGTATGATGCCTTCCTACTGATGCTAATTTTTGTACCATTGGACCCGACGACGTGCTTTTTCAAGGCCATCAGGGGTAGAAGCTACTTAAGGCTTTCGTCTTGAAAAACTAACCAATGTTCTGTAGTTGGAGTTGTATTGGTTCCTCTCTTTCGTAACGCTACGCTCCGAGCAACACTCATGCCGAGGAGTTGGTTCTCACTACGAACGTCTTAGGTGACTAGAAATGAGTCACGGGAAAAATAAAATTTGCTAGATAAATTCATGAGAAATCCTGCTGTCGTCTCCGTAGCTTGTGTCCTTAGTTTGCTAGCCCTTGATATGAGCAACGTAATTTTTATTTCGTGGCCTCGCTACCTCGAAAGGACATTTCTTGAAGCATGCATGCTAAAGGGGACATCAATGAGGATATTATAAGGGAGAAGCGCACGTGCAACGTGCTATGGAACATCAAAAAAAAAAAAAGTCCGGGCTTTGCCCGAGAGCCTTAGCATCAATTGTGATAGCACATTAGTGGAGGGCTATACAAAGTAAAGATAGTAGATTGATCGGCCGTACAAACTTGTATACATAGGCATACTAACTAAATTAACAAGCATGGTGTCACGCGAGCACAAGTAGAAATGAACACATCTCACTGGAAGACCGCGGAAACTCGCTGTCGAAACGCTGGAGTGAGGAAGCGCGGCAGGAGCAACGAGCAAATTGACTTTCGTGCTTCGTCTCGGATTAACGCGAACTGAGCCGCGAAAACACAGCGCGCGGCGGTCTTTGCCGTCCCCGTCGCTGATGGCTTTCAAGATACAGCGGCTCAGGCGGTAGCGCGCGGCCGATCGGGCCGCCCGGAGTAGAACGCGCCCCTCCTTCCTACCATCTCCCCGGAGCCATGCGCGCGACCGAAAACGGCACCCTTCCTCCCTTGCGTGCGCGAGATTGAGCCGCGATCGCCGGCTCACGTTCACAAGCCTTCACTCGCACAATACAGCATGCGGCACGCGACAACGATTTTATCGCCCTTGAGCTTCATACGGAACCTCACGGCGACGCCGACGGTGACGGCAGGAATGCGCCTGGAGTGTCCATATAATTGCTACCGCAATAAAATATATGTTATTGTGAGCCAAGCCCACGAGCCATAACCACGCTTTAATCATAAAGCCCGCCAGCAGGGGGGGGGGGGGGGGGGGGGGTCTGGTTTAATTTGGACCACCTGGGCTTCTTTAACGTTTAGCTATGCACAGTACACGGGTTTCTCTTTTTTTGGAGACTTTCCTTTTTTTACATGTGGCCCTTAGTGAAATGCGGCATCGACTCCGCGAACTAGAGATCAGCAGCGCCATGACCCAGGCACTAACCTGCCGCGGCAGTCGTTTGTCCTGAACTCATTCTGCACGTAACGCCGCGGCATCTTTGGTTGACGTATTGATAAAAAAAAAGGACTTTCTGTGTGAACTGGGGATTCGGCAAGAAAAGGAGCATCACACGACGCGAGCACGTGGCTTTCCGAACAGGGCCAGGGCAGCACTGACTCCTGGAAACGATATTAAATTTGCTCAGATAATGGTGACAAATGACCGTCGCTGCTGCAGGTACTGAGCCTTCGTTGTCGCAGCCGTTGCGAGGAGTTGGCGACCGGCCGAACTCGGGAGAACGGGACACCATATATCTCGCTCGTGGCTGGCCTTCTCACACACATAGAACCATTCGGCAGCAAAACATTTGTCTCGGACAACGAATGGACAACATTTCTTCTCTTTAATGCTGCAGCGACTCACAGCAGGAAAAAAGAAGGCACGCAAACTTTTTTCTCCGGAGGAAACTATATCGCCTCGCCTCATTACGGCTCACGCGAACACGTATAGAGGCTAGCGGGTAGGCCGACAATGGGACCAGGCAGGTAAAGGCTCGGACCGTTTGATTTACACTGCAAGGTAGAGGCTTTGGCTGACGCTTTGTTCCGTTATGTTGCTTCGTTTTCCTCCGCACAGCATAAAGCGAAGAAGGCAGCTGGCAGTTAAACAATGTTTCTTCTTTATTTAGTGGTTGGTTACGCATAATTGTTTTGCTTTAAATGACCTTGTTGCGAGTAAATGGACGCTTGGAATTTGTATGACGCACCAGTTTCTCTCTTTGACTTTCTCTCTCTGGACGAACGTTGGCAGCCAAGCGCCTTACATGATTCGTGCTTCGAAAGAAGCATTAGAGGTGTTAAGAAAATGTAGAAGTATTTTCCAAGCTGTAAACTCACAAGGAACTGAGTGTTAGCAGGATGCAGGTGTTAGAAAGTGTCAGATATATGATGTGCTTGCTGATGTGCTATGATGTGAAAGCATGTCACAGAAAAGGTTCTTTTCCAAGTCCGTTATATTGCGCGTCTTTAAATATTTCCTGTATAAAACCTATGCTTATTGCACCATACACTTAATTGCATCTATGAATGTGCAATAAATTGGTGAATCGCCTAAAATACACACAAATCATTTAGTACAAGTTTTTGCCCAGTTTCAAGCAGGTTTCATGTATTGTGTCCTAGTATATGAAAGCTTACAAGGCGTCTTTACGTCAACGGTATTCTGACGTCATGGACGACGCAAGATGTATAGTGTCATGTAAAACGTATAATGTCAGCAGTAGTGTTGGTTATATTAGATATTAATTGTCTTTTTGGTTTTAGTGATAATCTGAAGTAAAATTTTTGCTAATCTTGCTGTGAAAGACTGATGTATCTCGCAGTAGGCATCACATAGATCGCGATAACTCAGAGACCTGACGGGCAATAAAAAATTGCCATTACGGTCTTTCGACAGCAACGTCGTATTAATTGCAAAATTCAACATAAGAGAAATTACAGAAACCAAATTACGGACAAACGCAACCTGTTACATTTCACGTGGGCTCTTTCTTACAAGAAATTGTATGTTATTTGAACAGAATCGATGCGATCAAGATTCGTGCAAACACTGTAGTCGCTCCATACTGTTGTTGTTGTTGTTATTGTTGTTAAAGGGAAATCCTCGGCGAAGTTCTCCTCTGGTCTGCATTCTTCTTATGCCACACACACAAAAAAAGACAAAAAGAAACAGGACACTACACTGTTGCTAACGTGCTCGTGACGCAGCATCACAGCCGTATGGTGCCTATAGCAAACCTATGAAGATGGCTTTTTTTGTTCATGCTTATGTACATAAAATGGTATAGAAAACGCGTCGGCGGCCCTTGACTTGCATGTGTGCCGCATGTTAAAAGCTATTTAGTTCGGGAATGTACTGTGCTGCTCGGCCCCGTTTCAACCCGTCACCGTTACAAATCACGCCCACGACATATGTCCGCTGCTGCAAGGCCTGATTCACAGAGCCGTCATCTTTTTCCCTGTCTTGTCAGCCTCACGACACCGGTTTTCATCAGGGTAAGCATCTTGTCGCCAGTTTCTCAAGAAAAAAAAGCGATAACGACGGCCGCAAAATTGGTTGGTGCTCGTAACGTCACCGAAAAGAAAAATAAAGAAGACAGGCGAATAAACGCGTTCCCCATCAGAGAAACATGTGCCGTAATGGTGATAGACCCTGCGATTGACAGCTGTGTGAATCAGGCCTAAGAGGAAAGAACTCGATGCGCTAGCTTCATCCGCTCACACCTCCGCGTGCACCCTAAGTATGAACATTACGCTGAAGACTACGAATTCGATTACGAATTCTTAACTACGGTCAACAGCACCACTCAAATGTGCTATGGCCCTTTCGCATTTCTCGCTCAGTGTGGATATGCTGCTTGCAGTTGTCTGCTAAAACAAGCTGAGATGGACGGACTGATTCACTTTTGCTTTCTTTTTAGTTTTCCTCGTCGAACTGCACGGAGCACACGCAAGTACGCTTCACACGTATTTGCGAAAGCCCCTGCTCGCGTTGTTTACACGAGTTCTTGACTGACCGTTTCTTTCATAACGCTTTGAAGCCGTACTGACCGAGTTGCCCGGAGAGAAAATGAGTGCTTTGCCGACGAGAAGGGTCCGCACAAGCACGCAGAGGCACAAGCACGCGCGCGCGTTCAAAGGCGGCGAAAAAAGAGGCGTGGGTCGATTCAGGTCACGCGAAGTATAAGAAGCACCGAACAAAGTTTGATGCCGCTTAGCCTGTCGAATACTCTGCCACCTGCTTGCTTGCGATGTGGCGCTTCCTCGTAATGCATTTGCGCGTACGATGATGTGGGCCAGGGGCGTGCTCTCGATCTACGGTGGCGGTGCGTCAGATGTGCACAGTGATGTCCAGGGTTTGCCGCTCTGTTCAAAATTCTTGTCGCGCCAGAGCGCTTTTCCGCCAGAGTTACCATGCCGCAAACAGTATATATTGAGAGCGAGCGCTACACTTGATGTGGACGCCTCGCAGGAGGTTAGGACGCAGAATGCAGTAATGCAGAAGTACCAGTAGATCCTCCAACTGAATTGCACTATCTTTGGAATAAATAATTCAGACTATTTAGATGAGGTCTCGTGTTTATTCGACACACTAACGAAGTTAGCAGCGTGCGATCTCTTATTTTTTTAGTTGTATGCAGATTATTACGAGGGAATTCAGGAAATCAATACTCTGACTGAAGCGTGGCATATAAAGTGATGCCGCTGTACTTCACTAAAGAGATGTATTTGGCCTGTAGCAGAATGTGGGCAAAGTTATATCGACAAGTGACGTCGAGGACAAGAAACATTCCGAAGCCCACTAACATTTCGACGTCAGTGCTTGCTTCGTCACTTCCGACGCTAACTTCATTACGGTTCCCGCCGCTGTGACTTGCTCGCTATGAAGTTCTGCTGGAAAACAGGAGGTCGTGTGTTTGAACCACCGCGGCTGCATTCCTCTGGGACCAAATTGCAATATAACTCGTGAGCATGCGTTGGTTTCAAGCTGAAGAGACCTAAGTTGCAAAGTTCACCGGAAGGTCTCCTTTATGGCGCCTCCCCGATCCTTTGCATTACTTTCAGACGATAAATAAATAAATAAATAAATAAATAAATAAATAAATAAATAAATAAATAAATAAGAAAGTTGCAGTTTCGCCCCACAGACGAAGCGTCAATTGCGATAGCAAATTAGCGGACATAGCTATACGAAATAAAGATAGCAGTTTTATCGGCGGCACAAACTTGTAAACGTAGGCATACTAACTAAATTAACAAGCATGGTGTCACGCGTGTAAAACCAAACATGAACGCATCTCACTCGTTCACCGCGGAAACTCGCTGTCCAAACGCTGAAGCGAGGAAGCGCCGAAGCAACAGCGAGCCAATGGACCTTCGTGCTGCGCCTCGCGTCAAAGTGAACTAATAGCGCGGCCGGATTTTGTCCCCGTCGCAGATGGCTTTCAACACAGAGGTTGAACAACACGGCGTCGCGGCCCGGGCCGGCCAGAGTAGGTCGCGCCCCCCTCGCTACCCTACCCGCAGATCCTTGCGCGCGACGGAAGACGGCGCGCTTCCTGCCCGCTTCCAGAGATTGCGAGTGCGCGAGATTGAGACGCGATCGCCGGCTCACCCTCGCTTGGTTTCACTCGCACATACGGAACACGGAGCGCGGCGACGATTTTGCCGCCCTTGGACTTTGCACGGAACCTCCGGCGACGGCGACGGGAGAAATGCGCCTGAAGTGTCCATATAATTGCTATCGCAATGAAAATAAATAAATAAATAAATAAATAAATAAATAAATAAATAACACATTGCACTTTTAACAGGGTTAATTTTACCAGGATTGTGCTCTGTACGTGCTTCGGGGCATAACATCACCTCGCAGCGCAAATATTGCGTCATCTATAGGTATGATTGGTGACCAAAATAAGCAAATAATAAATCTGTCCCTATATGAGCTCGCAGAAGACGATGTATGATTTGTAAGTGATCGAAAAAGCTGTTTAATTAATGCGTTGATCGGTACTTGTGCAGGGCCAAATTTTAAATATAACTAGATTGCCGAAATATTTGGGCCTGACGCTGTAGATTGTTTTTCTGTGAAAAGGACCACCCGAAACTGCTCAATTTAGTATATATTTGCCTCTTGTATTTCTATTCTAAGAAAAAAAATTCAATTTTGAAGTTAGCTAAGGTAACTTTTTGGCCATGTTGGTTGGACATGAATGCAGCTTTTTGCGCACAAGACGAGGACGAAGCTGTGCACTGCGCTCCTGTGTCTCAGCCTATCCTTCGTCCTCGTCTTGTGCCCAAAAAAAGCTGCATTCAATTTCGAAGTACTAAATCAAAAGATACTGCACTAATTCTCTTTTTCATGTGCTACTCAGAAATCACTTGGCCTGTAGGATAAATACGTGCCCTCTCTGTTATGAAAATTATCATTGCACAATACGGACACAAAAATATATCGGCAAATTAGACCGACAACTAACTGACACCGCACAATGGTTAGATGAAGAGAAAGAATATTTGCATTCTCTTTTACTTGTTTCATATTTCTTACTTGTTTGTTCTACGTAGAAATGAGTAGCCGGTGTCACCTAGAGGTGCAAAACTGTCCCAAATGCCTTATATTAACAAAACAAAGAAAGATATGTCCGAGATAGACGTTCCCGTTTCCTCATACTTGCAGACTTCTGCAAACACGTACGCCATCGTGTTTCTCAGGGGAACCACACTAAAAGAAATATTTAATATATGCTCCGTCACCGGCCATTCTAAAACGAGAATATAATAATCAACGCTCAAGACGTCGCTGTCCACTGGCCTCGCAACTTGCTCTTCAGTCGAGTCCCAGATTTCACTCGCTGCTCGCGTAATCAGATGCTGCAGAGAGCACCGAATTGCGCAGAGTCGCTCGTAAAACACCATCGTAAGCGCATGCCTCGGACTATTCCGCCAAAAGCGATCTTCAGGACCCCGAGTGCCTTCGCTGGACAGTAATAGGAAACCGTCCATGGTCGCACAGAGCCCCGTTTGCAGTTTGTAGTCGTGCGCAGTTTTGTTGCTCGTAAATAGGAGCTTTCATCCCTGACATTATTTTCGATCACGTCTTCTCACGACGGCGCACGCATAGGCTGCTGTAGCCACAGAGGTTGCAAAACATGTTTCACGCAAAAATATGGTGCAAGGCAAGGCTTCTTGCTTAGTATGCTCATGCGTAGTGAACGAAAGAGAAAAAAGAACTGATCGAGTCTGTGTACAGGGTTTGTATATTACGCGTACAGTGGTAGACGCGAGCATAAAAAATTCGATAGAGAGTTGGGGCGCCACCGTATAAGAACATATGAGATAGCATAGAAAGAGTACTCTGAATAACATAACACTTTTATAATCAATAAAACTCGCCGACTAAATATTCAGAGCCATGTGGTGTGTCGTGAATGTCTCCTCTCTTTAACTGACGGGCTGCATTAATGTTACAGGGCATATCCCTATTGAAATTTTTGCTGCGTTTTTAGAGTTGGGCACGCTTACGAGTTTTTGTTAAGTAACTGCGTCCTTTTACGTCACTCTATGTATACAGCCATCATTTTTTAACACAATCTTCATGGCAGAACGTAAAACTTTTTTCGGCTTCATGCTGTTGGTAACCTTTATGGCCAGAGCTTTGCGTTAGATTGTCTCTGGCAACTTTGTGCCTGTCACTGACTACACTGAAAAGCAATTTCCCTGCAGACGTTTGACTACTACATCACAATACCGGTATATCCAGCGGAAGTTAGCATATGCGTAATGTCCAAAGTAATACGAACATTTTTATCCATCTCCGAAACGAAAGATCCTGGAATTATGCGTCTTTGTGCAGGCAAATTCATTTGACGTACGGATGGACAGCGGAACTGCCTCACACAGTAAACCGTGGCGGATGAGGAGCTGCACAGAAATATTTACTGGAATGACGAGGCACTACAACGCCAACGTTCTGCCGATACAAGCTTCGTAAAGCAACACATACGCGGCGCAGAAATTTACGACTAGCCGTAGTGCAGCGCCTGTAAAGTCCGAGTATCTCGCTGTCCGGTAGAACAGGCTTCCAGTATGGTGAAGGGCAGTACGCCCGAAGAGTGGAGAGCAGCGCGTCTTACGGTGCCATTTATTCCATCGAGAAGACGAAGAACTCCTATTCCTGCTCCCGAGTGAAATGGCGCAACCCACCCTGTGGGATCGGCCATGAATCGAGCGGCGAAGGAACTGTTAGCATTACGAAGACCTCCCGCGCCATGCACACTCGATCAAAACATTTCGTTCTTCTTTCTTTCTGCGCGAGCTATTTCTTTAATATTATCAACACTCCCGGCCTACGAAGTGGTACGGGTGCATTTCTAGGAAGCGCAAATGTTGTACAGTCCGCGTGACTGCTTTGTCGCTTCCAAGCTTTAGGCGACATGCGCGCGCGATTCCGTCGTTTCCCGTAATGTTCTCCAGGGCACGTGCGAACTTACACTGCAGTCTGGGCACGGAATATGACGATATTGCCTTCAGCAATAATGCTAGTTATGTCTGACACAGGCCTACAAAGAGCACTTCTGAGGAGTATTAAATATTCCTTGTACCAGTGATTCCAGTAGCCTTTTTTGCGTTTCTTTACACTGTAGCCACGTTTTAAGCAGCTCAGTATGCGAGTTAGGCACTACGGCTGCACAGTTTGTAAGCCAGGAAGTGCCGCCAGTAGTTTGTCATGCAAGAAATGGGTGTGCGTCAAAATTTCTGGTTCCTCTGGGGCAGGATATAAATACATCGGCGGTCTACTCTTTATGAGCGCTTCTATTTCTGTTAGGGCTGTGCTAATGCGATCACAATCTAGAATGGAGCTTCCTAGCGCATTCCTCAAAATGGCGTTAATTGATCGCACCATACGCTACCAAAATCCGCCCTACCAAGGAGCATGGTTAGCAAAGAATTTCGACGTAATGCGATGAGCTAACAGGTAATCGACAACCTCGCTTCATCGAACAGTGTCACATGCAGCGCGAAGCGCACGAGAAGCGCGCTTAAAGCACAGAGCGTTGCCAGAGTAAATCACCGCAGGAAATCCACTTCGTGCAACAAAATGCTGGAAAACCTCGAAGAAGCCGTGAGCCGTTGAGCGCGCGACAAGCTTCAGGTGAATAGCACGAAATACCGCGCAAGTGAACAACACGGTGCCGTATTGGAGAAGATAAGAGCATCAAGCGCTCTCGTCGTGTGTAATCGCAGCACTCTTTTTTACCACACAGGCTTGCTTGCATGACGTCGCGCACATACATGTAATGCGCGCGTTTTTAAGAAGAAATTATGTGATTACAGGTAATAAATCATTACCTCTTTTGAATTCATCAGGTATTGTCATATTTATTGTATGCTTTCAACAACACATCGCCATAAAACATGGTGCGAGAGCAACTTGGGCGGACCAGGTGGATTAAAGAAAATTATTATCAGCCGGTAACATTATACAGGGAAGCTGCTTAAATCTGAGAACGAAAGCCGTGGGCCCGTTAGGGCGAGAGCCTAATGAAACTGAGGGCACTCGACATCAAGGGGGCACTCATTACTCGACAAGAGATGGTTTCTCTCATTTCGCTGTCCTTCCTAACAAGCGCCTACATAATATATCGCTGCGGCACAAATTTCTTCCGTCTAATCTTCGCCGACAGTTTTTCATTTTTTCTCCGCTTTCAAATGGGCTTGAACGAGAAAGCTTTACCAGAATGGCGATCGTAATTCCGCAGTTGTAGACGAGCGAGTATTCAAGAGGGAGGAGGCGGTAACTGTGAACTTTCTTTTTCGCTTGCACGATGTTCTATGTAAGCACTTTACAAAAAATCTAGCCATACAAAGTCCGGTTAAGGAACGACCCTTCTTGCTTGATCTTTGGCTAAATACTTTATCGAGATTCCTTTGACCCACATCGTTTATTTAGCTCATTTTTGGTGATTTCGTGCTCAAAGAAAAAGGAAACGGGAGTGGCCTGCAAGAATCTAATTCTGTTCAGCAGGCGATACCACCTTATTTCCATTAGGTTCCAGCCCCTTTTTTTGAAGGTTTCTTTCCCCTCTTCCCGAACCGCACCTGCCACACTGTTTTCGGATTACCTTCCGGTTTGGATATTTAGTATCGCTTTATGTTTATCTTTATTGCTTTATTTTTTTTACTTAGTAGAACACATTTCTTCCGCTCCACAGTTTTCATTTTTTTCTGCTTGTTTTTCTTTTGTAGACTGATCTGCTTTCCATCCTTCGATTCTAATGAGGCATGTAAAGTACGCTAATGGAATAAAATATGCTTCACTGCAATAATGGTGCCAACCTAGGCAGCAGGAATTATTCGCAGCCGGTGTGTATGAAACAATAAAATGCAGTGCCTGCTTTGACACGGTATAGGTAATGTTTATGGTAGCGCTACTTTCAAAGCGCAGCTCTTGTACTTGTCACAAGACCAGTGGAACGCTGGCTGAGTGCGGATATATTATTTACCTACAACCGCCGGCATAAAAGCGTCGTTCAAACAAGGATGTGGTTGTTCGTCATCCTTATTGCGCACTCTGCCCAGTACACTGATATACGCAGAGAATCCTGTAGGATCATGTATTAATAAAGAAGCCCAGGTTTCTGCCGTATTGAGGTGCTGGTGAATTACTATTACGAATCTGTATGTTATCTGCAGTTCTACT
Organism: Dermacentor andersoni; assembly: GCF_023375885.2. NCBI lineage: Eukaryota > Metazoa > Arthropoda > Arachnida > Ixodida > Ixodidae > Dermacentor > Dermacentor andersoni. Next base: position 122,371,368 of record NC_092815.1, on the reverse strand, counting down.
AGAAATTAACCAGACACAGTATATATTTGTGACCGTCACTGACTTCTATAAACGTTGCAACATGAAATAAAACATTTCTTTCCGACGTGTGCCACCTGCGTTTTTTTATTTATTTAAGAATGCCAAAAATGAATATTGTCGTGGTGGGGAGTTTACGCAAGAACCCAGCCAGAGGAGGTCAACAAAAAAAACGTGGGGTAGAGAGAAAGCTTAGTCACGGTGAAACTGGCTGGTTGCCCTCTACTATAGGCTAAGGGGAACGTGAGCTACAGGTAATAGAAGCAAACCTGAAATGAAATAAAACATAAATGGATAAACCAAGTTGTGGCAGATACTATCAAATAGGATTGTGTTTGTCAACGATAGCTATCTGTGTGACCCGCTGCCTATCCCCATGTCATCCGTGGAACACGAAATTTGATGGGCGCATCAGCAGACAAACAAAGCGATAAAGTTAGTGCCAAACGCAATGCCAGATGACACCCTACGATAATGTTCAATTTCTAGAGCCCTGCGTGCACGGTGAGGACACGTGGGCGCATATGCCCAAACACCGATACAGTATGGTTATATTGTCGAATGAACGGATGGCGGAAAGGAATCAAGGCTGATGAGCTACAGCTTAGAGGGCGTAGGGCTCAACAGTCCACCTTCCGGTACACCACGGCAAGCACTATGACGTGGTGTCGCCCCATCCTTCGTTTCCACGAAGAACGGCCTGTTCTACAAGTAGCTACGTAACGACCAAAATAGGAAATAGAAATAATCCAGTATCCGACATTGCGTAGAATATGGCTCGATGAGTCGTGTTGTTGGAAGCGGTGTTAACACCCAAGGCCACTGCTGTGCATTGTTTATTTAGTTTCTTTTCATGCTGAACAGATTTAGAAAGATCAGTGACATTATTTATAGAGTAATATACTTGTCGAAAGCCGTCCATACCATGAAGATATGTCAAATAGTGCTCCGCATACCACTTTACACTTGTCAGCACTGTCCCTCGTCCTAAGACACTGACCAGCGCCACGTGGAGATTAGACGCCATGTCCAGGCGTGATTTGTCTGGTATTAGCAGGGAGCCACGCGGCTCGAAATGCCGAACTGCCAGAAATTGTGCCCAGATTGTCACCCACACCATAGCATAAGCACGGAGCAGCGGCCGCAGATACTTGGCAACACGGAAAGGTTTGTTAAGTGAAAAGACCAGGCAGTGATGTGGCGCCAGCAAAACAGCCGGAAATTTTCGTCAAAGTGGGTCTGAATGTTTTTTTTTTTTTAAAGAAAGAAGCACTGGAAGTATTTTTCTGAGATAAAAGGGGTGGCCCGTTGCAATACGGCCATTGTTGCGATATCAACATATTACATTGCACTGTGAGTGAAAAAAACAACGCGATAAAGTATGGTTCACCCAAGGTGACATCGAACCAAAAAAAAAAAATATGCTGTGGAAGAAAAGCAAAATGTGGGGTCTTTTTTATCGTGAGGTGCTTCAAGTAATGGGTACCGCTTCCACCTTCTCGACCGGCTTTCTTCCCGCAGTTTGCCATCCTATGTTTCTCTCTGGCTGCATTAGAAGCCCATTTCGAAATCGCCGCATTGTTGAAGAGCTATTGGCTTAAGAGCCATGGCTGTCTGTCCACCTGCGTCCAGTCAACACTGCCGTATAAAAATTTGAGTAGCCAGCAATGTGAAAATAACAATAAACAATAGGGGGTGCAGTGTTCTCGGCATTTAAGGTGCGATTGGAGGGAAGTGCCAGCGGAAGCAACACAGGAAGAACGGAAGGAAGAAACAAACCTAGAGGGCGTCCATTCTTATCTTTAGTTGTCTGCTCACCTTGAAAGAAGTTGTTTACTTCAAGAACACATTTTTTTAATGGTAAGCCATAGAAAAGGTTGTTGCATCTTTGATGTGTATTTCTGGAAAAGAGGGGCGGGAGCTATACTTGCATGAAAAATTGCAATATCCGCATAGCCAATAAATGTATTCCCTAATAGGCATGTCATTTATTCACTTTGTGGCACATGTTGCAATTTTGATATTGAAGCCAAGCAACAGCGAAGTGGGCATAGCCTAATTTCTATGACTATTTCCTAGGCGGATGGCCTTTGTGTTCTTTTCAGGGGACACTTGGAAGCGAATACACCATCCAACGTCTCAAGCAGACCACCTTCCTAATCATGTGAATGGTCAACCACATCACCAACAAACAATACGGACTGTAAGAAGACGACATAACACAGCTCGTCCAGGCCCTGATAATCAGCCGCATCGCCTACGCTGCCCCGTACTTACCCCTCACTCCCAAGGAGATAGATCAAATAGATGTACTTCTTCGGAAAGTATACAAGCAAGCGCTCGGCCTACTTCCGGGAACAGCGACTCTCAAGCTTGAAGCCCTTGGAGTCCATACTACAATAAGAGAAATTATAGACGCCCAACTCGCAAGCCAACGAGAACGCCTAGCCCTCACACTAACAGGAAGAACAGTCCTAGCGCGCCTATGCTACCCCACACGCGGCAAAGGCCACGAACAAGCAATGCATCCGGCCCTTATCTTCCGCGAGCACATCAAGGTAGCCCCATCCCCAGAAGCATGCAACCGGAACATCATGCCGGTCATCGCCAAGCTCGTGCAAAGACTCTACAGACAAAATATGGCAGTCTCCCCACCACACTATACACAGATGCCGCGCAGTATCCCCAAAAAACAGCCATGACGGCCAGCGTTGTCGACCATAACCTTCAAGAGGTGGTCTTGGTGACGGTCCGGACTGCAAGCGCCCTCGTAGCGGAGGAGACAGCCATCGCCTTGCCCATCACCTCTGGTCTGACCAACGAGTACGTCACAATTACTACTGACTCTCAGGCAGCTTGCCGTAGCTACGCGAGAGGTAGAATATCTTCAATCGCCCAGTGACTCCTCAAACAAGCCTCTCAATTCTTGGACGTTGGAATAGTATGGACTCCAGGACACGAGTCCCTCCATGAAAATCAGCGTGCGCACGCTGTAGCCAGAGCTCATGCCTCCTGGGCGCCAGAAGAGAGGGATACGGCCGCGTTTATTTAGCCCGTACCTTTACAATACAACACCATACTACAACACCACAGATTGAACAGGCGACAATACCCACCTCCACACAAGAGCTTCTCACGTGAAGACGCCCTAAGATGGCGACGATTACAAGCCAATACATACCCCCATTTACGCAGACTGCACGCAATATACCGTACACTATACTCATACAAATGTCCCCTTTGTAACGACTACGCCTCCCTATATCACACCACATGGGCGTACCCCAACGTGAAGGCAGCCCCGCAAGTACCGAGCAGTGGGAGGCCACGCTGACTAGTTCGGACCCTCGTAACCAGCAGCTGGTGCGGCGGTCCCGAGAGACAGCAAGAGACGCAGGAGCCCTGGACTAAGGGCGCCTCCCACACAAGCAGAAAAACACCTGCTTGTCCTTTCTTTTTTTTTATAAATATATTTCCTCGTCCTCCTCCTGGAAGCCTGTTTGTCCTCCTTCTTATAACTGATCATGCGTGTCGATATGAATTCTATTATTAATAGTAAGACGGGTACCACTGTTGATATATCCACCTTTAAAATGTGCTGCAATATACATTAGCGCGTTACAGCTAGAACTTGTTACAAACGTCATTCTAGCTCTTTCGGACAATCTCAACTAGAAGTGTTAATTCATTTTTGGAAGTTAGTACTCATAAAGGCTGGGTTCATTGCGCTCACCCTCAATTTTATTTGCTCCTTCAAGCTTATTTACCCTAACTATGAATTGTCGTATGAATGCCCATAGGCATTCATACGACAAGAAATTGCGGCGTAACCCATCTAACGACGACTGTCGACCGTAATCTGTTAGCATTGAATCAATATACCGACGGAACGTATTGCCACCGTTGAAGCGTATTATATATAAGGCACATACTGCATAGAGACTCCTCTTTCGCACTTCCCTAAGAACACTCAGCACCTTCTACCACCGCCACCGCGAAGCCTGCGCTTGGCCTCCGAAATAAATGGTGCGTCGAGCGAATGCTGAGAAACGAAGTCATGCGTTACTGAACTAATTGAATTTTTTAAAGTAAAATGTGTCAGAAAATTTGTAAAGCATGACTTTAAAACACGATGCAGGCATGATAGCTTTGAATTGTAATTCCAAAATACGAGGAAACATAATTCTGTTACGCGGAAACTCAAAGACGACGCCCGTTCTCAGCGGCTGCGTCTGAGTAGACGCGGTCGCTAGGGGATGGCACTATTTCGTTTGACCACGAACTCACGAAAAATATCGGCCCACTAGAGGCTAGCAGTTTGGCTGTAATATCTACTGAGCGTGAAAGACAGAGAGAGAGCAAGGATAGACAGCTCAGAGAGGTCAACCAGACAAGCACACTAGTTGCAACCCTATGTTGAGGGTAGTAAACCATGGTAAAGGAAAGGAGGTTCACGGAAAAAAGAAATACGAGGAGGAAAATAGAAAGAGTGACAGCTGCGGACACGCAAGAGGTTGTACAGAAGGCGACACATCTTCGTTAGGATAATAATGTTTACTGCTCCCTACGAAAACGGGGTGTTTACGGATCGGCACTGGTCTACGCGATGTCCCAGAATGCGCACGACATAGCGCTCTGGTCCGGGGGAAGCCGCTCCCCGCTTTGGTGTAAGATGATTAGCCGCTTGTGGAGGTCGAGGAGTCCTACTCTCACATTACGCGCAAGCGCCCGCCAGGCCATCCTTTTTTATTGCGATAGCAACTATACGAACTCTCCAGGCGCGTTTCCGCCGTCACCGTCATGTTCCGTATCAAGTAAAAAGGTGATAACATCGTGGCCGCGTGCCACATGCTACATGTGCGAGTGAAAGCATGCAAGGGGGAGCAGGTGATGGCGGCTCGATCTCGCGCGCTCAAGGAAGCGAAGCGGGTTGGAACCGCGTCTTCCGTCACGCGCAGGGTACCGGGGGGAGGGAGCAGGGGTTCACACGGGTGGCTGCTGCGTGTGGCGCGGCAACGCGGGCCCTGTCTTGAACGCGATTTGCGATGGGTACAAAGTGCGCCGAGTGCTGATAGCTTCGTGTGCGCTTTGTTTTCGCCACTTAATTTGCCTGGAAGCGAGGGGCAGCATGACGGTGAATCCGCTCCGTGCTGCTGCCGCGCTTCCTTCCTCCAGTGTTTTGACAGCGAGTTTCCACGGTCATCGATTGGGAGGTATTCATGTTGGCTTATGCAAGCATGACTTCATGCTTGTTAATTTGGACGCAACAAGAGAGAGAACAAGCCGAGACTCTCATCAGGAAAGCATACAAGACGGCGTTGCATCTGCCTAGAAACACGTCGAACGACAAGCTACTCAAGCTGGGTATCCACAACACATTTGAAGAGCTCAAGGAGGCACAACTGGGTGCGCAGCTGCACAGGCTCCAGCAGTCAACCACAGGCAGGGCGCTCCTTAAAAGATTAGGCTATAAAAACATACAAGCAACGAAGGATAGGATGGCTAACATACCAGACTCTTTTCGCCAGACATTGAAAGCTAGCCCCCTACCGAGGAATATGGACCCGAACCTGCATGCGGCCAGAAGACAGGCGCGAGTAGAATACGTAAAAACACACCTGGCCACTAAAAACAATGTGGCATACACGGATGCAGCCCTATACCCGTGGGACCACAACACCAAAGAACATAGAGTTGCGGCAGTGACCGTGGATCACAAGGGAGAGCTGATAAGCAGCGAAACCCTAAGGAACTGCACGGTAACAGAGGGGGATGAAGCAGCTGTGGCTCTAGCAGCGGTGGAGGGTTACCGTAGAAACAGTACCTTGATAATACTCAGAGACTCCAAGGAAGCATGCAGAAATTACACGGCAGGTAGAATCAACAAAGGGGCGCTGCGAATCCTCCTCGAGGCAGGGCTTCCGAACGAAAAGATACTGCATACGATTTTCTGGATGCCGGGTCACACCGGAATAGAGGGTAACCAGAGGGCCGACAGTCTGGCTCGCGAGCTGAACTGAGTGGGACAGTCAATAGACCTGGATACCACTATGACGGTGAAACCAACGTACGCGGTACTAAACCATCACCGAGGCAAAATGATAATATATCCACCACCCCACCCATCTTTAACACAACATGAAGCAGTCGGCTGGCGAAGGCTGCAGAAAGGAACATTCTCCAATCTACACATCCTACATAAAATGTTTCCCAATCAATTCAGGAACACATGCCCATGGTGTGGGGCCATCCCAACACTATATAACATCACATGAGAGTGCAGAAATAACTTCTCTTTCCACAAAGAAAAAAAAACCCAGTGCGGAGCAGTGGGAGGGCCTGCTCACCAGCGGCGTGCTCACAGTCCAAAAAGGATTGGTGCAACACGCTCTCAAAGTGGCCCGGCTCAGCGGTGCTCTGGAATAGGGGCGCCGACCACTCAAGACGACGGAGTCTTCAGTAAAACATGAAGACCTCTGTTAGCCGCTGAAAACTGTAAATACAGCATTAAAGATTGTCCTTCCTTCCTTGGTTAGTAAGCGAATGTATACACGTTTCTACGGCCGATAAAGCTAACATCCTTATTTCTTATGGATGTCTATGAATTTGCGATCGCAATCAATGCGACTTTTTTTCCCGAGAGAAACGACAGCGAAGAAACGGGGTAGTGGGCTTCTTTTGAAAGCCACAACTTCCTTTAATTGTATGTATATATATATATATATATATATATATATATATATATATATATATAATCGGATATGTACTAGGACTATACATGGTCACTCAGGCGTATGCTGTCCAAGCAATGCCCTGGCGCGCGAATAGCTTTTTTTTTTTACGGTAGCGTCGCATGTGGCCATGGTAACAGTATTTTAGTGTAAAGAATTGTCTGGAGTTCAGGTGGTTTTACGGTGTGTGAAAAGAGAGATCCTGGACGTTGTTCAGTGGACAAGTAGACAGGAGAGCTTTGTGGTTTATTCGCACCTATAGTAGTCTCTTGGAATATTATTGACCATTCCAATACGGTAATTTAAAGCGTTTCCTAAAGCCAACTCCCAGCCATGAGAGATGTTGAAAAAGAAGTCAATTAGGACTTTCGATGAAAGGGATTTTGCTGAATAGGTATTCGTTCAAACAGCACTTTATCATTATGGCGCTCTTAAAGCTATGGCCGTGTTTTGAGGCGGTCCGCTTCAGATTGCACTCAGTTCGTCTTTTGTCATTATCTCGGCAGTCCTTAGAGTATTGGCCAGCCACTAGGCCCGTACTACGATTAAGAGTGAAAAAAAAGAAGAAAATGAAGAGATTCATAGAAAAAATGGCCCGTGATATTCAAGAAAAACGAAACACGCTGAAAGCAAAAAGAAACGTAAACTAAATTTTTTTTTGTTTTTTAGTCATGGGGCATTTATTCTATCCACACCAGGATGCTTTCGCTGAATACGTAGTGGTCGCAGCTTCCAGAATGGCAGAGACATGTGCGGTTGCCAACAGCTCCACGGCGATATTACTTGCCTTTTGCAGAGCTTTGCGGTCAATTGTGTTGTCTTTATATTTCTGCTACGTCCAGGCGACACCGAACGCTGCCTGCGTATCGCATGCAACGTGCTCGGTCATCCTTTCCTACGCTAAATACCATATCAATATTTATTTTGACGTAACTGCCATATTTACCGTCTTTTATAGAAAAACGAAGTGTCAAGTATTGGACCTAATGCGGGCGGTAATAACGAGAGGAGCTTTTGCTAGGCTTGATCGCAAATTGAAGTTTGTACAAACGTTGCAGCACAAATGCACTACTACTGTGCTGCGCAGTTTTATACAATGTGGTGTTTCTCGGTCCCATGCTATTACTGATTATATACCTCCAATCCGACACCCCCGTCCCGCCTACACACACACGCAGACACTTCTAACGTGGCACCATTGAAATCAATTACACGACCTTGTAAAAGCAACGGAGCACCGAAGCTACGAGCGCTCAGGTTCTACTGGCACATGCCAATATTCTGTGCAAAAAAGTAGAGACGAAATGAAGATATGTCATGTGAAGTCGATATTTCTAAACAGTTTGATTCGCAAGAAATATAACAACGAAGCACATCCAGACGAATTGCCGCTTGCATTAATGCACGCTATATTGGCTAATTCTTTTCTCCCATTGCTTACTCAGACGATACGCCCGACGGGACACGCGCGCATGCGCATAGTTCCTTCTGCAAGAATGCCGAGGCCTCCAGTAACATGTAGCCATGTCCTGGATGTAACTAACTGTGCGCTGCTCATCGAAGCATTGCCAATTGTTCGCGCGTGGATGCCCCGAATCTCTGTCACAGCCTTCGCGTTCACGGACGAAGCGCCCCTTTTTACCTCACTCGTTCCCTCAGCCATGACCTCGGACCTTCAGATGCTGAAAAGACCATTAATTAGAGCATTTGTGCTGCTTGGTGTAAGTTATTAATAGCTCCTAATCAGACAGAGAAAAATGATCCCGACTCGCGCAGCTCCCAATCGAACCCCAGAGCGTGATACCATCCTTTACCTCTCTTAAGCGATCTTGACAGACTTTACCAGTTCCGAGCTTTAAAGTCACTGCTTGCTTTTGCTGGAGCACACCAACGCTGCCGCGGCAGGCGCCGCTTTTCATTGGACGCACGAAACGCATAGTTTCTAAATTCACCCGGTGTCCTCACGCGAGCCCTTATTTTCATGAAAGCATAGCTGTGCACCATTACACTTCAGCCCGTTGCTCCCACTACGTCTGCCGCTTTCTCTCCCCATCGAATGGAGACATATATTCAAAGATATTGACGGTCAGTAACATTGATTTGCTTACAAGTTTTTGGGCTCAAGCTGCTTACAAGTTCTGACAGATATTAAATTATACCGATCTATGCTTTCCTTCATCCAGGGCTGGGTGTTGTCTTAGGCAGCGCTTCAACTTTTACCTTACGTTCAATCTTTCATCTCTTTCACCAAGCGGCACGCTATTCTGTCATTCAGAAATCTTGCAGTATCTTGCGGGTTGATCCACCTTTTATCATGCGAGCCCTTTTTTCCAAAAAGGCGTAGCTGTGCGCCAGTAGACTTCAGCAGAGTGCTCCCATTACGCTACCCCCCTTCTCCTCCGGTCGTACGGAGGCGTGTCTTTTCCCATTATGGTGCCGACTGCAGGAGGAAACGGTTTTGCAGAAAAACGGTTGCATCCCCTTTTAAGAATTGGAAGTTGTGTGTGTGTCAGCCCAGTTTAAGGGCCACTGATTGGACTTTTTTTCAAGCAGCCACTAAGTACACATCGCTGAAAGGCGCTCGCTACGCGGTTCAGAGTGCGCCCCAGGCCAATGGAGACTGGCGAGGGCTCGTTGATTGGTTTCCTGGCAGAGATCGCAGTCCAAATTTAGCAATGGTTTCGGTTTTCGTCTGCTTTCCATTTGAACAAAGATGTAAGGAGCCGCTAGCCGCCGAAGTTCTGATTTTCCATGATTGTTTCAGGTTGCATTCTAAAGTGCAGAACGCTAAATAGCAATTGTTGAAGTCTAACCTCAGAATGAATCAGTCACGTATACACCGCTTTTCCGATGCCGCTTGATACATCTGCTGAATTGAATAAGCAGTGAGTTATATGGCTATGAAAAATGATGGGTTGTAAGTAACATTAACCTGTAATATTGATATACGCTTACGCTCATCCATGGTTCGGTTTTGTGCTAAGCATCACTTCAACATTTGTCTGGTGTTTGACTTTTTATCTCTTTCATCAAGCGGCATGTTATCCCACATATCGGAAAATGTTTATTTATTCGACGTCTAAATCCTTGACTGATATTAGGTTCATGTCGCCGTTGTAAGTAACCAAATATAGCCAAAACAATGGATCTAGAAGAAGCCCGTTAAATTCTGATATCCTAACAACGCGAGAAAGTCAGCAAGCAATGTCAATGCCAGTTTTCCTGTCTATTGTTTGCCCTCTGTAGAACTTGTTGTTCGTGCACTTACCAGTAGGCATCAAAAGGAGCTTTCAAGTGCTGGTAAAAGTAAACAAATAATCGTTTAAGATATGAGCGAACAATAAAACGCAGATCGCTGTGTGCCCTAGCTATTATATCACGGAGCCACGCCATCTCACTCTAGCGACATCACCAGTTAACAACAACAGACCATATGTGTTGACGGCCCTGAAACGGCTAATGATGACTGAGGCAAAGAAGGAGCTAGTGATAAAAACCCTGAGAATTGATGTACATAAGAAGGGCATGCCAATAAAGAAGAGTATATGCGCTGAAGGAAGGTTAGCAGTCAAATAGGCCAGTTACACTTGTGGAAACACAGTCGGTACATTCGTAAAAATAAATAGCTCTAGGGATTTCCGACGTGACGCGAATCAAGATGGTGACGGAATGCAAAAAAAAAAAACTCTTGTGTACTGTGCTTTGGGGAAAGGCTTATAGCCCATGCTGTCAAAATTAATATAACGTCCTACAAGGCGACATAACATCATTGCCCAGACTGGAACTTAGGAACGTTAATTCCCACATATTTACTTATTTACCCTCTCTCTTTTGGCCTCAAGGTACTCATAAGATTTAATTTTCTTCAATGACCTCTCTGCTCGTGTGACTACACGTGGTGGTGACCGGTGCACGTACTTGTTCTCATCAGTTATGCAATATAGCAAGTAGTACACATTTTCGTATTGAATGATAACAGAACCACCCAAACATTCCAATGCAATGCCAAAGAAATAGTTTTAAAGCGAATAGCTTTGTCTCTTTTGCCAGTTTTCCTTGTCCATAGTCGGAGGGTGGCCTTTCACCAACGTTGCAAAGCTGCCGGAGCAAAGAACGCGTGTTCCCGCGCGAGCGCCAACAATTTCATTATGCTGAAACGCACGTTCTGTCCACCTGTACCACCGCTCTGCAGATGTGCTGGTCGACGGCTCTGTTCTCTAGGGAATTACGCAATGAAGCAACAAACACGACATAAATATTCTCCCTGCAACAAATACAAGCGTAGCGCAATATTCCTTTAACAAAGCGAATAGCATTCTAATAGTGTTCGGCAGTTCGCCCACATTGACAATAATCGTGGATGATTCTTTTTGTCGGTCTTTGAATCCATCCGCCCGAAAAGGCGAGTTTTTTTTGTTTGTCTTGTGATAGCTATCCTAATGCGGCTTCAGTCATTTTTTTGGGCTTTACCACGAATAAGATGTGAATGTGGCAGAGTATCCTTTAAAGGATACAGTTTACTTTAAGACGCCCTGAAACACTTCACCTAATCATAGTATGTATGACCACGCTAATAAAGCACGTCGTCGCACGAATCTTATGCCGCAAAATGTTTTAGAATCATTCGGCTATAAAGTGAGTTATGGCACGGATATCCAGCTTTCTATTTCTTTTCGTCTCCGCAAGCGCGCTGGATGCTGCACAGCGGAGAAGCCAAGAGGGCAAAGCCCGGGCCATAGTTCAGTGTCGGGGTGGCGAAATGGCTCGTGGCAGCACCCCGTGTGTACTACAGTATACACGCAGCACGCCTATGTCATCTTGGAGGCCACGCCCAGCAGACGCAAGTACGCGCAGTGCAAAGATGAAATAATTTTTTGTCTTTTTGAGATTATGTCTCAGATTTGAGATTAGCAATTATGTCTTACTGATAACGCTCCCGTGATCACTAAATCAGCCAGTAGTGATAGTAGGCCAACTGCTTTCGATCAGCTTTCGATGACGACATTGCAAATGCGAGAGCAAGCGTCTGTTCACTACTTTTGACACGAGCTTGTAAATTCTCTGCATTGCAGTAATATATTTGGCGTGCTCATAGTTACATGCTCGTAGGGGCTTTAACAAATTGGCAATGTTTTTTTACTATGTTCAAACAGTGTTTCGGGGCGCCTTCAACGTACTTCAGTCATTCGTTTGCTCGTTATCGAAATTCAACACTTGTTCCACCAGGCCGTGGTCAGTCACGCCTGGTCGAACTCCGCTCAACGATGCGCACTATCGGGAGGAAAGAGAACAGTGTGGCTCGGTAAGTGTGAGGCAGGGAGAAGCATCCCGTTAGCCAGGCAACGGTCCAGTCGTATGAGCTGGGAGCTATGAAAAAGGCTGAATGTGGTCGCCCGAACGCAGTGCAGGTTTGAATATATTTATATCGTCTACGTATTTATTGGTCGTTTCGTCTCACTTTTCGCACTAAGTAAACTAAATGAGTCAAATAGTCACTGCAGTCAGTGTTTTCCTTTCAACCTTACAATGTAACGTCGGACATTTTATTGTGGTCATAAACAGAAATGATGGATATTACACATTTACTGTCGCTCTTGTACAGTAGGTAGACGCTACTCATGTAAAAAAAATGTTAACATGTGCAGTTAAGGAACGCGACAATTCTAGGCATGTTCTTCGTGTACTGCAATGTCTAAATAAATTGAGTTCGATAGGACAGCTGATCTACATCAAGCTAAGTTTTCAGAATTTGAGGAATGTGCAAAACAATACGAGCAGTTACCAGTGTATTCGAAGGTATACCGTTTCCTGCAACCTACAACTAACGGGGCCTAGAATTAACAATATAGAAGGAGTCATCATTTTAGTTTTATAAGGTGCCGTGTCGAAAGCAACTTATTTTACAAGTGGCACGAGTTCATGCTGCCTGTCTACCAATTGTTTCCTCAGCTTAAGATGACATTTATTCAAGCAAGGTTTGAGTACGGGCTAGTTGGTATTCCATGGTATCAATCGTCACTTACAGTGCATACATAGACGGAGGATAAAAAAGGACGACGTGGACAAGCGCTGTCCACGTCGTCCTTTTTTGGCCTCCGCCTATGTATGCGCTGTAAGTGACGATTGACATTTATTCAATCAGCCTTGTTATGTAAAAGGTGCCATAAACAGTAGACGTGACTCACACAAACAAGTCAGTTTTTTGTGCTACTTTAAGCACATTAGAGATGAGTGACGAGTGCTAGGTTTAGGTATTTAGTTACTAGTGCTAGGTTTATGCTATAAAAAAATACCCTATTTCCTGCTAGACAAAAGAAAGTGACAAAGGGCTTTACAACAAGTGCGCACTAAGTTAGACCGTATTCTTGTCAGCTGTCTTACAATCTAAAGGCTCGCCCAAATTATAAGGCTGTAACAATCGCGTCCTTGATTACCTGATGCTGGACCATCAATGCTGTTCTAAGTAACGGCTGCAATTGAAGGTCGCAGTGGTGGTGACGTTGTTGTAGCAGGCGGGGTTAGCCTGGCATGCTTGGCCTACAATTGTTCCACCTGAGCATCTCATACGTTATTAGCAAAGATGCGTTAGCAGCCCGTGATCAACTCCATTTCTCACAGAAAGGCCATCGACAGTCGTTGGACTCTTTTCGTTATTCGTTATAAAAGGCTGGAGGATCCGCTTTCCTGCTCCGCGCCTTATGTGGGAAGATTAGTGATATAGAACGCTTTTGCCGGCTATGCCCACTGTCTAGCACAGAAAGAAAGACACAGCTGAGTAATCTACAAAGAAAGATCTTCAACGCGCGAGGTTTGAAGACGTAGTGTTCCCTGAAGAGCTCCCAGAGAAGCGAGAGAGCGTTCATCTATGAAAGCCACCACCCCGGTAGCGCGGCGGCAGTGCTTGGTCACGAATGTCAGGGGCAGAACTAATGAAGCCGCAATGCGAATGCTGAGCACCGGACACGTGAAAAATGGACGCTCCGTCCTTCATGGAAGCGGCTCTCAGTGAGGGTTGCCTCTGCTTAGCTATTCGAAAGTGTAAGCAAACAAACTGAAGAAAGCTTCTTAGGAAAGGAGCTGGTATTTCCTGACACGGTGTGCAAGATGGTCCGAACGTCGGGAACGTCATGCCACTTGTGAGGATGATGAATGGAAAAGAAGTTCTTCCTGGTAAACACAATGACACCCAAGCCAGCTACGGTGGAAGCGACACGTCTCGAGCTCGCCAACTTTAATGAACAAAATGTGACGGTCCCCATTCTACTACACTGCTACATCCATCTCCAAATATTCCTCCTGCTCTTACTATTTAGTGGATGCACTCTCACACGTACACACAAGAAAGACTTCGCAGCTCCCTTCCTACACTGCTCTTTGGGTATTCTCCGGATTTCGGGCTTGCCACGTAGTCGCACTTTTCAGTCTGAGGTACATGCGTTTGCAGATTGAGGGGTAAGAAACACGGAGCAACGTTGCGGAGCCCTTGCTTCCACAGTACAGTAGCTGCGGGGATGTGATCCTCCAAGCAGCGTATAAAAAAGGAATAGGTGCGCACGTGGAAAGAAAGTTAGCTTTCGTCTAAGATTAGAAAAATACGCCATCAATAACAAGTCAAGTGAGTCCATTTGAAACTGCACATGTCTCAGAGCTATAAGGTCGCGAGATTAATGTTATCAGTCATTTTCTTGTTTATCTATAGTAGCTCCTGTTACCGCGTTAACACATGAAATCACACTAACTCATTTATGTTTTACTTGTTTGCTCACTCTCTCAAGCCGCTGAAATGGGCATATTTGGCTGGCTTCTTATGGCTCTCGAACTATCCGTTCGTGTAAGAGTGATCTAGCATCAATATTTACTGGCATTCACGAGGAGTGGTAATGCATCATGTAATCACGGGTCTTTCAGGCTTACAGTAGGTAAGCCTATTAAGGTTTCACGTGCGAGGAACTACGATGGCGTGGCATCTCGTTCTGATTATTTACTGCAGTGATATTCTAATAGCTTTTACTGGGATAAGCAGTTGTAGGGTAGAAATTGAGATATCTCTAATAGGCAGCACTTTAACATCATGCCCTAACACCTGTGCAATGTGAGTGAAGTGCGAGAACGATCCCACAATTGTTGTCATTAGGTGGGCTCGAACCACAAACGACACGTATGTGACACGGATGCTCTACCACTTCTATACAACCACACTGAAGTGTCCGCGAGATAACTGGGGTTCGTATGTTTGTCCTGCTCCACAAAACGCTTGAAACAAGTCGCATTCAAGGTGACATAAAATATTATTGCTGAAATTAGGAGGGGGAGAAAAGAGAAAAGCAGAAGGCAGGGAGGGTAACCAGAATAACATCCGGTTGGCTACGTTACACCGGAGGAATGGGAAAGAGGAAAACAAAGATGACAGGGAGAGCGAGGAGGGAAGGAAAGAAGGAAATTAGCGGTGAGTTCGCTGACGCGTGTGGTCTAATAGAGAATGCATTAATAGTCACAGACGTTCACACAAGCCCGTCGCCCTCAAAAAGCACAGAACGCCTTCACCGCATTATGGGCCGACCAGCGATGGGGGTGGTGTTGCAGCAGCACCTGCACGGAAAGCGGCCGATTGTCCTTGTTCTTGTCTTTCTGGGGCATATCGTGGACAGTGGCACAGCAGGCGGTCGTTATTGTTTTTGGTGCCGCAGACCTCGCATGCTGCACTCTCGGTCACTCCAATTAATGTAGGGTATGGCTTTGTGAAGGCAACTCCTAACCGAAGGCGACAGAGAAGCATAGCTTTACGTCGAGGAAGTCCGAGTGGAGGTTGGAGTTGCATTGAGGGGATTAATCGATTCAGTCGTGTAAGTCTTAATTTTGGCGAGTTCCACTCGGTCAGTGACAGACTGCGTGCCAGGTGTCGAAGCTGCCTTGCGGCGTCTGTCCTCGAAAGCGGAATTGGAACGCTGAAATTAAACGCTAAAAATACCCAGGGACAAAACGAGCACGGAATACTGCTGACCCATGATAATGTGACTGCCAGGTCAGCACGGTAAATGAAGGAACGCGTGCCACATGTACAGTTAGGTCATGCGGTAACCGGGCTCTTGGGCTTCTCTCTGGACAGGCTTCTTATTATTGCAAAGGTGACTAGTTTTTTTTTTTTATTTAATACATGGGATAAACTTTTAAAATGCACTGCCATGTTGACACGTGCACATTTCTTTATTATTTCTCAATGCTTTCTCTGGGGACTACTTTTCACCTGTTAACAGTATTTAATGTTACCGCTCGGTGGGCAAGGTGTGCCACGCACTCGCTTGTATCACATTCTCAATTTCTTGTCGCGAATTCTATATTGTCTTTGTTGTCACTCATTCCTCTTGCAATCAGATTACATGCGTGACACTAACAGCGTTGTACATTCTGGAAGTCACGCAACAACCAGTGATCATGTGAGACTACCCGACGAGTCATGTATCAACATTCTCTACTCGTGCCTTTCCTTTTGTCGTAGTAAATCACGTTTCAAATTAGCCATACAAATAGCCGATGCGTCTGACCAGTGGATCCTATTTTGGATGAACGCCTACTGTGCTCGCCGCTGTCGTTGTACTTTGAGTATAACTTGTTGTTTTCCGGGGCAAGGTTCACCCAATAAACAAAGAGTTTCCTGACTCAGTTCTTGACACCGCCTGATTTTTTACTGTCGCTGCAATGTGACAGTGCAACGCGATTGCACGTGATTGGACGAATAGCAACATGATTAATTGTTCAGGTACCGGATACTTCCGCGCGCCCAGCCCTCAACACTCGCCGCGGTGGCTTAGCGGCCATGGTGTGGCGCTGCTAAGCACGAGGTCACGGGATCAAATCCTGGCCGCGGCTGCCAGATTTCAATGGGGAACAAATGCAAAAAACCCTGTGCTCCGAGCATTGCGGGCACGTTAAAGATACCTTGGTAATCAAAATTACTCCGGAGCCTCCCTATACGGCACGCCTTATAATTAAATCATGGTTTTGGCCCGTAAAGCCTCAGAATGCCATTCAAGCCTATACGGCGAAAATAATGCCATTAACTCACAGCTGACGCAGCAATCTTGCGTCGCATCGTAAAAGATGTATAATGTGATTGCAATTGAATTCTATTACAAGCCACATCACCTCGTCGAACGGAATTTAAGGCAATTTTGTTTATGGAAGTAATAGATTAACCAAACAGTAGAGCTGCGTTTACTTAGATATGGCAGAAGGATATCGCATCATTTTGCCGTATCGCATGCGCTCATAGGCCACCGTTTACATTATTGCGCATATTTCTGTCAGACAAACTAAGAGAAGCTAGTGCCCTATGTCCAACTTGGTGCTTCCGATAAGCCCGATTTTGCTGTCGCGTTGTGAAATCCACCGAAAGTACCTGCCGGGTGTCGGTTGTGCTCTCTCGGGCTCGCCTTCATTTATCGGTGCGGAAAAATTTACGCGGCGTTTATTTTACAGGAACATCTAGTTTATTAATTATGTGGTTTTACGTGCCAAAACCACTTTCTGATTATGAGGCACGCCGTAGTGGAGGACTCCGGAAATTTCAACCACCTGGGGTTCTTTAACGTGCACCTAAACCTAAGAACACGGGTGTTTTCGCATTTCGCCCCCATCGAAATGCGGGCGCCGTGGCCGGGATTCGATCCCGCGACCTCGTGCTCAGGAACATTTAGTGTATTCTGCCAGAATATCAAAATTTCCCAGTGTATCCATGACTCCTGCCATGTCCAGTAGTAGCCGAGCACGGCCGTCTCGGCTTCTATCTTCTCAAAGGGGACGAGGCTAGATTAACGTCGGAAACCAAGTTACTTGCCGATGTTAATCTAATCTATTTTTGATAAATAAGGCAGTGTTTAAACGTGTGTAATGTACACTCATGAGCAAAAAAAGAAAATCGCGCTTAGGCCGACTTCGTCAGCCGGCATGTTTGTTTCCATGTCCCGCAGTGTCGCAGCCCCAGCGTTGGTTAGCCGGCTGTCATCCCGCAGTGAATGCTTTCCAACAATTCCCGATTTGACACGCGTCTATTTTACGTGCGCCGCATAACTACGCATTGCCCATCTCAATATACCACTGTTTGGCGCACTTGTGGTGATACGCCACTCCATTTTCGTTTTTCAAATAAATGTGTTTTATAGCAAATACGATACGATTTTGCGGCATTTCCATTTCAGCTCAGCTTATATGCAACTTTCATATACGTTTACAGCAAATTCGGATATGCGTAAAACCAATATATGCAGATCAAAAGTACACGTTGGAATTTATGGGAAGCGAAGCATTCGTGAAGTGGGTCAATGAAATGCTCAAATATTGCTGATTTCCTTTCTGCGTCTGTGTTGTAAAGGCAGCTGCGTGCGCGCAGCTGATACTGCGCATCCGTGCTACGCAAAATTCAGACACGCGGTGGTAAATTAAAACAACTAGTTGGCGTCGGCACGATACGTATATATACGTGCGATTGTGGCCCAATTGTTACAGCATCGGGTAGCTGTGCTGGAGAACCGATAATTCATCCATTAATCGAGAAAGAATTCAGTTTTTTTAGGTATAAACTATTCACAAAGACAGCAAAGCACCCAGAAGCAACTGCGGCCATCAAAGTGCAGGAGGGCTCGAAATAAAAGCTTCGCTCTAATAAATCGGCCAATAAATTTATGCTGACGGCACTGTCAAAGATGCGCAAGAAAGCTTGCCATTTTGATGCGTTGCCTCCAGTTCATTATTTGCCATGCTTTCTCTGTTGACCTCCTTCTGTTTGCATCCTGTGCTCGATGCCGCCACAAAAATATTGTTCTAGTTTCTCTTCTTCCTTGCATTTCTTTTTTCGAAGAATGGGTCAGGAGTTGAAAGGAAGAAGGCCAAGAGACGGCCAAGACAAAAGGCTATACTATCTAGAGGGACTTGTTTTAAAGATGCGCACTTCAAGCTGCAAAATGTATCAGATTGACTCATCGCTTCATAAATTGATGGTAGTAGGACGTATGGTGGAGCGTTTACCGTACCCGTCAAGAGTGTTCTCCTTCTAGTTACGTATGCAATTTAAGACTAAAAAAGTCTAAGTAAAGCTCTGACGGAGAAATGCAAACAACATTAGTAATTTGCTTTGTGCTCCCATCTTTCTTTTTCTCTTGCTTTACGCAATCATTCTTCTTTTTTTCTCCTTACCCTCTTACCCAGAGGCAGTGTAGCCAACTAGAACTAACTCTTGTTGACCACCTGGCTTTTTGTGCATCTTGCGTCTACGGTGCATGTGCTCTTCTGTTGCCTTTTCATTTTTTTGCTCTCATTCTCATATATCAGACTCTGCGCAAGTCATCCAACGTAACATCCATCTCAAGAGGGAGGAACGTGGGGCCAGTTGGTCTGACATGTATAAAGAGGAAAAGAACCGCTACTTCAGACGAAGAAGAAGTGGACAGCACGAGCGGTAACTAGCAACTGCGGTTTATTATCATGAAACACTTAGCAGCAAAAGGTTGCACCTGCACGCAGCATGCCTTCCCATACTGAAGAACGAAATGAGACACACGTGGCAAAAAGCACCCTAGATGACTATGGAAAGTGGAAAAGGGCAAAAAACAACTATCGCTGTTTAATCAAACACCGTTTCTTTGTCTAGGAGAGACACCGAAGGCTCACTTACCCACGTGTCTAGGCAAAGTCTACGCATGTGTGCCTCTTCCATAATTTCGCGCTATAGTCTAGAGTCTCCCTGTCCTACAAAGATGGCTTGATTAAATTTGGGGTAGCAACGTTTGCATCCCCTGGTATGTCTGGGGCGATTGGCGCCGCTATCACCCTTCATGGAGCGGAAATTCTGCCGTCGTCTATCATTAACACATTGGCCCGTTTGACCAACGTAAACACTGCCACACCGCAGCGGGAACTGGTACACCACACTCGTGGCACAGTGCACGTACAGGTACTGGTGCTTAGTAGTACAGGCTACCTTGCGCGAACCGTCCACCACGCGCCTACATAGTCGGAATAGCCTGCAGGGGGCTGAGAACACGAGTCGAATGCCCTGTTTAGCCACCACCTTCTTCAGGTTGTGTGCCATTTTGTGCACATTGGGCATGACTTGTACGGGGCCTCTGTTGAGGGGGGTCCCCTGCTCCTGCCCATGCGCCTTGTGCTGCAGCTTCCACAACGGCAATTAACAGCGAAGAAGGAGTGTAGAAAAGTCGGCCTGTTTCAACTTATTTACTTGGGTCTGAAAACTTTCAGCGGTCTTCTTTCAGCTGTCTTGTTCAGCTATCACATTTGCTGCTTGACTGCTCGTCAAGCAGCAAATCTGCCTTCTGAGCTAGCCTCATCTCTTCAACAACGTGCCGAGCAAGAACTTACGACTATTTTCTCCGTGTTGGCGTTTGCCCACATAACATCGCAAAGGCCTTCGGGGCCTTCGCCCTTTCAAGTGGGCTCTGGAAGAGAATTGCAAAAATCTTGAAAGTGGAGTGATGGCGCCAGGTGCGACTTCTGTACGAGTGACTCAAGATACTTTAATTTTAATGGCGCGGCTGTGGCAGGCAGGAACATAGGACTTTGTCTTTGACCCTGAGCAGTCCGTTTGTATGTGGACTTTCTTTGGAATCACCAATTGCAGAGCTTCCCAAAAAAAGATTGACCAATGAACGCTGAGAAGGTACCCATTTTCTGCTTATCTGGAGCTTCGCTCACCCGAGAGACGCAGACGTTACTGGAACGGGAGCCAAAATTTTGCTTGAATGTGCCAGTCAGCAAGCACGGCATGCTCGCACTAGTGCCACGGATAGCGGGCAAGGCACCCAAAGAAGAGCGACAGCGTTGCCACTTAGACGGGGTTGATTTGGTAATGAGGTGTTTCCTTTGCAAATCGCACAGCCAGACGGCTCTTAGTTGCGCTGCTCTTTCCGACAAGCAAGGCGGGTTTGCCCTCCTCCCAAATGAGGTGTTTCGTGAAAAGGCTCTGCAGGCACTTACAAAGAACTTGAACAAGACCAGCTTAAAACCAGCTAAGCTGAAACGGCCTGCTTTGAACCTACTCGAAGAGATGGATCTTCAAACCCTGCACAGACAAGTGTAAGGTATTAAGGCTGATGGCTTGAATATGTTCTGTTCCGCTAAGAGGCATAAGGACTTCTGCCCTCTACGAACAATAGTCGCAGAAAAAAAGGCAGCCGGCAGGCTATCCTCAGCGGATACCTCATGAAGCATCTCAACAGCCTCACGCCCGAAGGCCAGTACAAGGTTAAGAGTTCGGCAGATGTGACAGCGGTGCTTCAAGAAAGTGACTTAGGTGTTCATCATACCTTGCTGGTGAAGCAGCGCACTGACATGGACACAGAGAAGACACACAAGACGACGCTGCAGCAGCGCGTGTCGTCTTGTGTGCCTTCTCTGTGTCCGTGATCAATCACCAACTAGCCCAACTTTCCACATTACTGGCTTAGGTGTAACTTTCAGCATTTCTATATATACTGAAGAGCTCTTCTACTCCTTCTACTCTGTTCCGCATGATGAATTTTCCTGCGCGGTAAGCGAACTAATCGACTTGTCTCGTGTAGTGTCTTTTCAGAACAGTTGTGGCGTCTCCAGAGAAGGTTTCTTTTAAACTTTTAATATTCTACCTGTGCGCAACCCTTAGAAAATTTAAAGGTAACCTCTACGCCCAGAAATGAGGCATCTGCATAGGTTCGTGTGTAGCGCCTATCATGTGCGAAATCTACCTGACTAGGTTTGACCGCCAGTTTCAAGCGCAACTTGACGCCACCAACCTTTGTGGTAAAATAGTGTTCAGATATGTAGAAGATTTCTTAGTCCTGCTAACCGTTGACCGCAAAGTGAGTCGTAGCAGCGTCGCTGGGGAAGTATTAGAAGTTTTAAAACATTGTTCCAAATCCTTAAATTGTACCCTTGTACAGCAGCAAGAGCCCAGTGGGCAGTTTTTAGACTTACAAATTTCCTTTGAGATGCTTGATCGTGTGTGCTGGGCCTAGATGCCGCGCTCTAAGAAGGCCATTTTACCATTCTCCTCTTCACATTCGAAAGTAATTAATAGAGGCGTAGCTATCACCTGTTTGAGGTGAGCCTTTTTGAAGCCATGCCAGCACATGACATCGGAAATTTTCAAACCCAAGTAAATAAGTTGAAACAGGCAGGCTTTCCTTCAGCCCTTCTTCTGGCAGTGGGCTAATAACTGTTGTGGAAGCTGCGGAACAAGGCACGAGGGCAGGAGCAGGCGACCCCCCTCAACAGAGGCCCCGTAGAAGTCATGCCCTATGTGTACAATGTGGCACACAATCTCATGAAGGTGGCGACTAAACCGGGCATTCGACTAGTGTTCTCAGCCCCCGGTAAGTTATCCTAACTATGGAGGTGTGTGGCAGATGTTCCGAGCAAGGTCGCCTGTACTATTAAGCATCAGTAGTACGTGCATTGTGCCAGGAGTGTGGTGTACCAGTCTCCGCTGCGATGCGGCAGTGTTTACGTTGGCCAAACTGGCCAATGTATTAGTGATAGACTGCGGCAGCATTTCCGCTCCTTTAAGGGTGATAGCAGCGCCAATCTGCCCAGACACAGCAGGGAGTGCAAATGGTACTACCCCAAATTCAATCAAGCCATCATTGTAGGACGGGGAGACTCTAGACTGTAGCGAGAAATAATGGAAGAGGCACACATGCGCAGACTTGACGCAGACATGTGTGTAAGTGAGCCTTCGGTGGCTCTCCTAGATAAAGAGACACGTTTTATTAACCAGTGATAGTTGTTTTTTGCCCCTCGGCACTTTCCACAGTCATCTAGGGGGCTTTTTGCCAGGTGTGTCTCATCCTGTTCTTCAGTATGCCAAGGCGTGCTACGCGCAGATGCGACCTTTAGCTGCTACGTGTTTCATGATAATAACCCGCAGTTGCTAGTTACCGCTCGTCCAGCCCACTTCTTCGTCTTACGTCCCATCTGAAGTAGCGGTTCTTTTCCTCTTTATAGACGTCCATCTGATTACCCTCCCTTTATTTCTCCCTCTATCCTTATGAATATGCCTATAGAAAAAGAGTGCTAGCATCAATTAAATTGGAATTTGGCTTCGCTGCCTGCAACCTAAGTATGTATCAGCTTTGTTTGTTCCAAGAACTCCTCGACTGATGCAGGTAGCCAGCAATGTGGTAGTATGATTTCAGAATAGGAAAACTCGTATTACAATCAATCATGAGTGAACTGCCTATTGCGGCTCAATAGTGTTCCAATGTAACGTAAATATTAGTATGAATACGGTTGCAATGTCATTTTTTCGACAAAGCAAAAGTTTCATATTTTCTGCCATTGTTGATACTCCTTTTATTCCCTTGTGCAGGACTCCGAATTTACTGCGGCTACCAGTGCTTCGTATCGTGCAAATATATAGAAATATGCGTGTAGGTTGTAATAACGTTGACAATATAATGTGAAGTAAATTTTGTAGTTTTCCAGGGGTGATGTTCGTCTACTACTTATTGTGGCATTGTACGTCTCTCTGCCTAGCTTTCGTATTCTACGCAGTGTGCACGTGCGTATGGGTGTTCCCGTACGACCACACAAACTGTTGCTTTTATTCTCACCACCTACAACCTATTTGTTTGTTTGTAGCTTATGCGGACAATTTGTAGCTGCCGGGGACGTCATTGTGTCACCACCGCACCAAGCGCAAAATATGCGATCAAAGCACAAAGAATGTGTATTCCTTCGTTCTTACGGTTTCGAATGCAGTTGCAATAATTGTTACAGCCAACGAAAGCTATCGGCGGATGCACTAGTGGACAAGCGAATAGACGAAAAGCCGTCTAATATGAGAAAAACCAAATTTGCCATGCCTGACCATTGCAATGGGCCGCAAAGCACGCCGCAAAAAAAGAAAGAAGAAAGAAAACAGGGTAGACGACAGTTGGAAGGAGCTGGATGGAAAGTTGGGATCGATAAAGGACAGTAAAAATTCGCTTAAGCTGTCTTATTTTTCATGAGTGTTCAAACTTATACTTTCTCTGTGTGAGAACTAGTCTTCATTTTTCGCTTGTGTTGCTGCCTTGTTCTACTTATTTGAAGTGCTTATTGTGAACGAAGATTGGGGATAGGCGGCTCTTCGGTAGTCTTTTTCCCCAAGTTTATGCCGACTATTAGAAGACAACCAAAGCTCCATTGAGATAGTAGAGCCGAAGCCAAAATCGAGATAAATTCTATGCTGGCATTACCAGTCCGATCACCTGCAGAACGAATGGCAGGAATTGAAGCAGCGACAGAGATTTTAATCGCCCTGGCAGCAGCCGTAGAAGAACTACGATAGCGTTTGCACAGTACCATGCGTCGCTTCAGCAGCGAGACTGACTGGACAGCCTGGCTCAGTTCCGGGGACGTCGACCGACAACTTGAACTGGTGGACTCGGCGGAAAAGGCCAAGCAGGCCCAGGGCCTTACTTGAGCCCTAACCCTCAGCCACGTCCCTCTTTACCCTTCTCCCTTTCAATAAAGTTTATCACCACCACCAGGCTGAACAGGAAGTGTTTCCATAGCAATAAACCGATTGGATATGGGGAACGGATGATAAAATACACTTAGAAGAACAATAGAAAAAGTGAAACCGAAACAAAGAAAAGCGAATTCGGAACGTATACGAGAATCCTATGTCTATGACAGAGAAACTAAAAAGAGAGGAATAGCAGCCGAGAGTGAGAAGTGCAGAAAATAACAGAATGTATATCCTCAGAAAGGAATAAGCAACACATTCCTGGTACGTGACCTCCGTTTCATCTCACTTACTTCAACTTGTTACTCACCCTGAGGAAATAAGAGCAAATGTACAGTTTGGATTACGACTAATGTTTCCTCTACACCACCGACGTGTTTCTACGCCCTTCGGGTCCCTTCCATGCGGCGGCGCTGCAGTCACCTGTTGTATGCTCGGATCAGGTTGACATACAGGCTCGTGTGACAACGCTGGCATGAGGAGGAACGCCAGCAGTGGCGCTACTGGTGTCACAACTCTGTGTAGGTGCACGTTATAAAATAGATGGAAGACTGTCGGCTTAGCTCTACACCCAGGTAAAGGATTAGCTAGATTTATCTCGTCGTTTACTGTGAGTGCCCTTCGGACAAGTGTGGTCATCACCATGTTGTGTGCACACATCTGCTCAGTGAGAACGCTAATATGTGTACGCGCAACGCTCATGACAAGAGCCGAAGCCAGAATGCTGCCGTGGCTTCGGCGTAGCGGAGCGAGCGGAGCACGATCATGCATACACTTCGTCGCTTTTACAGCCAAACAAACTGCACGTCTCTGGAGATTTACTCCACCTCCAAAGCGAAGGTCACGCATGCACGTCAATACCGTGACTGACGGCATCACATGTGGCAACATCCGTGTAATTGCTAAACCTGCTTACCACAATCTTGTAGGTGGAAGTGTGTCATTTTGCTATTGACATCAATTTGAGGAACAGTCTTGGCCTCAGAATGAAACAATTCACAGCCGGGGCGATTGAAATGAATTACGGAGCACGAAACTCAAGAAAGTTTTAACGTAGCCACTTGCGCTTAACCGACGGATTAAGCAGTTATTTACACAAGCGCTGAATATAATAATGGCGTAAGACACATTACATTCAAGGGTTTTACGTGCGAACATTACAATATCGTTATGAGGAACGCCGTAGTGGGGGACTGTGCATTAACTTTGGCCACCTGGGGTTCTTTAACATGCACCCAATGCATGGATCACGGGTGTTTTTGCATTTCTTCCCCATCAAAATGCAGCAGCCTCGACCGGGATTTGATACAGTGCCCTAGGGCTTAGTAGTAGAACGCCGAAGCCAGTAAGCAACCACGACGGGTCTAAGGAAACCGAATGGCCTAAGGAAACGTTATATTTAAATGTAATGTGGAATGCCACACTGCCAAAGCGCATGAACCGGTAGGTGCTCCACCGTTGTCCTACTAAATCGTGGTAACAGAAAACTTAAGTGCCTTGCGGAACTCGAAACCCGAAACTTCATAAACTGACCACAAGGTAACCTCCCCATAATGAAACAGTAACGAGCCTAATGAGGAGCCCGTCCATGCATTTCCAACTTGCACAAGAAAGACTACTATAACATCCAGAAGTGAAGTTGCGTACACCAGAAAGAAGATGAAGTTACAACTAATTCATAAATGACCACTTTTCCTTCTCGTTTGAAAATTAGCATTATCATTCACATATCTAATTTTTCAGGTCCTTAATTTAACTAATATATTTCGGTTCGACCGCACCTTCTTGCATGCACACACACACACACACACACACACACACAGAGAGAGAGAGAGACGCACAAACGCATGCAGGCACACACAACCAGTAAGTTTACAACCGCTGCCTTCTTGGCCACTTCCCGCAAAGGGTGAGCGGGATTCTTGGAGGAAAAACAGGCAAGCAAGAATAAAGTGGTGGTATCCTCGTTTAGTTAACGTAGCTGCCGCCTCGAATGAGTCCAGAGCCGGTTCAAGACTGCTGCTTGTTTTATCTCCTCTTGCTTCTGCTTTTGGCGAAATTTGATTGTCGTGGCTTGCCACTTTGCATACAGGCGCAAAATTGAATCCCTTAGATGATCAATGGCTAGGCGATGCTTGCTATAATGCCGATAGTCAGCTGAATGACCCCCAACAATTCAAATATTTAAGCATTATTCTTCAGCGCTTCGGGTACTCTTACAATCCTGCAAGTAAATAACGAGCTGCAGATTAGCTCCGGTGGAAACAGCAACATTAACCAAAACACCCCCAAGAGCTCCGCAAGTTCCTTGACGAGCGCCTCCAACGCTGTTACTTGCAGTGTTACCTG
This sequence comes from Dermacentor andersoni, assembly GCF_023375885.2. Taxonomy (NCBI): domain Eukaryota; kingdom Metazoa; phylum Arthropoda; class Arachnida; order Ixodida; family Ixodidae; genus Dermacentor; species Dermacentor andersoni. Next base: position 122,344,773 of record NC_092815.1, on the reverse strand, counting down.
GGATGTGTATAATAAATCCCATTATTTTTATTCACTGATAGTGCACTTGCATTAGGTTCACAGAATATGGCGACTTGGTGTGTGTGGAGAAATCAGTGTTCAATAATAACGCCTCTCTCGAGTTACAAATAATGTGCCTTTTTGGATGCTTCGATCAATTACGGACATTGCAGTATTGCACTGCAGTATTGATTTAACGTTTTCCTATCCTCCTAGAATATTCTTAAGTTTTGGCAAGCACGTCGCTATTTGCGAGGCGTTACTAAACTTATGCTTGAGTAAACATTGGAACAATGTGCACAATGTGAACAATGTGCAACAATGAACATATTTATGTGCTAATTGTAGCAATTTTCTTGCCACGCAGAGTACATTATTCATTAGTTCATGTGCGCCGACACTAGGTGTTCGTCATTGTGTACAGACGCATATAGGTGTTTCTTTCTATTTACTCGTACAACGTGTCAATTCTTCATATTCATTTGACAGCAAACTTTTCGTAAAGAGCGATAGCGAAGCTACTAAGATGTTTATTGTGATCAAAAAAGAAGCAATCAATGAAATTCCAAACATTTCTTTCTGGTATATGTATATGTTATTTATGTATATGTATATGTATTTCTGGTGTACGTATATGTAGTGAAGCGTTGAATCACAGGACTCAACAGTGAAATAGTCCATAGGACAGAAGCACGTTTGGAAAAAAAATTTGTCATTACGGAAGTTTCGGCCATGGGATCAGCCGAAACATCGGTAATGTTGCATTATTTCTTCCTACACGTGCCTCTATTCTTTGAAAACATGATATATATATATATATATATATATATATATATATATATATATACATATATATATATATATATCTGTTTCTTATTGACCGATCACTTGCTGTAATAATATCTACACAACATCATATTGACACGTGTACTTATATTTATCGGGCGACCACGTTTCGCCGCCTAACAAATCTTATCGCACAGCGCGGGACGCGCTTGCATGTATCCGAAGTTTCTGGAAAGTTATCGATGCTTCTATCCGCAGTCTGTGTTCGCCGCTTTCGTTGTGTTATAAGTGTAGCCTGTTTTGTGGGCACAAGTTCGCCCAATAAAACTTTGTTTTCTCGTTCACAGTATTGCTACTGTGTTCTTCTACGTCACCACCACGTGACATCTGGTGGAGGTGCTTTTCGTCCATGTACCGGACGCCCCCGACAAGCCGTGATCCAAGCCCGGACCGCAAAGAAAGCACCAACGTAGTCCTGGACCAGCGAGCAAGCCGTCGTCTACAACAGCTGCCCCCGGAGCACGGACTTCTACCTGAGAAGCCCAAGAAGATTGTGGCCAAGACAACCACGATGGCTGCCCCAGTGTCACCCATCGTACTTCAACAACCCAGGGAGCCCCCTACCTTCCGTGGAGCTACGTCAGAGGATCCTGAAACCTGGCTCGAAACCTTCGAAAGGATCTCGACCTTCAATAACTGGACCTCTGAGGATAAGCTACGACACGTGTACTTCTCCTTGGAAGATGCCGCGAGGACTTGGTTCGAAAACCGGGAGTCCACCCTAGCAACATGGGACCTATTCCGCAGTAACTTCCTGAGGACGTTCACGAGCGTTGTCCGAAAAGAAAGGGCCGAAGTTCTACTGGAAACCCGAGGCCAACTACCCAATGAGACCATCGCCATCTTCACAGAAGAGATGACCCGTCTTTTCCGGCACGCTGACCCGGAAATGTCCGAAGAGAAAAAAAGTGCGTTTCTTGATGCGAGGCGTAAAGGAGGAACTTTTCGCCGGAATGGTAAGAAGCCCACCGAAGACCGTCGACGAGTTTCTTCGTGAGGCGACGAGCATCGAGAAGACACTGGAATTGCGGAACCGGCAATTCGACCGCCGCACCAAGCCAACAAGCTACGCCGGAATTCAATCACTGGCCACGGACGATCTGTGCGAGACCATCAGGGCCATTGTGCGCGAAGAACTGCGCAAGGTCTTGCCATCGTCGCAGCCTCAAGTGGCCTCGATCGCCGACATCGTGAAAGAAGAGGTGCACCGATCGCTTGGAGTTCCTGAGGTGCAACCACAAGTACCGCAGCCTCAGCCAGAAGCGATGACTTACGCCGCCGTCGCACGCCGTCAAGGTCCCCCTCCGCGACCGCATCAGGGCCCTGCAACGCCCCAATTCCGTCGTCCGCCGCCGCCGCCAGTACGACCACCCGTCGCCCAGCGCACCTACGCGAGGAAGACGGACATTGGGCGTGCCCCCGACCACCGCCCGCTCTGCTACCACTGCGGCGAAGCCGGCCATGTTTACCGCCGATGCCCATACCGCGAGCTGGGATTGCGAGGCTTCGCCGTCAACGCACAGCGCCCGAGGGAAGGTGAACGCCCTCGTGACATCGCCGACTACCTCGCCGCTACTAAGTGGAGCCCTCGACGACCGTCCCATTCGCCGTCACCAGGCCGCTACCTGTCGCCACAGCGCCGACCATACACTGGCCCAGCCCGGGGCCGGTCCGTCAGCCCACATCCGGAAAACTAAAAGCAGCAACCGATGGAGGTGCGGTTGCTGTTCGTCGAACTGACGAAGATCCTCCGCCGCCGACGAAGACGCCGAAAAGCCTATCTCGACGACATAACAACGACGACACACCGCCGTCCCGACGAAGTCTAGCAGGAAAGAACACGCTGACGAAAGACCACCTAACGACGCCACGTACCAACCACAGGTCAACGCGACGCAGCCGTAATTCGACGCCGAGGCGTAACTGCAACGCAAGACAAAGAACCACCGACCTCGACGTGCTTCCCGACGGCCACGCAGTCACCGCCTTAGTAGACACCGGAGCCGATTACTCTGTCATGAGTGGACCCATCGCAGCCCAATTGAAGAAAGTTAAGACTGCATGGGAAGGCCCATTAATTCGGACCGCTGGAGGACACCTAATCACGCCGAGTGGTATCTGCACGGCAAGAATTACCATTCATGACCGGACTTACCCTGCCACCTTCGTTATCCTGCAACAGTGTTCACGAGACGTCATTCTCGGCATGGACTTCCTGAACCAACACGGCGCAATCATCGACCTGAAGTCGAAGTCAATAACGCTGTCGGAAGATCAAGCGATACCGCCGGAGAGCTGTCGTAGTCACCGCGCCTTGAGTGTGCTCGAAGATCAAGTGAGCATCCCGCCTCGCTCCAGCATTTTTATTTTGGTCGGCACCGAAACACCCGCTGACGTAGAAGGCGTCATCGAAGGCGACCAACGTTTATTGCTCGACCGTGAAATTTGCGTCGCAAGAGGGATCGCTCGACTGCACGGAGGAAACACGAAAGTGTTGCTGACAAACTTCAGCCAGGAGTTCAAGCACATCAACAAGGGCACGACGATCGCATACATCGAGGAAATTCAGGAAACCAGCGATGCCTTTGTCCTCTCGGATTCTGTTGCATCTACCCCGACGACCGTAGTTCCCGAGCCAGACTTCGACATAAATCCAAGTCTCCCCGTGATTAAGCAGCAACAGCTCAGAAGTCTGCTTCGACGATACAAAGACTGCTTTTCGACGTCATCGAGGATTCGACATACACCAGTCGCAAAGCATCGCATAATAACCGAAGAGTGCGCTCGACCACTACGCCAGAGCCCTTACCGAGTTTCGACGCGAGAACGCGAAGCTATAAGACAACAAGTCGACGAAATGCTGCGCGACGACATCATCCAGCCGTCGAAAAGCCCGTGGGCGTCTCCAGTTGTTTTAGTGAAGAAAAAGGACGGAACCCTACGTTTCTGCGTCGATTATCGTCGACTGAACAAAATCACGAAGAAAGACGTATACCCCCTCCCACGGATAGACGACGCATTAGATCGGCTCTGCAATGCTAAATACTTCTCATCGATGGACCTCAAGTCTGGCTACTGGCAAATAGAAGTCGACGAAAGGGATCGCGAAAAGACCGCCTTCATCACGCCAGACGGCCTCTATGAATTCAAGGTTATGCCATTTGGACTGTGCTCGGCGCCTGCAACGTTCCAGCGCGTGATGGACACGGTTTTAGCAGGATTGAAGTGGCAGACCTGTCTTGTTTACTTGGATGACGTCGTCGTCTTCGCCGGAAATTTCGACGATCACCTTAAGCGGCTTGCGACAGTATTAGAGGCCATCAAGTCATCAGGGCTCACTCTGAAGCCTGAAAAGTGTCGCTTCGCTTACGATGAGCTTCTATTCCTAGGCCACGTCATCAGCAAATCTGGAGTACGCCCCGACCCGCAGAAGACAGCTGCCATCGCAAAGTTCCCGCAGCCAATCGACAAGAAGGCAGTGCGCAGATTCCTTGGCATGTGTGCCTACTATAGGCGCTTTGTCAAGGACTTTTCACGCATCGCGGAGCCGCTAACACATCTAACGAAATGTGATGTCGAGTTCAAGTGGGAAACGCCGCAGGCCGACGCAGTTCAAGAACTCAAACGACGCATGCAGTCGCCGCCGGTACTTGCACACTTCGACGAGGACGCCGATACTGAAATCCACACTGACGCCAGTAGCCTAGGCCTCGGTGCCGTCCTAGTCCAGAGGAAAGACGGACTTGAACGGGTGATATCTTATGCTAGCCGGTCGCTGTCAAAAGCGGAAGGCAATTATTCTACGACTGAAAAGGAATGCCTCGCCATCATTTGGGCTACAGCAAAATTCCGCCCTTACCTCTATGGCAGGCCATTCAAAGTCGTCAGCGACCATCACGCGTTGTGTTGGCTAGCTAACTTAAAGGACCCTTCAGGACGGCTGGCGCGGTGGAGCCTCAGATTGCAAGAATATGACGTCACCGTAATATACAAGTCCGGAAGAAAACACTCTGACGCCGACTGCTTATCACGCGCCCCCATCGATCCCCCGCCGCAAGACGACGAGGACGACGACGCCTTCCTTGGAATAATAAGCGCGGAAGACTTCACTAAACAGCAGCGAGCAGACCCGGAGCTAAAAGGCCTCGTCGAGTACTTGGAAGGGAACACCGACGTTGTCCCTAGGGCATTTAAGCGCGGGTTGTCTTCTATCACGCTACAAAACAACCTGCTCGTGAAGAAGAACTTCTCACCAGTCCGCGCCAGCTACCTTCTTGTTGTACCGTCAGCGCTGCGTCCAGAAGTACTGCACGCCCTACACGACGATCCAACCGCTGGGCACCTTGGATTCTCCCGGACGCTGTCGAGGATACAGGAAAGGTATTACTGGCCGCGTCTGACCGCCGACGTCGCCCGTTACGTCAAGACATGCCGAGACTGTCAGCGGCGCAAGACACCACCGACAAGGCCAGCAGGGTTACTACAGCCGATCGAACCTCCTCGTCGACCATTCCAGCAGATTGGGATGGATTTGTTGGGGCCGTTTCTGACGTCAACATCCGGGAATAAGTGGATCGTCGTGGCGACGGACTACCTCACCCACTTCGCTGAAACTAAAGCTCTACCAAAAGGCAGCGCAGCCGAAGTGGCGAAATTTTTCGTCGAGCACATCCTGCTGCGACATGGTGCCCCAGAAGTCCTCATCACCGACAGAGGAACGGCTTTTACAGCAGAGCTCACCCAAGCCATTCTGCAATACAGCCAGACAAGCCACAGGAGGACAACTGCCTACCACCCGCAGACGAATGGTCTCACGGAACGCCTGAACAAGACCCTCGCCGACATGCTAGCAATGTACGTCGACGTCGAACACAAGACCTGGGATGCAGTCCTGCCGTACGTAACATTCGCTTACAACACGGCGGTGCAAGAAACAACACAGATCACGCCGTTTAAGCTGGTTTACCGCAGGAATCCGACGACGACGCTCGACGCCATGCTGCCGCACGTCACTGACGAGGAAAATCTTGACGTCGCTAGCTATCTCCAGCGCGCCGAAGAAGCCCGACAGCTCGCCCGCCTGCGGATCAAGAACCAGCAGAGGACCGACAGCCGACACTACAACCTCCGACGACGCTTTGTCGAGTACCAGCCCGGTGACCGTGTTTGGGTTTGGACCCCTATACGCCGACGAGGACTGAGCGAGAAGCTCTTGCGTCGCTATTGCGGACGGTACAGGATCATCCGACGTATTGGCGCACTGGACTATGAGGTCGTGCCAGACGGCATTTCGCTGTCCCAGCGGCGCCGCTCACGACCTGAAATTGTCCACGTTGTGCGACTCAAGCCGTATCACCAGCGTTGACGAACTTTGGGACTTCGCATAACTGACCTTTGGACTTGATTTCTTTTCGTTGTTTTGTTACTTATGTTTAATAAGTGTCCTTTTGTGTTTCGCTCTCTTATATTTGTAGCATCGGGACGATGCTATTTAAGAGGGGGGTATTGACACGTGTACTTATATTTATCGGGCGACCACGTTTCGCCGCCTAACAAATCTTATCGCACAGCGCGGGACGCGCTTGCATGTATCCGAAGTTTCTGGAAAGTTATCGATGCTTCTATCCGCAGTCTGTTGTCGCCGAACCTTGTGTTATCTGATTTATTCGCCTGACGCGAATGGTGTAGAACTTTGCGGAAAGCACGCGGTTCCGAACGATTAGTCTGGAACATTCGACGACTGTTCTTTAAAAGCCGACGCGCTTGACCCGCAGATCAGATTTCCGACGATCGCCGACTGTGTTCGCCGCTTTCGTTGTGTTATAAGTGTAGCCTGTTTTGTGGGCACAAGTTCGCCCAATAAAACTTAGTTTTCTCGTTCACAGTATTGCTACTGTGTTCTTCTACGTCACCACCACGTGACAATATATGTCACATCTATATGCATGCTTACCAATGGTCTTAATTCGAATGCCTCTTTTTTTTCGCGTCCAGGGGACGCGCCCATTATTAATAGAAAACTCTTAAGAAGTGCTGATTAAAAATGAGACAGTATATATCATAATGTTACAAATTACACAAACTTACGAAAACTTGAAAGAGGAGAAGGGATAATGAACGGAAATACGTAAAGATTATTGCGAAAGCATGTACCCGGGCAATTTTTTAACCACGCCAAAAATTAGAGATGTTGGTCCCCTGAGTTATTAAGCAAGGCAATATCGTCAGCGAATCGCAAGTTACTAAGGTATTCTCCATTAACTCCTATAAACACGCTGTGAATAGCATTGGAGAGATCGTATCTCCCTGCCTGACACCTTTCTTTATTGGGATTTTGTTGCTTTCTTTATGGAGGACTACGGTGGCTGTGGAGCCGCTATACATATCTTTCAGTATTTTTACATACGGCTCGTCTACACCCTGATTCCGTAATGCCTCTATGACTGCTGAGGTTTCGACTGAAACAAACGCTTTTTCGTAATCACTGAAAGCTATATATAAGGGTTGGTTATATTCCGTACATTTCTCTATCACCTGTTTGATAGTGTGAATATGGTCTATTGCTGAGTACCCTTTACGGAATCCTGCCTGGTCCTTTGGTTGACAGAAGTCTAAGGTGTTCCTGATTCTATTTGCGAATACCTTAGTAAATAGTTTGTAGGCAACTGACAGTAAGCTGATTGGTCTATAATTTTTCAAGTCTTTGGCGTCCCCTTTCTTATGGATTAGGATTATGTTAGCGTTCTTCCAGGATTCCCGTACGATCGAGGTCATGAGGCATTGCGTATACAGGGTGGCCAGTTTCTCTAGAACAATCTGCCCACCATCCTTCAACAAATCTGCTGTTACCTGATCCTCCCCAGCAGCCTTCCCCCTTTGCATATCTCCCAAGGCTTTCTTTACTTCTTGCGGCGTTACCTGTGGGATTTCGAAGAATTCCTCTAGACTATATTCTATTCCATTATCGTCGTCGGTGCCACTGGTACTCTATTATAGAACTCCTCAGCCACTTGAACTATTTCATCCATATTAGTAATGATAATGCCGGCTTTGTCTCTTAGCGCATATATCTGATTCTTGCCAATTCCTAGTTTCTCCTTCACTGCTTTTAGGCTTCCTCCGTTCCTGAGAGCATGTTCAATTCTATCCATATTATACTTCCTTATGTCAGCTGTCTTACGCTTCTTGATTAACTTCGACAGTTCTGCCAGTTCTATTCTAGCTGTAGGGTTAGAGGCTTTCATACATTGGCGTTTCTTGATGAGATCTTTCGTCTCCTGCAATAGCTTACTGGTATGCTGCCTAACAGAGTTACCACCGACTTCTACTGCACATCCTAATGATGCCCACAAGACTGTCGTTCATTGCTTCAACACTTAGGTCCTCTTCCTGAGTTAAAGCCGAATACCAGTTCTGTAGCTTGATCTGGAATTCCTCTATTTTCCCTCTTACCGCTAACTCATTGATCGGCTTCTTATGTACCAGTTTCTTCCGTTCCCTCCTCAGGTCTAGGATAATTCGAGTTCTTACCATCCTGTGGTCACTGCAGCGCACCTTGCCGAGCACGTCCACATCTTGTATGATGCCAGGGTTAACGCAGAGTATGAGGTCTATTTCATTTCTAGTCTCGCCGTTCGGGCTCCTCCACGTCCACTTTCGGGTATCCCGCTTGCGGAAGAAGGTATTTATTATCTGCATATTATTCTGTTCCGCAAGCTCTACTAATAACTCTCCCCTGCTATTCCTAGCGCCTATGCCATAATCTCCCACTGCCTTGTCTCCAGCCTGCTTCTTGCCTACCTTGGCATTAAAGTCGCCCATTAGTATAGTGTATTTTGTTTTCACTCTACCCATCGCCGATTCCACGTCTTCATAGCAGCTTTCGACTTCCTGGTCATCATGACTGGATATAGGGGCGTAGAGCTGTACAACCTTCATTTTGTACCTCTTATTAAGTTTCACAACAAGACCTGCCACCCTCTCGTTAATGCTATAGAATTCCTGCATGTTACCAGCTATATTCTTATTAATGAGGAATCCGACTCCTAGTTCTCGTCTCTCCGCTAAGCCCCGGTAGCACAGGACGTGCCCGCATTTTAGCACTGTATATGCTTCTTTTGGTCTCCTAACTTCACTGAGCCCTATTATATCCCATTAGCTGCCCTCTAGTTCTTCCAATAGCACTGCTAGACTCGCCTCACTAGATAATGTTCTAGCGTTAAACGTTGCCAGGTTCATATTCCAATGGCGGCCTATCCGGAGCCAGGGATTCTTAGCACCCTCTGCTGCGTCGCAGGTCTGACCGCCGCCGTGGTCAGTTGCTTCGCAGCTGCTGGGGACTGACGGCCGGGTTTTAATTGTTGTGTTCATATAGGAGGTTGTGGCCAAGTACTGCACCAGGGTGGCCAATCCTGCTCTGGTGAGGGAGTGCGTTACCGGTTCTGTTCACCGGGATAAGGCCACACTCCAGGCCTGTTTATGCAATTTTATCAACACGCGTTTTTTTTAATCCGGTGGAAAATTGCCGGCACCGGGATTCGAACCACGGACCTCTTGAACGCGAGGCGGGTGTTCTACCTCTACGCCACCGCCGCACTCCTTATTATTTCTAACTGTTTGTATTCAATTTCTGCAACCAGTCCTCCACAATTGGTCAACATTTTTTTCGGGCCAGCTCCACTACCCGTCTATGTTATGCGACGTAAGGAAAATCGTTAAAGCTCCTCCTCTGGTATGACATGTACGCACTGATTATGCGCGATTATACCGAAGAAACAAAACATTTTTTTCCGATTCTACGCCTTTTTTGCCAACAACCCTCGGTCATCTGTCAACATTTATCGGGCTGCGCCCACATCGCCTGCCTGTCACGCGACGTCACAAAACCATGAAAACTCAGCAAGTCCTGGAGACATGTACGCATAACAGATGCACTATGTAATATGCCGAACAAATCTCATTTTCTTTCGGAATAGCCAGAGACGGCCCTGTTCCGAAATGAAGATGGTTGCCCTCAAATCGCTCTAGCAATGGCTACTCGGAGCTGCCGGGGAGAATGGATTCACTTGCGTCAACGAAAAAAAATGCGTGTTAGCATAACGCTTTCGAGCTCTTTCAGCACGTGCACGACGTAGCTCTGCCTAATTTTGTTCTTTGAGGGTTTGTTTTAGCTGCGTTTCTACCCTCCCATTGCCCGCCACCACGATTGTTTTACCAGAGACTGAAAGCTAAGCAAGGAGAAGCGGGCCAATCGCAGACGCTGGCATCACCGTCCTCATCAGGTTTCAACGCGCTAGCCCCGCATCACTGAAACCCTCTCCACCTCTGCACGCTTCTCCCCTCCGGTCAGCCAATTAGGCAAGAAAAACCTGTCGAGTAAGGCAGTCTTATTCGCTTTGAAAGCAGACAAAAAGTTAGCTGCTATGAACGAGCAGAGAGTTTCATAGACCTGTTCAAAGAAGGCTGCGAGTCATCGCGTGATGCTTGTGTCGGCGCTTATGTAAATTTGACTTCAGAAGACTTGAATGAAAACGTATTGGAATAGTTTTACGTTATAAAGCCCCTGTGTTGGTTAGGCCCAGCAGGTGAAATGATACTGAGACCTGCCGAGGTACCAATGGTACAGATAGACTTATTAGTGTTGGCTCTTGCACGACAAGTTTGCTAAGCATCTATTTAACCAGGGATTCGCCGACAGGCGAATGCTTCATACGAGAGTTAATAAGTGATAATAATTAGTCACGCTGAGGCTGGGATGAAAAAGGAAAGTGGTTTAGAAAGACGGTTATTCTAATCGAAGGGTATTACTTCTCCATCGCAACGAATGGAGTCACTCACGTGAGCGAGAAATTGTGTTCTATTTTGAACTTTGTGCGATAAAGGGAACCTTTTTTTAATTACATCACGCTTTTACAACTCCGTCAACAAAGGAGGCCTTTAGTGCCGCAAATTATTTTCCGCTAGGTTGTACACAGTTCAGCTTTTTAAATTTATAGCGCAGATAATATTGGCATGGTACCAAACAATTTTCAGAATGACTATGTTTTGATCGAATTTATTTATGTGCATTGAAAGGCTGTCCTCTTCGAAATAGTTTCTACTTGAAGATGTTGCTGCTAACATTCTTGCCGTTTTGGCAATATGTCCTGGATATATCCTTTCCGTTACAAGTCGAGCACTTCTGTTATACGAGCTTGATTTAAGCAACAATGTCAGAATGGTAACCTTTGAGCTATTGTTTTTATTTTTACTTCAGAACGACTGCTAAATAAGTCAACCCGTCGTTCCCAGACGGTCGTCGCTTGTCCGTGGTTCCCAGGCGTGGAAGTTGCATTGTATTTGTGCTCAACGAGGCGATTCCTGGCCAGGGCAAAACGTTGCCAAACTTGGAAAGGTGCTCTATGTACTTGAAAATCATCGCCTAAATAGAACGGGGTTCTTCCTAAACACAAATTAACGCTTCACTTAAACCGCTTCCCATGGTGCGTTGCATCATCACAGTTTTCTTTAATAGCAATTTTTTAGAACATCGATATCTCTTGTGTGAAGATATTGGTTACTATAGATGTTTTCGTCCTGGCTGGTTCGGAATTTATCCCACCTGGGCATATTTGTTACAATATGATAAGTACTGATGATGCCCAGCCCTCGGGTCTTTTTCGTAGTTTCTTGTTTTGCGTCCCCATTTTCTTCAACTTCACACTGCCAATTTGAAACAGAAGGTGTGTTCCACTTTCCAGAACTTGCGATGAATTTTCGCCGCGTCCTCGTTACAACTGCGTATACATCTTCATATTTTACGATTCTGCATCAGCTAACACTCGTGTAGAGTCATAAAATTTAGTTTTCCCATTGAGTTTTCCCATCTAGTTTTCACTGCTGAACTACTATAGCTTACCGAAACTTTACCACTAAAGAGCCATATACAGAAGAAAATGACGACGTCTTTCTTCTTTTGATTTCTCTTCGCTTTTAGTTTGCCAGATACGTGACGTTTCGTCTGATCTTTTAAAACTATTTCCTTTAGTTACTGTTATGTGAAATGCCTTAGGCGTCAACATTACAAGGTTAGCATATTTAGTTCTTTTATTTCCTTGATTTCCGTTTCAGAAAAAAAGACCATGATTCAATATTTTATTATAGGGTCCAGGAAACATCCATTGGTCTGGATACTGACATTTCTTGCATAACGGCTGACCCCGCATGTGGCGATCATGTTTCTAGGTACAGGCTATCGAAAGAGAAAAGGAAAACTATCTCGTTCCGACACATAAAAGAGGCACAGGTATATTCGAGATTTACATGCAACACAAGTTATTTAAATAAAAAAGGGTGGTTTGTAGAAAGCGGAAAGAAAAAGAAGAGTCATATTGCACAGAAGAAGAGCATCGGCACACAAAAAAAGCTAATTGTGTATAAATAGATAGACCACAAAACTACCATAAATAAAATTACACGCTAGCAACGAAGTAGTTATCGCAGTCTTACCAGACGTGGGTTACGTGCGCAGTATTTAAACGCCTCTGTCTTCGTTATTGCCACTATGTCGCTGTACTTCGACTTTTTCGGTTCTTCTACAGAGAGTAGAAGTAGCGCCATCATTTTCTCTTATGCAGGCTACGCAGTGATGGCAAGGTCACCTTGTGTTATGTTGTATGATAAAAGTTACAATGTAAGGCTGGTATGCGAGAAGGTCTTTTAGAGAAATCAGTCGATCCGATGAAGCTGTCCAAGACGAAAACTCCATGCCTACGGTCAAATAGTATTGTATTGTATTGTATTGGGTTTTATGGCGCATAAGCAACCGAGGCTATCATGCGCCAAACACATGGTATAATTTATTTCAAAAATTGGGTATCCTCAGCGAAAGTCCTTGTCCGGACAAGGACTCTGAGGAGCCCAACAGACCAAATGAAGACCTCAGCCTTCTTCTCAGGACTGAGAAAATGGGTGAGGTGCATCATAAGATGCGTGAAAAAACTGGGTAATATTTTTTAGAATTAGTAGTTCTGTGATATATTATATTTCGTTTAGGGTCGCTGCGTCTTTCAAAAAACTAAAAAGAGGTGAAGTTCCTACAAGTGGGTTATCTCCTAAAAGTAGACTGGGATGGAAGGGAATGCGCTCATCGTAAAATACAGTAAAATATTTTTTCCTTAGCCGTTCGAGTTGCGTGCACGAGAATAAAATGTGATTTACAGTGAGTTCATCTCCACATTTCTCACATAAGGGTTTCTCTTGTTTTGTCAGTAGAAAGTTATGTGTTAGGTGTGTGTGTCCGATGCGCAGGCGGCATAAAATTACTTCTATAAAACGTTCCTGATGCCTGCATGATCGCCATTCTCCTAGAATAGGTTTTACTAAATGTAGTTTGTTATTTTCTTCGCTATTCCATGTACACTGCCATTTTTCTTTCAGCTTGTTTTTCACTAACTTCATGCAATCTGTATAGGGTATATTTACAGTACTGACCTCCTTATGGCAGGCTTGAGCGGCGCACGCGTCAGCTCTCTCGTTGCCTCTAATTCCGTGATGGCTTGGTATCCAACAGAGCTTAATTTCGTGTCCTTGTGTTTGAGCGGTTATTATGTTATGAATTATATTTCCTATTAAAGGTTCCCTTACGTTTCTGGCTTTCAGTGCTGTTATTGCACTCCGCGGGTCCGTGTATATAATGCTGTTTTCAATGTTCATCTCGACTATTTTTGATACCGCCACCGAAATGGCATGACATTCGGCTGAGAAAATTGACGTGCACTGAGGCAACCTGACTACCTTTTCCCATTTATCTTGTACTACAGCACTTCCGACGTAAAGTGATGTTTTAGAACCGTCAGTATAAAATGCTGTGTGTCCTTTGTACTTTTCGTCTAGCGCCAAAAATTCCTGTATTATATGTTCACGTGGAGTTTGCTTTTTATGAAATTGTGTCAGTGTGTAGTCACCTACACTGGGAAAGGCGTGCCAAGGTGGCAGGGGTTCGGGTCTCTGGGCAACATCAGGCAGCGTGTCTAGAATACCTAATTCCTGGCAAATTTCTTCAAATCTGAGAATAAGGGGTCTCGTCGCATTCGGTTTGTTGTTAAAAAGCTGCTTAGACGGGCACATCGTAACTATGGAGTAGCAGAGATGTTTTGGTAGTGAACGGGTTTTTAGGACATATGCACATGTGAGCATGGCTCTTCTATCAAATAGTAGATGAGGAAGAGGGGTCAAATAGTAGAAGAGGAAGAGGGGGTCACTCTCTTCACAGACGCTTCGTTACCCAAGTTTTCATCGAAAGCAACGCTGGCAGTTACGACGCGGGATCTGCTCGTAACCTGCGCCTCCATCAAGACGTCTTTTCCAGAGGTGGCAGAAGAGGCCGCGATAGCGCTAGCACTCGCGCAGCCCAAGGTGGGAAGAATTTTCACCGACTCGCAAAAGGCGTATAACAACTACAGGAAGGGGTGGGTGTCTCTTGCGGCACTAGATATTCTCCAAAGTAAACGCGACGTACCTGAAAGAAAAGTTGAGTTAATATGGACACCGGCTCACTCTGGGCTGGAGGGCAACGAACTTGCCCACCAGTTCGCCCGAGAGATGGAACACCGGGTTGAGGAAGGTGAGCCACAGTCCATATTTAGTTACAGAGACATTACGAACCAATATGAGACGGAGAGGCGCCGTTACCCCGATCCTCACAAATCGCTTAGCAGAGAACAGCAAGCGATCTACAGGCAAATACAGGCAGGATCCTTCCCGCACCCTTACCTTCAAAACAAGATGTACCCGGAAAGATACGAGGAGGATTGTAACTCCTGCAAAACTCAGTTAGGCACGCTCCAACACGTCATTGGAGTATGCGATTTCATCAAGGCGATCCCCCCACCTCTTATCTGCCCCGCTACCCTACCCCATCCCTCATCCACACTTACCGAGTGATGGGAGACCTTGCTAACCAGCACCGCCCTGGAAGACCAGCTCGTCCTGATCTCCAGGGGCCAGGCGGCTAGGGAAGCATATGGGTCCCGTGAAGAGGGAACCACTTCCATCGACGGCGTCTAAGAAGATGTCGAGCTCGGTTCAATAAAGTTGTTTCTCTCTCTCTCTCTCTTACCTGTTCTCCTATTTTATCTGTAATAGGCGAGTTGAATATTCCGGTATTGCGACTACCAGCAAATTATGTAAATGTTTCTTCTATAGGTTGGCAGACATTCATCATCAGCCTAGTTACGCCCACTGCAGGGCAAAGGCCTCTCCCATACTTCTCCAACTACCCCGGTCATGTACTAATTGTGGCCATGTTGTCCCTGCAAACGTCTTAATGTCATCCGCCCACCTAACTTTCTCCCGCCCCCTACTACGCTTCCCTTCCCTTCGAATCCAGTCCGTAACCCTTAATGACCATCGGTTATCTTCCCTCCTCATTACATGTCCGGCCCATGGCCATTTCTTTTTCTTGATTTCAACTAAGAAGTCATTTACCCGCGTTTGTTCCCTCACCCAATCTGCTCTTTTCTTATCCCTTAACGTTACACCTATCATTCTTCTGTCCATAGCTCATTGCGTCGTCCTCAATTTCAGCAGAACCCTTTTCGTAAGCCTCCAGGTTTCTGCCCCGAAGGTGAGTACTGGTAAGACACAGCTGTTATACACTTTCGTCTTGAGGGATAGTGGCAACCTGCTGTTCATGATTTGAGAATGCCTGCCAAACGCACCCCAGCCCATTCTTATTCTTCTGGTTATTTCAGTCTCATGATTCGGATCCCTGGTCACTACCTGCCCTAAGTAGATGTATTCCCTTACCACTTCCAGTGCCTCGCTACCTATCGTAAACTGCTGTTCTCTTCCGAGACTGTTAAACATTACTTTAGTTTTCTGTAGATTAATTTTCAGACCCACCCTTTTGCTTTGCCTCTCCAGGTCAGTGAGCATGCATTGCAATTGGTCTCCTGAGTTACTAAGCAAGGCAATATCATCAGCGAATCGCAAGTTGCTAAGGCATTCTCCATCAACTTTTATCCCCAATTCTTCCCACTCCAGGTCTCTGAATACCTCCTGTAAACATGCTGTGAATAGCATTGGAGATATCGTATCTCCCTGTCTAACGCCTTTCTTCATTGGGATTTTGTTGCTTTCTTTGTGGAGGATTACGGTGGCTGTGGAACCGCTATAGATAGCTTCCAGTATCTTTACATATGGCTCATCTACACCCTGATTCCGTAGTGCCTTCATGACTGCTGAGGTTTCGACTGAATCAAATGCTTTTTCGTAATCAATGAAGGCTATATATAAGGGTTGGTTATATTCCGCACATTTCTCTATCACCTGATTGATAATGTGAATATGGTCTATTGTTGAGTAGCCTTTACGGAATCCTGCCTGGTCCTTTGGTTGACAGAAGTCTAAGGTATTCCTGATTCTATTTGCGATTACCTTAGTAAATACTTTGTAGGCAACGGACAGTAAGCTGATCGGTCTATAACTTTTCAAGTCTTTGGCGTCCCCTTTCTTATGGATTAGGATTATGTTAGCGTTCTTCCAAGATTCCGGTACGTTCGAGGTCATGAGGCATTGTGTATATAAGGCGGCCAATCTTTCTAGGACAGTGTTCCCACCATCCTTCAACAAATCTGCTGTTACCTGATCCTCCCCAGCTGCCTTCCCCATTATTATATTATTATATGACATTATTATATGCTTAATGAGCTAACTGCAGTAGGTTTAGAATTTCGTAAACAATTTGGGTATGAAGCGCTTACTTATAACATAATATTTCGCGCCAATCCTTAAACACATGTTGGCGCTTTCCACCTCAAAAATTATCCTTGTATTTTTAGATAAAATTTTCTTTTTCTCTTCCCTCCAGAAGAAGACTCTCATAGAACTAGCGCATTCGTTCTACAGAAGGCACACTTGAGGTGACGTAGAATAAACTTGGAGATCTCAAGGTCTCCTTCGCAAAAGCAGTGAATAAAGTAACATTTCCGTCTCATTTCTATTCCAATTCATTTTTCAATCACGCCGTAAAAGAAAACCCGAGGGCACCTTATGTGTTGTGAACGCGAAAGCAGTCATGCCCAATTCAACGTCGCTGAGGCGTCCTTCGAGTTACAACTCCTCGCAGGCAAGCGAGGGCATAAACTTGGGAGCTCTGCTCATACAAGCTACTATCGGATAGCTATATGCGCGGGGTAAGAAAGCGGAACGCGTCGCAATTTGAGCCTGCCGTGTTGCACCCAGATTTTTTTAAGAGTCATCGTTCTTGATTTCGTACACAGGCTACAGCAACGTTCTCGGTGTAGCCTTTTTACGAGCCGCAGTGCGCAATTCGCTGCGATCTACTAAAATATTAATACATGGCAAATGGATAAGAAAGCTCAAAGACAGCTAAGGCCGGAAATGTAGAGGGTGGAGACAGTGACGAAAGAACATTATATTGACTGTAGGTTTGGGCTAGTTTCAGGGTCATTATCGTAAATCTGTACTTTCGCGTAACAGCGTTAGAGCCGCGGTTGCCGTAGCCGTCCTGCCAGTAAAATTTTCGAGCGCGCTCACTAGGAAACACGAGGAAATTTTCGAGCGCGCAAGCGTGGCAGAAAACAGAGAGAAGGAAAGGGAGCATGGATGAATAGCTCCATGGGTCAGACTGGGATTTATCATAGATTTTCTTTTTCAACCTGTTTTGGTTACAATATGTATTCCAGTTTCAATTTTATGTGCTCTTTCACCTTTCTTTTCTTTTGTTAAAACACATCTTGTTTAAGACCTCATCGTGGTGGCTTTCATAAATAAAGCCACTGTGGAACTTTCGCGATTCCTATTTATGCCATCATATATATACTTCGACAAGTTATGATCATGCCTGCTATGGTAAAAGGCCCAAAGTGAAGTTTTCTAGTAGCGGACACGTTCTAAGGTTAATAAAGCATTTCTATTTTACTACCATATAAATGGCTTGAAAAAGAAATGACGTGGCCAAGCGTCTTGTGAATCAATTTTAAGGCCCTGAAATTGGTCGACCATACTTAAGCGTGAAGCGGAAGCCTTTACCAAACTCATAAAGAAGTGCTTAAAGCGCATAAAGCGTGTGCGAAGGCGCATAAAGCATTTCGCACACAGGTCTAACTTACACAATCGAAGGAAAATGAATAGAAACAAAGAATGTAATAGAAGAAGGTACGATAACTAACATATAACGTGCATATTTTATGGTTGTATGATGATGCCGCTCTGCTACTAATATTTAGATATTCTTGCGAGATTCATTATACCTCTGCAGGCAAAATAGACGTGACTTCTAATTAGCAAATCATCAAATACGACAAAAATCCTACCGGTTACTTGGTATACTTGAACACTCACCTTATTGTTGCAGTCTTCCTACCCTCTCTCGCAAGTGCTTGATGCAAAGAGGAAGAAGGAAGACGGGGAGAAAGAACCCCAGCGTTTCACTTTGCTTCTCCTTCGTTCGGTAACTTGTGTCAAACCAATGAAATAGATCGAATGCGTCACATTGTTCACATAAACACGTCGTCGATAACTAAGGAGCACATTAAACTTTACAACAGTATTGTCAAGTTCGGAGTCACGGGCACGGTTTTAGATTACCTTCACTAACAAAAACATTGTATCAAGCATTGCCATGGCATAGATGAAAGTGGCCAAGGGATAGGTTAGCAAGCTGTTTCTCTAGTGTCGCAGATCTGTGTGTGCGTGTGTGTGTGTGTGCGCGTGCACACGCGCACACACACACACACCGAGGCTATCATGCGCCAAACACATGGTATAATTTATTTCAAAAATTGGGTATCCTCAGCGAAAGTCCTTGTCCGGACAAGGACTCTGAGGAGCCCAACAGACCAAATGAAGACCTCAGCCTTCTTCTCAGGACTGAGAAAATGGGTGAGGTGCATCATAAGATGCGTGAAAAAACTGGGTAATATTTTTTAGAATTAGTAGTTCTGTGATATATTATATTTCGTTTAGGGTCGCTGCGTCTTTCAAAAAACTAAAAAGAGGTGAAGTTCCTACAAGTGGGTTATCTCCTAAAAGTAGACTGGGATGGAAGGGAATGCGCTCATCGTAAAATACAGTAAAATATTTTTTCCTTAGCCGTTCGAGTTGCGTGCACGAGAATAAAATGTGATTTACAGTGAGTTCATCTCCACATTTCTCACATAAGGGTTTCTCTTGTTTTGTCAGTAGAAAGTTATGTGTTAGGTGTGTGTGTCCGATGCGCAGGCGGCATAAAATTACTTCTATAAAACGTTCCTGATGCCTGCATGATCGCCATTCTCCTAGAATAGGTTTTACTAAATGTAGTTTGTTATTTTCTTCGCTATTCCATGTACACTGCCATTTTTCTTTCAGCTTGTTTTTCACTAACTTCATGCAATCTGTATAGGGTATATTTACAGTACTGACCTCCTTATGGCAGGCTTGAGCGGCGCACGCGTCAGCTCTCTCGTTGCCTCTAATTCCGTGATGGCTTGGTATCCAACAGAGCTTAATTTCGTGTCCTTGTGTTTGAGCGGTTATTATGTTATGAATTATATTTCCTATTAAAGGTTCCCTTACGTTTCTGGCTTTCAGTGCTGTTATTGCACTCCGCGGGTCCGTGTATATAATGCTGTTTTCAATGTTCATCTCGACTATTTTTGATACCGCCACCGAAATGGCATGACATTCGGCTGAGAAAATTGACGTGCACTGAGGCAACCTGACTACCTTTTCCCATTTATCTTGTACTACAGCACTTCCGACGTAAAGTGATGTTTTAGAACCGTCAGTATAAAATGCTGTGTGTCCTTTGTACTTTTCGTCTAGCGCCAAAACTTCCTGTATTATATGTTCACGTGGAGTTTGCTTTTTATGAAATTGTGTCAGTGTGTAGTCACCTACACTGGGAAAGGCGTGCCAAGGTGGCAGGGGTTCGGGTCTCTGGGCAACATCAGGCAGCGTGTCTAGAATACCTAATTCCTGGCAAATTTCTTCAAATCTGAGAATAAGGGGTCTCGTCGCATTCGGTTTGTTGTTAAAAAGCTGCTTAGACGGGCACATCGTAACTATGGAGTAGCAGAGATGTTTTGGTAGTGAACGGGTTTTTAGGACATATGCACATGTGAGCATGGCTCTTCTATCAAATAGTAGATGAGGAAGAGGGGTCAAATAGTAGAAGAGGAAGAGGGGGTCACTCTCTTCACAGACGCTTCGTTACCCAAGTTTTCATCGAAAGCAACGCTGGCAGTTACGACGCGGGATCTGCTCGTAACCTGCGCCTCCATCAAGACGTCTTTTCCAGAGGTGGCAGAAGAGGCCGCGATAGCGCTAGCACTCGCGCAGCCCAAGGTGGGAAGAATTTTCACCGACTCGCAAAAGGCGTATAACAACTACAGGAAGGGGTGGGTGTCTCTTGCGGCACTAGATATTCTCCAAAGTAAACGCGACGTACCTGAAAGAAAAGTTGAGTTAATATGGACACCGGCTCACTCTGGGCTGGAGGGCAACGAACTTGCCCACCAGTTCGCCCGAGAGATGGAACACCGGGTTGAGGAAGGTGAGCCACAGTCCATATTTAGTTACAGAGACATTACGAACCAATATGAGACGGAGAGGCGCCGTTACCCCGATCCTCACAAATCGCTTAGCAGAGAACAGCAAGCGATCTACAGGCAAATACAGGCAGGATCCTTCCCGCACCCTTACCTTCAAAACAAGATGTACCCGGAAAGATACGAGGAGGATTGTAACTTCTGCAAAACTCAGTTAGGCACGCTCCAACACGTCATTGGAGTATGCGATTTCATCAAGGCGATCCCCCCACCTCTTATCTGCCCCGCTACCCTACCCCATCCCTCATCCACACTTACCGAGTGATGGGAGACCTTGCTAACCAGCACCGCCCTGGAAGACCAGCTCGTCCTGATCTCCAGGGGCCAGGCGGCTAGGGAAGCATATGGGTCCCGTGAAGAGGGAACCACTTCCATCGACGGCGTCTAAGAAGATGTCGAGCTCGGTTCAATAAAGTTGTTTCTCTCTCTCTCTCTCTTACCTGTTCTCCTATTTTATCTGTAATAGGCGAGTTGAATATTCCGGTATTGCGACTACCAGCAAATTATGTAAATGTTTCTTCTATAGGTTGGCAGACATTCATCATCAGCCTAGTTACGCCCACTGCAGGGCAAAGGCCTCTCCCATACTTCTCCAACTACCCCGGTCATGTACTAATTGTGGCCATGTTGTCCCTGCAAACGTCTTAATGTCATCCGCCCACCTAACTTTCTCCCGCCCCCTACTACGCTTCCCTTCCCTTCGAATCCAGTCCGTAACCCTTAATGACCATCGGTTATCTTCCCTCCTCATTACATGTCCGGCCCATGGCCATTTCTTTTTCTTGATTTCAACTAAGAAGTCATTTACCCGCGTTTGTTCCCTCACCCAATCTGCTCTTTTCTTATCCCTTAACGTTACACCTATCATTCTTCTGTCCATAGCTCATTGCGTCGTCCTCAATTTCAGCAGAACCCTTTTCGTAAGCCTCCAGGTTTCTGCCCCGAAGGTGAGTACTGGTAAGACACAGCTGTTATACACTTTCGTCTTGAGGGATAGTGGCAACCTGCTGTTCATGATTTGAGAATGCCTGCCAAACGCACCCCAGCCCATTCTTATTCTTCTGGTTATTTCAGTCTCATGATTCGGATCCCTGGTCACTACCTGCCCTAAGTAGATGTATTCCCTTACCACTTCCAGTGCCTCGCTACCTATCGTAAACTGCTGTTCTCTTCCGAGACTGTTAAACATTACTTTAGTTTTCTGTAGATTAATTTTCAGACCCACCCTTTTGCTTTGCCTCTCCAGGTCAGTGAGCATGCATTGCAATTGGTCTCCTGAGTTACTAAGCAAGGCAATATCATCAGCGAATCGCAAGTTGCTAAGGCATTCTCCATCAACTTTTATCCCCAATTCTTCCCACTCCAGGTCTCTGAATACCTCCTGTAAACATGCTGTGAATAGCATTGGAGATATCGTATCTCCCTGTCTAACGCCTTTCTTCATTGGGATTTTGTTGCTTTCTTTGTGGAGGATTACGGTGGCTGTGGAACCGCTATAGATAGCTTCCAGTATCTTTACATATGGCTCATCTACACCCTGATTCCGTAGTGCCTTCATGACTGCTGAGGTTTCGACTGAATCAAATGCTTTTTCGTAATCAATGAAGGCTATATATAAGGGTTGGTTATATTCCGCACATTTCTCTATCACCTGATTGATAATGTGAATATGGTCTATTGTTGAGTAGCCTTTACGGAATCCTGCCTGGTCCTTTGGTTGACAGAAGTCTAAGGTATTCCTGATTCTATTTGCGATTACCTTAGTAAATACTTTGTAGGCAACGGACAGTAAGCTGATCGGTCTATAACTTTTCAAGTCTTTGGCGTCCCCTTTCTTATGGATTAGGATTATGTTAGCGTTCTTCCAAGATTCCGGTACGTTCGAGGTCATGAGGCATTGTGTATATAAGGCGGCCAATCTTTCTAGGACAGTGTTCCCACCATCCTTCAACAAATCTGCTGTTACCTGATCCTCCCCAGCTGCCTTCCCCATTATTATATTATTATATGACATTATTATATGCTTAATGAGCTAACTGCAGTAGGTTTAGAATTTCGTAAACAATTTGGGTATGAAGCGCTTACTTATAACATAATATTTCGCGCCAATCCTTAAACACATGTTGGCGCTTTCCACCTCAAAAATTATCCTTGTATTTTTAGATAAAATTTTCTTTTTCTCTTCCCTCCAGAAGAAGACTCTCATAGAACTAGCGCATTCGTTCTACAGAAGGCACACTTGAGGTGACGTAGAATAAACTTGGAGATCTCAAGGTCTCCTTCGCAAAAGCAGTGAATAAAGTAACATTTCCGCCTCATTTCTATTCCAATTCATTTTTCAATCACGCCGTAAAAGAAAACCCGAGGGCACCTTATGTGTTGTGAACGCGAAAGCAGTCATGCCCAATTCAACGTCGCTGAGGCGTCCTTCGAGTTACAACTCCTCGCAGGCAAGCGAGGGCATAAACTTGGGAGCTCTGCTCATACAAGCTACTATCGGATAGCTATATGCGCGGGGTAAGAAAGCGGAACGCGTCGCAATTTGAGCCTGCCGTGTTGCACCCAGATTTTTTTAAGAGTCATCGTTCTTGATTTCGTACACAGGCTACAGCAACGTTCTCGGTGTAGCCTTTTTACGAGCCGCAGTGCGCAATTCGCTGCGATCTACTAAAATATTAATACATGGCAAATGGATAAGAAAGCTCAAAGACAGCTAAGGCCGGAAATGTAGAGGGTGGAGACAGTGACGAAAGAACATTATATTGACTGTAGGTTTGGGCTAGTTTCAGGGTCATTATCGTAAATCTGTACTTTCGCGTAACAGCGTTAGAGCCGCGGTTGCCGTAGCCGTCCTGCCAGTAAAATTTTCGAGCGCGCTCACTAGGAAACACGAGGAAATTTTCGAGCGCGCAAGCGTGGCAGAAAACAGAGAGAAGGAAAGGGAGCATGGATGAATAGCTCCATGGGTCAGACTGGGATTTATCATAGATTTTCTTTTTCAACCTGTTTTGGTTACAATATGTATTCCAGTTTCAATTTTATGTGCTCTTTCACCTTTCTTTTCTTTTGTTAAAACACATCTTGTTTAAGACCTCATCGTGGTGGCTTTCATAAATAAAGCCACTGTGGAACTTTCGCGATTCCTATTTATGCCATCATATATATACTTCGACAAGTTATGATCATGCCTGCTATGGTAAAAGGCCCAAAGTGAAGTTTTCTAGTAGCGGACACGTTCTAAGGTTAATAAAGCATTTCTATTTTACTACCATATAAATGGCTTGAAAAAGAAATGACGTGGCCAAGCGTCTTGTGAATCAATTTTAAAGCCCTGAAATTGGTCGACCATACTTAAGCGTGAAGCGGAAGCCTTTACCAAACTCATAAAGAAGTGCTTAAAGCGCATAAAGCGTGTGCGAAGGCGCATAAAGCATTTCGCACACAGGTCTAACTTACACAATCGAAGGAAAATGAATAGAAACAAAGAATGTAATAGAAGAAGGTACGATAACTAACATATAACGTGCATATTTTATGGTTGTATGATGATGCCGCTCTGCTACTAATATTTAGATATTCTTGCGAGATTCATTATACCTCTGCAGGCAAAATAGACGTGACTTCTAATTAGCAAATCATCAAATACGACAAAAATCCTACCGGTTACTTGGTATACTTGAACACTCACCTTATTGTTGCAGTCTTCCTACCCTCTCTCGCAAGTGCTTGATGCAAAGAGGAAGAAGGAAGACGGGGAGAAAGAACCCCAGCGTTTCACTTTGCTTCTCCTTCGTTCGGTAACTTGTGTCAAACCAATGAAATAGATCGAATGCGTCACATTGTTCACATAAACACGTCGTCGATAACTAAGGAGCACATTAAACTTTACAACAGTATTGTCAAGTTCGGAGTCACGGGCACGGTTTTAGATTACCTTCACTAACAAAAACATTGTATCAAGCATTGCCATGGCATAGATGAAAGTGGCCAAGGGATAGGTTAGCAAGCTGTTTCTCTAGTGTCGCAGATCTGTGTGTGCGTGTGTGTGTGTGTGCGCGTGCACACGCGCACACACACACACACCGAGGCTATCATGCGCCAAACACATGGTATAATTTATTTCAAAAATTGGGTATCCTCAGCGAAAGTCCTTGTCCGGACAAGGACTCTGAGGAGCCCAACAGACCAAATGAAGACCTCAGCCTTCTTCTCAGGACTGAGAAAATGGGTGAGGTGCATCATAAGATGCGTGAAAAAACTGGGTAATATTTTTTAGAATTAGTAGTTCTGTGATATATTATATTTCGTTTAGGGTCGCTGCGTCTTTCAAAAAACTAAAAAGAGGTGAAGTTCCTACAAGTGGGTTATCTCCTAAAAGTAGACTGGGATGGAAGGGAATGCGCTCATCGTAAAATACAGTAAAATATTTTTTCCTTAGCCGTTCGAGTTGCGTGCACGAGAATAAAATGTGATTTACAGTGAGTTCATCTCCACATTTCTCACATAAGGGTTTCTCTTGTTTTGTCAGTAGAAAGTTATGTGTTAGGTGTGTGTGTCCGATGCGCAGGCGGCATAAAATTACTTCTATAAAACGTTCCTGATGCCTGCATGATCGCCATTCTCCTAGAATAGGTTTTACTAAATGTAGTTTGTTATTTTCTTCGCTATTCCATGTACACTGCCATTTTTCTTTCAGCTTGTTTTTCACTAACTTCATGCAATCTGTATAGGGTATATTTACAGTACTGACCTCCTTATGGCAGGCTTGAGCGGCGCACGCGTCAGCTCTCTCGTTGCCTCTAATTCCGTGATGGCTTGGTATCCAACAGAGCTTAATTTCGTGTCCTTGTGTTTGAGCGGTTATTATGTTATGAATTATATTTCCTATTAAAGGTTCCCTTACGTTTCTGGCTTTCAGTGCTGTTATTGCACTCCGCGGGTCCGTGTATATAATGCTGTTTTCAATGTTCATCTCGACTATTTTTGATACCGCCACCGAAATGGCATGACATTCGGCTGAGAAAATTGACGTGCACTGAGGCAACCTGACTACCTTTTCCCATTTATCTTGTACTACAGCACTTCCGACGTAAAGTGATGTTTTAGAACCGTCAGTATAAAATGCTGTGTGTCCTTTGTACTTTTCGTCTAGCGCCAAAAATTCCTGTATTATATGTTCACGTGGAGTTTGCTTTTTATGAAATTGTGTCAGTGTGTAGTCACCTACACTGGGAAAGGCGTGCCAAGGTGGCAGGGGTTCGGGTCTCTGGGCAACATCAGGCAGCGTGTCTAGAATACCTAATTCCTGGCAAATTTCTTCAAATCGGAGAATAAGGGGTCTCGTCGCATTCGGTTTGTTGTTAAAAAGCTGCTTAGACGGGCACATCGTAACTATGGAGTAGCAGAGATGTTTTGGTAGTGAACGGGTTTTTAGGACATATGCACATGTGAGCATGGCTCTTCTATCAAATAGTAGATGAGGAAGAGGGGTCAAATAGTAGAAGAGGAAGAGGGGGTCACTCTCTTCACAGACGCTTCGTTACCCAAGTTTTCATCGAAAGCAACGCTGGCAGTTACGACGCGGGATCTGCTCGTAACCTGCGCCTCCATCAAGACGTCTTTTCCAGAGGTGGCAGAAGAGGCCGCGATAGCGCTAGCACTCGCGCAGCCCAAGGTGGGAAGAATTTTCACCGACTCGCAAAAGGCGTATAACAACTACAGGAAGGGGTGGGTGTCTCTTGCGGCACTAGATATTCTCCAAAGTAAACGCGACGTACCTGAAAGAAAAGTTGAGTTAATATGGACACCGGCTCACTCTGGGCTGGAGGGCAACGAACTTGCCCACCAGTTCGCCCGAGAGATGGAACACCGGGTTGAGGAAGGTGAGCCACAGTCCATATTTAGTTACAGAGACATTACGAACCAATATGAGACGGAGAGGCGCCGTTACCCCGATCCTCACAAATCGCTTAGCAGAGAACAGCAAGCGATCTACAGGCAAATACAGGCAGGATCCTTCCCGCACCCTTACCTTCAAAACAAGATGTACCCGGAAAGATACGAGGAGGATTGTAACTTCTGCAAAACTCAGTTAGGCACGCTCCAACACGTCATTGGAGTATGCGATTTCATCAAGGCGATCCCCCCACCTCTTATCTGCCCCGCTACCCTACCCCATCCCTCATCCACACTTACCGAGTGATGGGAGACCTTGCTAACCAGCACCGCCCTGGAAGACCAGCTCGTCCTGATCTCCAGGGGCCAGGCGGCTAGGGAAGCATATGGGTCCCGTGAAGAGGGAACCACTTCCATCGACGGCGTCTAAGAAGATGTCGAGCTCGGTTCAATAAAGTTGTTTCTCTCTCTCTCTCTCTTACCTGTTCTCCTATTTTATCTGTAATAGGCGAGTTGAATATTCCGGTATTGCGACTACCAGCAAATTATGTAAATGTTTCTTCTATAGGTTGGCAGACATTCATCATCAGCCTAGTTACGCCCACTGCAGGGCAAAGGCCTCTCCCATACTTCTCCAACTACCCCGGTCATGTACTAATTGTGGCCATGTTGTCCCTGCAAACGTCTTAATGTCATCCGCCCACCTAACTTTCTCCCGCCCCCTACTACGCTTCCCTTCCCTTCGAATCCAGTCCGTAACCCTTAATGACCATCGGTTATCTTCCCTCCTCATTACATGTCCGGCCCATGGCCATTTCTTTTTCTTGATTTCAACTAAGAAGTCATTTACCCGCGTTTGTTCCCTCACCCAATCTGCTCTTTTCTTATCCCTTAACGTTACACCTATCATTCTTCTGTCCATAGCTCATTGCGTCGTCCTCAATTTCAGCAGAACCCTTTTCGTAAGCCTCCAGGTTTCTGCCCCGAAGGTGAGTACTGGTAAGACACAGCTGTTATACACTTTCGTCTTGAGGGATAGTGGCAACCTGCTGTTCATGATTTGAGAATGCCTGCCAAACGCACCCCAGCCCATTCTTATTCTTCTGGTTATTTCAGTCTCATGATTCGGATCCCTGGTCACTACCTGCCCTAAGTAGATGTATTCCCTTACCACTTCCAGTGCCTCGCTACCTATCGTAAACTGCTGTTCTCTTCCGAGACTGTTAAACATTACTTTAGTTTTCTGTAGATTAATTTTCAGACCCACCCTTTTGCTTTGCCTCTCCAGGTCAGTGAGCATCCATTGCAATTGGTCTCCTGAGTTACTAAGCAAGGCAATATCATCAGCGAATCGCAAGTTGCTAAGGCATTCTCCATCAACTTTTATCCCCAATTCTTCCCACTCCAGGTCTCTGAATACCTCCTGTAAACATGCTGTGAATAGCATTGGAGATATCGTATCTCCCTGTCTAACGCCTTTCTTCATTGGGATTTTGTTGCTTTCTTTGTGGAGGATTACGGTGGCTGTGGAACCGCTATAGATAGCTTCCAGTATCTTTACATATGGCTCATCTACACCCTGATTCCGTAGTGCCTTCATGACTGCTGAGGTTTCGACTGAATCAAATGCTTTTTCGTAATCAATGAAGGCTATATATAAGGGTTGGTTATATTCCGCACATTTCTCTATCACCTGATTGATAATGTGAATATGGTCTATTGTTGAGTAGCCTTTACGGAATCCTGCCTGGTCCTTTGGTTGACAGAAGTCTAAGGTATTCCTGATTCTATTTGCGATTACCTTAGTAAATACTTTGTAGGCAACGGACAGTAAGCTGATCGGTCTATAACTTTTCAAGTCTTTGGCGTCCCCTTTCTTATGGATTAGGATTATGTTAGCGTTCTTCCAAGATTCCGGTACGTTCGAGGTCATGAGGCATTGTGTATATAAGGCGGCCAATCTTTCTAGGACAGTGTTCCCACCATCCTTCAACAAATCTGCTGTTACCTGATCCTCCCCAGCTGCCTTCCCCATTATTATATTATTATATGACATTATTATATGCTTAATGAGCTAACTGCAGTAGGTTTAGAATTTCGTAAACAATTTGGGTATGAAGCGCTTACTTATAACATAATATTTCGCGCCAATCCTTAAACACATGTTGGCGCTTTCCACCTCAAAAATTATCCTTGTATTTTTAGATAAAATTTTCTTTTTCTCTTCCCTCCAGAAGAAGACTCTCATAGAACTAGCGCATTCGTTCTACAGAAGGCACACTTGAGGTGACGTAGAATAAACTTGGAGATCTCAAGGTCTCCTTCGCAAAAGCAGTGAATAAAGTAACATTTCCGTCTCATTTCTATTCCAATTCATTTTTCAATCACGCCGTAAAAGAAAACCCGAGGGCACCTTATGTGTTGTGAACGCGAAAGCAGTCATGCCCAATTCAACGTCGCTGAGGCGTCCTTCGAGTTACAACTCCTCGCAGGCAAGCGAGGGCATAAACTTGGGAGCTCTGCTCATACAAGCTACTATCGGATAGCTATATGCGCGGGGTAAGAAAGCGGAACGCGTCGCAATTTGAGCCTGCCGTGTTGCACCCAGATTTTTTTAAGAGTCATCGTTCTTGATTTCGTACACAGGCTACAGCAACGTTCTCGGTGTAGCCTTTTTACGAGCCGCAGTGCGCAATTCGCTGCGATCTACTAAAATATTAATACATGGCAAATGGATAAGAAAGCTCAAAGACCGCTAAGGCCGGAAATGTAGAGGGTGGAGACAGTGACGAAAGAACATTATATTGACTGTAGGTTTGGGCTAGTTTCAGGGTCATTATCGTAAATCTGTACTTTCGCGTAACAGCGTTAGAGCCGCGGTTGCCGTAGCCGTCCTGCCAGTAAAATTTTCGAGCGCGCTCACTAGGAAACACGAGGAAATTTTCGAGCGCGCAAGCGTGGCAGAAAACAGAGAGAAGGAAAGGGAGCATGGATGAATAGCTCCATGGGTCAGACTGGGATTTATCATAGATTTTCTTTTTCAACCTGTTTTGGTTACAATATGTATTCCAGTTTCAATTTTATGTGCTCTTTCACCTTTCTTTTCTTTTGTTAAAACACATCTTGTTTAAGACCTCATCGTGGTGGCTTTCATAAATAAAGCCACTGTGGAACTTTCGCGATTCCTATTTATGCCATCATATATATACTTCGACAAGTTATGATCATGCCTGCTATGGTAAAAGGCCCAAAGTGAAGTTTTCTAGTAGCGGACACGTTCTAAGGTTAATAAAGCATTTCTATTTTACTACCATATAAATGGCTTGAAAAAGAAATGACGTGGCCAAGCGTCTTGTGAATCAATTTTAAAGCCCTGAAATTGGTCGACCATACTTAAGCGTGAAGCGGAAGCCTTCACCAAACTCATAAAGAAGTGCTTAAAGCGCATAAAGCGTGTGCGAAGGCGCATAAAGCATTTCGCACACAGGTCTAAATTACACAATCGAAGGAAAATGAATAGAAACAAAGAATGTAATAGAAGAAGGTACGATAACTAACATATAACGTGCATATTTTATGGTTGTATGATGATGCCGCTCTGCTACTAATATTTAGATATTCTTGCGAGATTCATTATACCTCTGCAGGCAAAATAGACGTGACTTCTAATTAGCAAATCATCAAATACGACAAAAATCCTACCGGTTACTTGGTATACTTGAACACTCACCTTATTGTTGCAGTCTTCCTACCCTCTCTCGCAAGTGCTTGATGCAAAGAGGAAGAAGGAAGACGGGGAGAAAGAACCCCAGCGTTTCACTTTGCTTCTCCTTCGTTCGGTAACTTGTGTCAAACCAATGAAATAGATCGAATGCGTCACATTGTTCACATAAACACGTCGTCGATAACTAAGGAGCACATTAAACTTTACAACAGTATTGTCAAGTTCGGAGTCACGGGCACGGTTTTAGATTACCTTCACTAACAAAAACATTGTATCAAGCATTGCCATGGCATAGATGTAAGTGGCCAAGGGATAGGTTAGCAAGCTGTTTCTCTAGTGTCGCAGATCTGTGTGTGCGTGTGTGTGTGTGTGCGCGTGCACACGCACACACACACACACACACACAAACACAGCGATGTTTTTGCGTGGCTTAGTGATAACGTCACGTGAAACGTGCTAAACCTGGTACCACGCAGCACTTTACTGCATCTCCGTACCGAAATTTGGGATGCTTACTTTCCGTTTCATTTTCCTACTTGTGTGCTCTATCGTTTCACCATTACGATGGTGCAGTATGTGACGGCAGTCTTTCTACTATTTCGACCTTTGCAACAACCTTTCAGCGAGAAAAAAAAAAAAGAAATCTGACACGAAGAAGGAGGAGGAAGAGGAAAGAAGGGGGACGTGTTTTTTTTTAGTATATACTGCACGCAAAAGTACAACCAAACTGAGAACAAAATAAAGGGGTGATATGTTGAGTCATGCTGTAGCTACTGGATGGCCACCGAGTATAATTGACGGAAAAGAGGGACTACATTTATAGGAGAAACCTCAAAGAAAATAAATTCACGCAGAAACTCTTGGAGTTGTCTAACTATCCAAACAGTAAAAACCCTCATCAACTCTTATCGGTCGTAATCAGCCTTGTCGGACTAGATCCGACCATCATCAACTCTTATAGGCTTTTATCAACCTTATCGGACTTCATCCGACTCTTATCAGCGTATATCGGTATTCCTTAAGTTGCCATCCGCTAGACACGTCCGTTTCGTCTGCTGCTGAAGTTCTGATTGGCTGGGCAGGGGTACGCATCAGAAGGAGACGCGCGTCCCAGCCAATCAGCACTTGAGCAGCAGACAAAACCGATATGTGCAATAGGTGGACGCTTGCAGAATTCCTCCCATGGTGCGCTACTGAGACAGCAGGTGTCCCCGTTTGCCCACTCTGCTCCGGCGAGGCGCGCTTGCACCATGGCGTCGCAGCCAATGGGAATTTCGGTGCCGGTTCACTGCTATATACGCGGAACGCCGGCATTTTCCTTAAATGAATCATTTAACGCTTTCGCAGCTATAAGTGACAGGACGGACACCTACGTGTCAGGACTTCTGATAACGGTGTAAAGCTTACGGAAGTAGAACAGAAATTTGTTGAGAAAGTTTTATACCGTGTTATGTTTGACGCCTGACAGAGCGCTTGCCGCTAGAGAGAATCGGAAAATTGGCAAATAGCGGGCCGATTTAGATTAAAACCATCAGCTGACACACTGAGAAAAAAAACACGGCCGTGCCGGTGGATAAACAGCCAGGTGACGACCTTAATTTGTCTCTCCAGTGCCTCTTTCTCACATATACTGACCATAGCTATGTAGGAGTCGCCCGTCGTAGCTAGGTAAATGTGTCTTCGAATTAGCTTCATCACATCCGGCATATTTCCAGCTTCGTGGTTGCTTGATGGTTGTTATTGCCTTACCAATCGGCCCCAGCCGCCCGCCTACACCACCACCAACACCGTTGCCTTCCTAGCGCAGCCTCGTCACTACTCTGCCTCATTCTTTCTCGGTCCTTTCCGCCCACGGGAAATCAGATCATTCGGCCGGCTCATGAACTAAAGACAGCTACCAACCAATCAGCGCACTACTCGTCTTCATTCTTTTGCTCCGTTTTTGTTACAATCATTCGTGTCCGTATGTTCCTTATTTATCTGTAGCGCTCGCATGGCGGGCATGTATTTCTCAGGAGCACAACATGAAGGACTGCACTCGTGCTTGTTGCCTCCGTCCCCTTATTTTATTTGTTCTTTGTTATCCGGGCATTCATGCCAGAGGCGTTCTTGTGGTACGGGCATAGATGTCCCTACTTCATTCGCTTACTTTATTTCTCGCAGAAAATAAGTGAATCATGATTTGTAAGAAAGAAAGGGAGATAATAAAAGAAGAACTAGGTGCTTGCTCTGTGGTTAGTGCCATGGGGTAATGCAAGAGTAAAAAAAAGAGAGTTTTCAATCAAGTTCATTCTCTTTCGAATGATGGAGCGAATTCCCTTGTCAAATGGCGTTTATCTATTCCTGTTGGGATTTATTGGGCGGGCCTGCGCACTTTTTGCGCCTTTGGCAATGTTTTAGCAGCCACCGCGTTGGGCGAATGTGGAAAGAAGTTGCTTCTTCTGTCAAGGCAAACAGGCCTCTACGACGACATCGACCACACCTTCAATATGAGATGGACATTGAGTCCTTATAGCTGGGATAGGTAAACAAACAAAAGGCTAAGCAGTGCCCAATTAACCGCGGTATTAGATTAGAGAAGGTGGTTTTGCAAGGCCCATGCCATGACCGATATATTTTGCTGTGCTTCAAGCTTTAATACCTGTTATGAATCCCATATTTCTTGACAATGTTAGCGTGCCCTGCTGAATGGTGGAAAAATTTCGCCTTTGTAAGTACACCTGGACCCTCACAAAGCGATTAAGCTAAATAATAGCTACAAAATCCCACATCAGGAATGCCACATTCAGTTAAAATATAAAAAGGATACTCGATCCACGCAGGAGAAAATTAAGATAATGCACTATACTACACGAAGCAAATAGAGACTGCCTAATTAAACTGATGCGATTTGACAAAGAAAAATTGCCTAATGTTCTGGCTTGAATAAGCGAAAGAAGTATAGGAGCTTCTCGTCAAAAAATGACGTCAGGCACGAAAGCAGAACAATGACGAAGAACAATAAATTACCAATATGAAAAATCAGCGACACATCTTTGTTTATATATATTTCATCATGAGAAGCCAACCAAACATCGCACGCATAATGCACAGACATGGGATCGTTCGCCGCCTGCGGCAAATTGTTTTTTCGTCCCTCTCATTGCCATTAATTTATCATTTCTTTATTTAAGTTAGTAAGTACAAATAATTTCCCCAATCTTGCCCATGGCGTCTTTAATTGTTGGCTTCTCATGATGTGATTACTAAAAATCGGGCCCCTCGGTTAACCACCTCTTCATCTCCTTCATATACAGGGTGTCCCAGGTAACTTTAGCCAGGGTTTAAAATTTTACCGATGGACTCTAAGACGAAGCGACCAAATGTATGTGGCGGACTATTGTATGTACTAAGTCACACTATTTTTTGTATTCTGCTTAATTGTATAATTAGTCGCGATTAATTACCCAACTCCTGAAGCAACGAAGTTAGGCAAAATATTGCTATTGAAAAGTTGTAGAGCACTTTGCAAAACGTCGAACTAAACAGTTTCCAACTTTCTATCTATTAGGCAATAACGTTTCGCCGCTTGGTTCATACACCTGAGAAATACAAAACATACCACGTGACTTGTCCGCCTGCGCGTCGTTATTGCAGCGATCCCAAACGTTTCCCGTGCAAACAAATTGATGTTATTCACACAGTGATTGCAGAACACATTCAAAATGCACTATCCAATCCTTCAACGTTGTTGAAAGCCAAATAAATTGCGCGAACCCTCATGTGATTGTTGTTCAAAGAAAGTGATTATGTTTACAAAGGCAACACTACTATATGATCTAAAATCTGCACGCTAAGAGACAATAAGAACTGCACTGTTACTTAAACGACAGAGACGCTTTCAGTCTTTCAACTCGAAGTTTGCTTTGGGCAGTGGAAAACATTCGTCCTCCTGATGTCACCGTGGTAACATCTCACATATGCGCATACGCTTGAATTAGCGTTTGCATCTCGGCACAGCATGAGACAATGTAGTGCATAAACATCACCACTGCATGATGTTATAGCTGTGCCCTGTGGGGTCTATAAACGTGAATAACAGATGATAATAACATTGTGCAGTAGCAAAATAGAGATATTTGTACGCAGCGTATTTACTTGTGCAGCATTTAATTATCCGCTTTATGATAGCTTTGCCTAAATAGATTCACACAAATGCGTATTGATTGATTCTTTTTTCATACGCAGAGATGATTATCCTTATCGCTACATTATATTTTAATTATATATCAGTTAGTTATGTGAAATTTATTTAGAAAATAAAAAAGCAATTCCTTTGCATGTGCGTCGAACAGAGTCGCTAGAATAAATTTGGTTACGGATAACTATGTCGCCTTTTTTTAATGAGCACCCACTGTCGACCGCACTCATTCTACGTCCTTTAATTTATTTGGTGAAATTATTTGGTGAGGTTATTTGGTGAGGTTACGCGAAAACAAAATGTAACAACATTGGCGGTAAAGAACAAGGGCAAGTTCCTGAGTTGGTATGCGGGACCTATGACGAATGACCGCGAGCTTTTATTCCGAACATGCTCTCTTACAGAATGACAAACACTTTCGCTCGTGCTCTCCTTCCTGCAAAAAGAAAAAAAAACTTCCAGTTTTGTCTTCACACTTTAGGTTGTTTACCTTTTCGCTTCGTTCACCTCTAGCTCGATACGCTGCTGCCACCTTGTCAGCGAGAGAGCCACTGGCATTCCGCGCACTCGAGCGACGGCGTAAGCGTCACGAAACGTGTTCCCGTTGTTACCGGACAGGCAGAAGGAAGTGGCACATATTCCGACAATTCTGGTCACGCAGAATGTCGCGCGCGTTGCGGAATGTGCCCGAGGTAACGCCTGTCACACACGCTCCATAATTGCTTGCCGGCGATCTGAAGGCCACGCATAAGCCTTTCGCGTCCGGTGCGGCTCAAAACACACTGTGTCACCGGTGTTTACCGGCTGTTCTGTCTTGTTCTCGTTCAGGTTTCTTCTTTTTTGTTTTTGTTTTTACTTACATTTAAAGCTGGCTGTTTACGCACTGCCGTCTTCACGAAGTGTTCAGGCATGATGGATTTCAGATTACGTCACCGAAGAAGTATGTGTTAACTCGAAACTAAGATACGAGTCTTATCACTTCTTCTTCGAAAGTTGAGGCATGTGGTACAGGCGATTCGCCCTCAATGGATTTAGCAAGGTAATGTTGTAGGCCAGTTGGTGAGACATTGCGAATAAAAAACCACCACACACACAGGACGGAGGGAGACGACAGCACAGGCTGGTACTATCAAGTGAGTTTTCATTAAAAACAGCGCGGCTTTTATAGAAGATGACACGTGTAACCCCACAACCAAAGGTAACCAGGAGGAAGTAAAAGACCAACAAAAAAGAACGGTTACTTCATCATGGTTACTTTTGGTTGTCGGGTTACACGAGCCATGTTCTATAAAAGCAAGGCTGTTTTTCAATAAAAATTCAGTTGCTATTACCGCCCTGTGTTGCCTCCCTCCGCCCTGTGTCGGTAGCGGCTTTTTATTCGCAATGGCTCAATGGAGCTGGCTTCCACATTGTATTTGCCCTTCCGAGATTTGGAAATACCAGAAAGCCCATGAAAATATTCCAGACAAAGTGCAGCGCACGGCAAGGTTTGGAAGATCAGCACTTATGAAGAAAATATGCGAAAAGCGAAATATAATCAGAGAAAATAAAGCTCAAGACGATGCTAAATATCGGTAAGGTCTCAACTCGCTAACAATTCAAGCCTCGTGAGTTTGAGTAGGCAGGGTGTCGAAAGCTTTCCGAAGATTAGTCGCAGTGCGATATCCAAGCTATAATATTCAAACTGTTTCACCAATCAGATGCGGAAACCTTTCTGGCGCTAGAATAAAATCACCATAGGGCGACTAATTTCCATCATAATCAAGAAGACAGGTCGCCGACG
This sequence comes from Dermacentor andersoni, assembly GCF_023375885.2. NCBI lineage: Eukaryota > Metazoa > Arthropoda > Arachnida > Ixodida > Ixodidae > Dermacentor > Dermacentor andersoni. The sequence goes on along the minus strand of NC_092815.1, from coordinate 122,308,750 downwards.
GAGAGTGAGAAGAGGAGAAACAGAAGTTTTTAAAAGGAAAAAGAGAAGTGATCAACAAGCTCTAACGTCAATAGCCGGAAGAAATGCAAATAATACTAGCATTAGTGGTGAGGTCTCCCGAAAGAAAACTGTGGTAGACTATTGAACGCAAGAAAATTTGCAGGTTGCATAATCAACCGCCAGCAGCAAGCACGCAGTCTCATGGTGTATTGCTCCTTGCCTATCTGTATCTTGATCTTAGGTATCTTATGTTGAATTCCAATGGCGGAGTCGGAGCAGCCGACGGACTCCGCGAGCGAGCACTCGACTCTGGCGTAGAGCAACGCCTCCAAATCCGCGAGTGGAACACAACCTGCGCCGCCGGAGCAAGGCGGAAGCGGAACTTCTATCTCCGAGTTACCCAGGATACCTTGCGTGTTGTCATTTCCTCCCACTGTTGGCTCCCAGTACTGCAGCACCGGTCACTTGTCTCTTCAGCGCCTTTCACCTGTTGCTTTTTTAAAAGTGCCGAATGGATATCTCGCCAAGCGTGCAGCAGCTTTTGCTTCCTCGCGAGTCGTGACCGGTGGCGCCTCCCAGCAAGCAAACGTGGTAAAGGAAATACGTCACGCAGACTTCCGGTCCACTCCACCGATTTTGGCGGAGCATCTTTTTCTGCTCCATGGAGTGACTCCCGCTCTGAATCCACTCCGACTCTCTCATTGGAACACCTTACTCCCGCCCTCACTCTGTCATTGGAACAAACTTGCTCCGAAACGAGCAGAAAAACTTGCTCCGACTCCGCCATTGGAATTCAACATTAGGTATCTGGAACTTGATCACACAACCATTTCAGCATTCGCCCCACCGACGCTATTGTGGCTGTATGGGCAGGAGCGAATCGCTAATTAACGCTCATAACTATAGCCATAAAATATATTTTCCGAGTTGTTCGTAGTTTTGGCTGCATATTAGGATAGGAGAGGTGAAGTGAAGAGGCGATGTCGTCAGTGTATTGTTATCTCCTATGCGTTACTCTAACCTAATGCAAGCCGGAAATAATTTTTTTTTTTACAGCTAGGCTGTTTGGTCGTAATAAAACTTTGCGGGTGTAAATGTAAAAAACAAAAGCAGCAGTTCTTTTAACACAAGGTACAGATACTCCAAGAAATATTCGTTTCAATATTAATCGATAAGGCTATTGAAGTCGTAAATAACATGAAAGACCTAGACGTACGCTTTTCAAGCACTTTATATAAGATCAGCACCTGGATTTTGCAATTCAGAAACTTATGCGAATTGCAGGAACGCTGAAATGAAATAGATTTAACTTACTGATGTTTCTAAAAGGTATTTACTACCCTCCGTGGTGGCGTATTGGCTTTCCCGTTGCGCTGCTAAGCCCGATGGTGCGAGATCGAATCGTGGCCACATGGCCTCAGTTACATGGGGGTGACATGCAGAAACGCCCGTGTACTGTGAATTGGGTGCACGTTAAAGAATCCCACGTAGCCAAACTTAATCCAGAGTCCCCCGCTGCGGCGCCCCTAATAATCACATCGCGTTTTTGCCACGTAAAGCCTGACTTTGTTCTTTAATTAAACATATTTTATTATCATACTCTCTTCACTTCGCACATAAACTATGCACAACTCGTATAGGGAATCATGAGTAAAAAAGAGAAAGGAAGTTGCAATTAAAAAAATGCTAATGTGCGTTTAGAGCAAACGTTCCACATAACCATCTCACTCAGAACGTTTCTACGTGTTATAAGATACCGACGATACATGGTCTGTACGATCGACTTTTTTTACGAAAGTGGTGCTCTAGTATACAACACCAACAAAGAACATGTGGACACACTGGCTGATCCGACGCTGAGTACACCGCCTTTAAAAATCCGAAATTCCTACGAAATACCGTAAACAGTAAAAATTCATCTTAGTCAAGTTGGTTGATATCTACTGCAGCCTTTGTAATGCAAAGAAACACGGACAAAGAAGAGGACAGGACCGAGTGAGTGGCATCGCTCACAACTGGTTTATTGGGTCTCCCCAGAAAAAAAGAAACAGGAAAGAATAGATATAAATAGTATAGCGCATGTTTTCTTGCGCTACAACGACCTCGATACGGTAAAGAAACGGTTGAAAAACGATATAGCCCGAGGTAACCCTTACGATGCATTCGATATTGACGGTGATCGCTTCCCAAAATTTCAGCCTACACAATTTCTGATTGTAATCAGGTGCTTGGTTACATGCCATACGTCTATTCTATTATTCCCTGAACCATTTCCTGTCGGTCTAAGCCGTACACCGCCTGGATAAAAGCACGTCCTCAGGACGCAACTTGGAATTAAAAAAGTCTCTTAATGGACCATACTCTCTTTCTTTACATAGGTTGTGAAGCAACCAAAGCCGTGCTGCCCTTTATGACTAATATATATATATATAGAGAGAGAGAGGGGGGGGAGAGAGAGGAGTTCCGTTATTCCAAGCTCAAATAGGAGGATATACTCTTTGATATATGTGCGACGTGGTTTTAGAATTTCGAACTATCTGAGCCTTCGTTTCCGTGGCATTTGCAGAACGACCGATGAGCGCAGGCGTCTAAGCGAGCAGGCGATAAATAATGCCTTAAAAGATGATTTCGCCAACAGTTACGGATGGTCCGAAGCTCAATGCAGCATCCATCTTCATTTATATCGCCAACCCTTGCGTTGACCTTTTACCGAGGCAAGTTACTGGGACGCCAGATTGATTTTAATGAGAATTCGTTTCGCAATTCCGTATTTTGGTTGAAAAAATATTTTCCAGAGCGCACTTTCGATGACCCCGAATTGAACACTTCTGCACCTTGTTCTTAATCATTGCATCGAACAGGCGGTAGTGGAAGTACTGCTGCTGCTAAATGGTTCTAGCCTTCTTAAACAGGGCTATTTAACACAGGGGTAGGTGCGGATCACTGGAACAGGTCAGAGGTTTTATACATTCAAGATAGACATAATATTCATAATGAAGCATCAATAGGCATTTGGATCTAGTCTCTCAGCAGACTGCTTTTTCTTTTCCCATTATTCTGGGCGTTTTTCCACGAAATGATAGAATATAAATATTCGCTTGCATGTTTAAGCGTCACCCCTCTAGACATGCAGAAGTGAAGAGTGTTTATTTCGTTAAGTGAGGAACTCGTACATTTCGCGCTTGAATATATTTCTTAATACTTTTCAAATATGGCAATTAAAATGGGGTCATGGTATCTGTTGTGGCAGAATCCCGCGGATGCAGGAAAGGAGCATTTTTTTTTTCAAATCACCTACCAAATGCCACGAACTCATTTGAAGTTTAATTCTTATATAGGAAACTGGGGCAATTTAGAGCTGAGACAGTTTGGGAACCACAACAACGCACAGAAATCGAGTCTATTCGAATTCACTCGCTTGATCACACTGTTCGGAAAAAAATAGGGCAGGAAGACCAGGTAGAGTGAAACAAACAGGCATATCAGGGGAAAAAGAAAACCAATCACTGGTTCTCGAGCATTTTCAGGATTGAATGCGCCGTCTTTTTGTTATCTTCTCCCAGAATTCTTGTGCTAGCATGGGGCGAGAAGTTTAGCCTAGGGATCCACTGTTGCGGGAAATTGCTTTGGAATTCCTCTCAGCGCTTTTCACAATGATCTGCCATCCATCACTTCAGCAATAAATAAACAAGAAGGCAATAAGTTAGGAACCGGAGCTTGGTTAAAATTAAATGTAATAGGGCTCGCTATATTCCCATTGCTATTTCCTCCACTCGAACTGAGGGATTCGAGCATCGGCATGTACAATTCGATGAAAACACGAAAACAGATCTGCAGCAGTCCTATGCCAACGAAGAGAAATCAATATTCTGAGAGCTAGACAGGATTTTGGCACTGAGACGCGTGCAAAGTCAACAACGGAGAGATTAATGAGAAATTGCGCTTTTCGAATACTAGGACCTTGAGTATACTTTATGTAAGAGCTCAACAAACAAGCGGCATGCGAGGTCTAAGTTTGAGTCAATTCATTCCAGTATTGCTTGCTTTCTTTTTTTTTGATGAGCATCTGTAGTAAATAAAAACTTCACCCATATGTATGCAGAGACTTCACCTACATGCTATTCATCCTGTATATTTTGCACAATAATCATGATGCACGTAAATGCAGTTGCCTATTATATGCAAGACTCGAAGACGTGAAGCTAAGTACTAGTTAAGTGGTGTATATAGTAGGAAGAGCGCGGCAATTTCCGGAGTATTTTAGGCTTTTTATGTTTCGTAACAACTCTACAGGACGCTATTTCTCGGTTATCTGAACCACAGCTTATCTGCATTGAGCAATACCTGCGTAAGTAAAATCCGCGAAATCGACAGTGCACAGATGCAGACACTCAGGGTTTGTCTTGGAATGCCGTGCTGCACATCAACAGTGAAGACAATTACGAAAGCTCAAGATTACCTAGTCGCAACTTAGATGACACTGGAAGTGCTCGGAGCACACATCAGGCACCTTGCCTGCGCCTCTTTCCACCCCCTCGCCGTGCTACCAAAATACCGGCCCAGTGCCTCCTTTTGCCAGGAGATAGCGGCGTACAGTGACTGAGTGTCTAGAGATTATACGCCTGCAAAGAGGCTCCTTCCGCCTCCTTGGTGCTTGACTCGCGTACAAGTTTGACTCTCAGTACCGGGAATCCGAACGAAAGCAGGACTTTCGTCGCCATGTCTCAAGCAGCTATCGCCACTCATGCTACACGAGACATACAAGGATTTACGCTAATGGCTCGACAACTGTGGATGGATCTACAGGAGCTGCGATCTTTCCCTAAAAAGCCATGGCCATTCAGTTTAAAGCATCTCACCAGACAACGTCGACTGCTGCGGATCTTGCTGCCTTTCGCAGCGCACTTCCCATGATCCATGAAAACCTACCACGAAGATGGAGCACATTGGAGCATATTCACTGACTCGAAGGCAACCCTGCTTTGCTTGCTATCTGCTCTACATCTTGGACCACAAGGCCAATTGGGGCTTGGAATAAACCAGTTATATCATTAGCTAGCAGAGAAAGGACAGGACACCACTTTTCAGTGGCTCCCAAGCCACTGTGGCATCAAGGGTAATGAAAACGCCGATGAAGTTACTAGGAGGGCTCACAAAGATGCCGTGAATAGCGCATGATGCCACACGATCCATGTGGAACACGCCAGCTTTCCAACTCACTGAACTGCACCGCCTGGACCCATCCCTCCGACTACGTACTCTATCTGGACTATCCCTAATCGACACAACTGTTCTCTGCCGACTACGGCTAGGAGTGTCTTTGACGAATGCATTTGTTTCCCGCATCGAAATGTCTGACAATGCTGCCTGTGATAGTTGCGGCAGCGAGGAAACAATCGAACATATCCTCGCTGCAGCTCCCAGAGACAGTCGATCATGACGGCGTTAGCACGCCTCGGTGACCGGCCGGTTCCTGAGCAGGCGATCTGGGAATGCCGGCTGATGCGACCTTCACACCAGATGGCGATGAAGGTGCTACTGAGGTTTCTCCGGTCAAGCGACCTGCTTGGGCGACTCTGATACTCCTGCGATACATTGTGTGTCTTTCTTCTTTCCACTTTCCCACTCTTTTCGTGTATGTTTTTTCTTCTTTTTTAAGATCTCTCTGTCTCCCTTTACCCCTTCCCCAGTGGAGGGTAGCAAACTGCATATATATTTTCCGGTTAACCTCCATGCCTTTCTCATCTCTTCTCTCTTTCCATTTCTCTCTCTTTCTCTCGATGTTTCGTAATAGTAACAGTGCTCAATGATTTTCAACGCTAAAGCCATCACAAAATTTATATGTATCGGCAGGTGAACCTGTTAATCCAAAGTGTACGGAATTTAGTAAGTGCTGGAGTGAGCAATGCACCATCATAACAAATTATGTTTGGAAAGTATCCTAGGTGAGTTCATTGGGATGCAGAAGGACGTGCTCATTATTTTGCGTCTCTGGCACAGTGCGACCTTATCTTACTAAGTATTGTTTTTGTATTTATTAAGTATGTCAGCAACGAAAGTTTATATATACTCCTTCTAAACATTCACTGAGCGACATCGCACATGTGTATCCAAACGAACTGATTAAACTAAGCAAGTAAGCGTATTCTTCGAAACAGAAATGTTCACTTTGTTTTGTCACGCAAACGAGACACTATATTGAGTTGTGAATAGGTGCGACTCGTTGCATTCTCGAGTTCGGTATTCTGGAAAATGCGCGCAAGCTTGTTATTTTAATATCAGTTATTACGGCCATTTAAATACTACAATCTCTTCGAAATTCACCATATACCCCTATTTACAGGGTCTTGTTCCTGAATTAATGTATTTTTTCAAAATTTTCAAAAGCGCGAGAGTTCAGTAGCCTGGCGCTATGCTCCAAAGCTGACTTGAGTGGCCGTGCCTAAACTGCACTTCGGACTCTTCGTGTGTGACAGGTAGCCTTTCTCGTATGTTCATTTCTGTTGTTGGTTATAAGGACTGTGTGTTTTGCAGTCTCTTGTCAAGTTATTTCCATGAATTGCTTACCTATCTTGATATATTTAGTTAACCATGTTATAAACTAAACTTTATCGTGCCTTAACGGCAATCGGTGTTGAAGCCGCAGTAGCAGTTCCACTGTTGGAAGCGCAAAGCAAGTTGAAGCTGTCAAGTGGCTATGGCGTTGCCCTGCTAAGCACAAGGTCGTGGGACCAAATCCGGGCAGCGGCGGGTGCATTTCGATAGCGGCAAAATGTTGAAACACCCATGTACCTTGGTTTAGGTGCACGTTAAAGAACCCCGGGTGGTCGAAATTAATCCGGAGTCCCCGCTACGGCATGCCTCATGATCAAATTGTGGTTTTGGCACGGAAAACTCCAGAATCTATTTTTTACTGCGATAGCAATTACATGTGCACTTCAGCTGTATTTCTGCCTTTGGCGTCACCGTTGCTATCGCCGTGAGGTTCGGTATAAAGTACAAGGGCGATAAAACCATCGACGCCCACCGTATGCTGTATGTACGAGTGAAAGCGTGCAAGGGCGAGACACCGATCACGGAACAATTTCGAGGACGCAACGGAGGAAAGCGGGGAGGAAGCGTGCCGTCTTCTGTCGCCGCGCAAAGCTCCGGGTGGAGGGTAGGGAGGTGAGGCGCGTTCTACTTTGGGCGGCCCGGGCCCCTATATGTTGAAAGCCATATGCGACAGTCCGCCACGAAAGTCCGCCACGCGCATGTGTTTCGGCGGCTTAGTTCGCGTTGACGCGAGCGGCTACACAAAGGTCAATTCGCTCGCTGTGCCTGCCGCGCTTCCTCACTCCAGCGTTTTGACAGTTTCCCCCGTCATCGAGTGAGATGTGTATGCGTATGTTTACAAGATTATACAGCCGTAAAACTAGTATCGTTACTTCGTATAGCTAAATTTTCACTAATTTGCAATCGCAATTGATGCTTCGCCTTTCGGCCGAAACTGCGACTTTTTTTTATGAACACTGTACAGCGGGTCGCCATGGGGCAAGATAAGGTGCTGTTCCGAACGGTTTATGAACTAGTTCAGTGTGAACCATAATAAATTTTTATTCCTCCGAGCTGCAACGCAATCGCAACAAAATCCTAGTGCGTATAGCCTGAACCCAAACAGAACCGATGTTTTTTTTTCGGTTACACATCCAGCCGAAAGTTGTACGGCAGAGACGCAAGAGCTGACGAGTAGTCAGGAGCATGCCACAGCAGCCGCGATGGCGCAAGATGCGACATGCCTTTGTACCACACAAGGCGGTTCCGGTGAAAGGGATGCGACGCTATGTGCACATACCGCTGCAATCACCACAATGGCCGCATCATTTGTCTTGCGGATTCCCAGGTAACAAAACTCATCGCAGTTGCCCTCTCTTCTCGGTACGTTGCCGGAACGACCGGAACGGGTCTCATTACTGCCTTCTCTTTGTTTCGATTCACTATCTCTGGCTGGGTCTCTTCGTACGCGTCAGTGATTGTTGGCGGACTAAGAGAAGACATCGCCGGAGGGGGGGGGGGGGGGGGCGAGGGAGAATACAGGAACCAAATTGATCAGAATATTTCGTTACGTTTATGTTTAGAAGTGAGGGAAGACTAGCTACACTTCACGGTATACCGCAGCCTGCCTAGTACAGTACTACAGTATCAGTGGAACAGTTCTGCGTACCAAGGATTAAGCTGTCGCTTTTTCAGGTCATGAATGCTTTTTTTTACCTTATAAACGGGAACAGTGCCGCATTTTTGAAGGTGCCTCCGGGTGCTCCAGGTGCTCCGGGTGCTCTGGCTTGTAACTGGACAATTCTTCTTCGCAGTTTTGTTTTCCCTACGAATCGGAAACCTCCTCATTTTGTAAGCCTGCAACTCGGCGTCTCTACCTAACGTTAGCTACCCAAGCAACTGAAATCCTGTCAGTCCCTCATGTAATAATATCCGTGCTTAAGATCAACCGATCAACGATGGCGACTGTCTTTCCAGCGAACTCACCTTAGTACCGAACTTATTGAAATGGCTGTACGGTTCCTTTTCCAGGAAAAAATAATGAGACATTCTCCCTGGCAAAGCAATAACCAACGTTCCTTCTCCATAAAGGAACTTTGTCGAGCAGAGTGAAGACGTGCAGCATGGCGGAAAAGCTGGTAATCGCGCCACAATGAACGACTGTACCACGAGCCCGGAGAAAATATCTCTGTTTCCAAAGGCACACTGGTGCTCACCAAGATCGCCGAAGACAAAAATACACCCGCAGAAGAGGACGGTGCGGCTAATTCGAAGTCGGCAAATAGAAGATGCGTTTGCGAGGGAGGCAGGGCAGCACTGTTCCGGATGCAGCGCCTCTGTAACGACCTAGCGGTCTGACCAGATATCATCCAGTGGTGGCCCGCGGCCCGTTTAGCATTCCTCGCAGGCTTATGAATATCATTTGCTGTTATCAGTGCGGAACCGTCCGGTCACAGTGCAATTACCCAGATTCAATCATACTTTGCTTACGTGTTCTTTTTCGAAATGCTATTTTATTTCTTGTTTTGGCTTCGCCAAGCCTTTTTATGTTTATCATTATTCAGCTGCTTTCCCAAAACAAGATAGAAGTTTGCGTATAGATATCTATCGTCTGAAAGTACGTTCTTATTGTAATGAAAAATTCAAGATGCCCCCGAAATTGGCCAGATAAGTCTTCTGCAGACGCACTTAGGACGTCGGTCAATGGTTATGCTGTTTTATTTGAGTGCTTCCCAGTGAATTTTCCCCACTTTACTGCAGCTAATATAAATGTGTCCATTGAATCGTGACGTCCTATTTAATTTATTTAAAGTCCTGCTATAGAATGATATGAATCATAATCTTTATGATCCCTTTTGCGACTACAGCAGGACAGCGGCACAGTCTTGAACATGGAGTACATGCCCTGGTGATGACAACGCCAGTACCCTTGCGACTGCTCTTCCGTGGTCGCAGAGGGTGCAGGCGTGCGGTCTAAAATCTCTGCGGTCATGAAGTCTCCGGATGGCATTGTCTGAAATCGCTAACTGCTGAGGAAAGCACTAGGCTGAATAAAAACTGGTTGGGTTAGCCTAGATACAGTCTTGACATTCTACATAAATGGGCATTGGGAATTGTAACGATAAAAACGCAACAAAAGAATGAAATAAATTCACACAGACGCCCGCAATAAAAGCTGCACAAACACGCAGCCGACGTCGATATACACTCTACATGCTTAAGCATAGCTTTGTTGCGGCCCGCGGCGCAGTGCAACACCATATCCATTCCACCATGTCCAAAACTGGACATGATGTAAGTTGCGCAAGCTGACCGTTTCTTATGGCGTGAACTGCCCAGTGCCAGGCATTTTCCATACCACGAGCACTTATGACGAATCCCGCACGTCGTCTGCTACACAGCGTCCCGAGAAGACACAAATAACAATCCTCGCTGTCCAAGCAGGCTATGCGCAGTAAAGTAAAGCATTACTTATGTGGTCACTGTTAAGAAAGAATGTTTAGCTTCAATTATAGGTTTGTTGGACTTTCCAGTGTGCAGCCAAAAGGGCCCGCTTTCAAAAGTGGCGGGGGGGGGGAGGCCTGTGCCCCCCTTGCCCTCTCCCCCCCTTTTAGATACACCTATGAAACAGGCTCGTGCAGTCGAGCGCAAGCAGCAACTGTGTACAAAGGATCGGGCAGCCTACGAAGCCGTCGTTTAATGAAGCGTCGTTATTAACCCAGTGATAAACACTGGGGCCACACGTTTCAGTTTGCTAGTTAACCATCTGAATGAAGTGTATGGACGGTGATTTTTTTTCTCGACCCTGCTTTTGTTGTGTATATTGCTCTTTTGCACTGGTTGCTCTACAAATCTGCTACAACCATCCGCTAGGGCATTTCTCGTAGTTCTTGGCACGTATGGCTTGTGGCAAGTCCTCGAATAAGAAAGAAGTACATCACTACCAGCAGAAACAGGGAGCAAACATAGCCAAAACGAATACAGTTGTGGCAGCGTGACCTAGCGAGGGTAATCAGAAGAAAACGCTAGTGTTCTGCACACTTGAACGGGAACTGCGACTCAATCTTAGGTATACCGACGAAGGGCTTCCTGAAATCAGGCTTGCTGCAAATCCAAAGCAATGCAGAGAGGTCCCGGTTCTTGTTTTCCTTCTGATCCTCTCATTCAGAACCACGTGAGTGAAGAGAAAGAAAATCAATATTCGAGAAAGTCGACGTTTCTAAAAAGAAGCTGAGCGACACGTGGACGGAATAGGAGAGGCTGAGTGAAGCTGACCTTGTCGTGCACTGGTGAAGTACACTAAAAGAAGAGGTGAACTGGGCCGAGCGAGAAGATTGCGGCGACGAAGAGAGCGGCACGCTTTGAGGGTACAGACAGCACCGGTGGAAGGTAAAGCTGGTCGCTACCACTTTATTTTGAGTAGCGCACAACAGTGAACTCCTGTCCCTTAGAACACACGATAAGTGTTTGTTCCTGGGCGCACTCTCCTTGCCGGTCGCACGGAGATGTGCTCTCTGCTGGCGAAGGGATCACTTCTCTCGCTCTTCTCCTTCCACAACAGAACGCATTTATTTGTGAATCAACATTACTGCTTCCTGTTCAATTCGGGACATGGCCAAAAAGGAACTGTTCTTGGTATGGCATTTACTGTAGCATACAGATATTTTGAGAAATATGTCGGTTCTGTAAGCGTATCCTCTTTCTACCCGTGGGTCCATAATCTTCAAGACTTAGTACAGAGGTTTGGTTACCAAAATATGTTGTCACGGAGTCGTCGCTTCTTATGCTACTTCATGGTTCAATAACACAAAAGTAACTTTCATATATGCTTTTCTTGAATCTGCTATCTGTTATATTCAACTGTACGTGCACACGGAAGAACACCTACTTGCAAAAAGAAACCCACCGAAAACAACTCATATAAGGAGTTTATTAAACCGCAATATGGTATAGTTTAGACCATAACAAGCGTGTCTGAACAAGTAGTCAGGGTTCTTAAAAATTGTCCAAAATTTACATATTGTACATGATTAACAGTGAATGTTGTTGTTTCTTTCTTAAATTTCTGTAGACGATACCTGAAGACACTCTGAAATCACTTGTCAAATGTGTCTTTAAAGCAGCATATTTACTCATTTATATCAGCCGTTAAAATACAACATGGGTCTTTTTCTTACAAGTGATACATAGTAGAGAGATTGTGCTACACACTCTACCACGTGTTCGCAATGCCTGTTTTTACTAAGCAATTTCCAAGCAAAAGCGTAACTACTTTATTCATAACAAATAGTTGTATTCATTGAGAAAGTGCCTCATCTGAGGAATTTACCTGGAGCCTGGTGGGGCTTTCCAACATACTAACGCTGATGTGTGGCAAATCATTTGATTCTGAACGAAAGGGTCGTCTTGGCGGCGACGCTGAACCTCTGCTCGGGCAGCTCGTTTAGCAGCAGCTGGAGACGAAGCGGTTCCTCACTCATTGTTGAGAAAGAAAGTGGGAACGGGAACGCATGGCTCTCGCGGAGCGCATTCTCTAGCAATGGCCTCGGCGCATGCGCTGTGGAGCGTGCACAGTTGGTCCAAAGCCCCCGCCAGCGGTGCACGCCCTCGCTGCATGTCTGGTCGCGGCGGTGGTGCACGCCTCTTGCGGCACTCCGCTTTCCTCCTTACTCTTTCACCATGCTCTCCTCCTCCGCTTTCACCCTCATGCTTCCGCTCCAACCTCCTCCTTTGCTTTCCTCCTCGCGCTTTCTTCGCTCTCGCTGTAATTCATCACCCGCTGCTCTCCACGTTCGTCTTTCAAAGCGAACGCGGAGCGCTCCACCTACGCTGTGCTCGTTCGCTCGGTTACGCCAACGCTCAACCCAGGAACGGACGCCTAATAACTGCGCTCTAAAAGCAGGAAGACGTAGCCTGCAAAAAGCGCAGCCACTTACGATCATTATGCTACATTAAAACGTCCCTCTGGAATGACAAGTTGGCCTTGAGATACATGAAAGGCAACGTTAACGTTCGCACGACAGTACGTGACACAGTGGTTTCGCTTATACGACCTGCCAGTCCATCTGTTTGTGTTCCCTCTTGGTCTTGAAATCGTTCTGCGTGCTTGCTGTAGTAGAGATAGATAGTGGCAGAAAGAAATTACATACGAACGTTAGAGATCTTAAACGCAAAGCAGACCGCAAATTTATTACCCTGCACTTGGCAAGAGGAAACACACACAAGAAACACAAGAAAAGCACACACAAACAGAGAGAGAGAGAGAGAACAAAGACTTCCCTTTGGGGATTAGTACATAGGCTAGTATGTACAGTACAGTACAGTACAGTACAGTACAGTACATAGGCTAGTACACGTTCCATCAATGAGTCACTTGTCACTTTTACAGATGACCCAGGAAACAACAGGTTAACTAAGAGCGCCCACTTGGTACTTATTATGGTGAAGTTGCACGAAATCAAAGCAGTTACATTTAAGTTACGATGTGCGGCGACAATCGCTTTATGTTAGAAATTGTTTACTGCAATTATTTACAGTGCAGAAGTTGTCACTTACACTTAAAGATAGCGAAACGAACTGTTTGATATGATGCGGTTTAATGTCCTAACGCTGCAGCAGCAACTTCTAATCCAAGCGGTTTCCTTTTAAGAATTGCATTACAAACACGACCGTTTTTCTTTTGTCAACATCCTAGCGGCGCCTTCTTTTTTCAGCTTCAGATGTGTTCTCATAGTGCTTGTTTCACTGATCAAAAATTGCGATTACTCGACAAACTTCGCTATTGCTGCTTGAATGAGTAAAGGCAAGGCGCAAAAGACCAGGACTGAAGAAGGACACAAATGAAAGGACCGGCGACAGGCGCCAGTCCTGTCGTTTCTGTCCTTCTTCAGTCCTGGTCTTTTGCGCCTTGCCTTTACTCATTCAAGCATGAACCAACTAGCCCAAGCAAGAGTGTTACTTTTGCTGCCTAGCGTAATTGTGCCCTACAGCGTTATAGCGCCTTTAAGGGAAATTGCGGTCTTTCGTAAACGACCCTTAATGAATATGGACCGAAGCAACAGTATCTAGTAACAAAAGACATACTGATGATCTGTACACGTCTAAGCAATTATTCCAACACCGTGGACACGCAGCCGTATATAGTCATTCCTTATGGCATCATTAGGTTGCGATTAGAATGAGATTTAAATGGGTGTACCGAATGTCACTTATTCATAAAACAAATTTACTTTCGCCGCTTACTTTCGTTTCCCCCTACGGTAATCGCGTATTTGACAAACAACAAGAATGTGCCGAGATTCTGACCATGGAAGACTGCAAAGTGTGTGGTGAAATTCTGTAGTAACACACCCTTTTTTATAAAATAATGTTAGGGATTGATTTGAATCAAGGCCGTCAACTGGCCATGTCCTGATTAGTTGGCTAGCGAATCCTCGAATATATATATAGCCCCACTTGCCTCAGCCGCCTGCTTGATCTGGCTAATTATGGGCTTCTGTCTTGCCAGGTCGGAGATGTGCCTCCGACTGCTTCATTGTGTTACTGTTGTTTGGCCTACGAAGGCGCTTAGTGCATTCCTACGTTAGGTGCAGTAGGATGGGTAAGCCTCTGCACCAATGGCAGGTGTTCGCATAGCGAGTAGGATACATAGAGCTTAGCAATTTCAGATGGGCGAATAACTCAGTCTGTATTTTCCGCCAGTCGGCTGCCTCTTTCCCGCTAAGTTGTCGGTGAGGCGACGGGATTTATCTGCGGACTCTGCGCTGATGAGGAAGAAAGTCTCTGGCATTTAAATTGATTGGATTTCGTGAGGGATAGTGCGAGTGGTTGGACTTAGAAGAGGACGCCGTCGCTCCTTCAGTAGACACTCCAGCTAACGCGTTAGCCTGTCCATTCCCCTGCCCCTTCCGCGTGGCCCAGGCACCAGAGTATGCGATGGCAGAGGTTAAAGGGTTTGCAGATTATCGCGAGGCAACCCGCAGTGACGTGCTCCTTGAGAACCATGTGACCGGTCTCCCGGGAGTCCGTGACCGCGACCAAGTCCCTTTGCAAACGCCCCGCGTGAACGAGTGCGATCGCCAGTGCTAAAATTTCTAACATTTCAGTCTTCTTTTTCATCCCGATTACAGATGGCGAAAAGAGAAATCCAAGGAGGTCATTTCAGTTGGCTTGTGCGGTTTTCACTCAGAACATCCGTATACTGGCATTTATCAGCGTGTGAGGTCGAGTGAGAAATGTAGCAAAGAACGACTGTCGAAGGCGTCCACTAGGCGTATAAATAAGGAAAGTCGTACAGAGCAAGTTAGGTGAAATTACATCGTGCCGTCCTTCTCTCATGCGACTAAAGGCTCCAATATATTCTGCGCAAGCATATTTGTAGATGTGAAACACAATACGAAATTATATAGGGCGAGAGGAGTCTCGAATGATGGCTTTTGTCACTGCTTACTATTTTCTAAAAATTCTACATATCTTCAGATAAAAAAGTATGAAAGGTAAAAATTGTCATCCCCCCGAATGTAGCACGAAGAAAAACAAAACTTTATTGGTAGAAAGGGCTTCGTTGCCCCTAAAACAGGGAACGCCGTGTGGTCGGGCCCCTATTCCAAGGCACCGCTAGCCCTCGCCATCCTTTCTGCCCTCCGTACCAGCCTCAGCTGATCCCCGAGGGTGGAGCTGGATAGCAATGCCTCCCACTTCACTCTCGTAATATTATCTTCCCGTTCTTCGGTGTGAGCTTTGCACTCCCGTATGATGTGGTAAAGTGTTGGTGTGCTCCCACACCACGAGCATATGTCCTTGTATGCTGTTGGGCAGTATATGTGCAATTTATGTAGGGTTGTATACGTGTCCGTTTGGAGCCGGCGTAACATAGCTGAGTCCACGGCTGAAAGGTTCCTATTCGGTGCTGGGTAGCGCCTTCTGAATTCCCTGTAGTGTTGCAAGATCGCTTTTTAACTTGGATCGATGGTGTCGGGTCCTCCACCATGTTGCCATGGGCAGCTCGGCAATTAGTGAAACCTCGAGCCGCCTCATCTGCATCGAGGTTCGCAGTAACACCCTCGTGTCCCGAGGCCCATATTACCGTTTGGGTATACCTGACGTCAAGTTCTCTGCTGATTTCGGTAAGTATCCGGCATGCCCTCGGGCCGATTTGTCCCCTCTGATAGTTCCGACATGCGGCCTGAGAATCTGTGATTATTGTTAGTGGAGCATTGCGCTCTATGCCTTCCCTTATAGCTAAGGCGATGGCTATCTCTTGGGCTTCTAAAATGCTTGCTCGAGATACCGAAGCACAGGCCGTGATTTTACCTTTACCGTTTACGACAACTGCCACCATATTCTTTGCGTTGGCCCGATATGGTGAAGCATCTG
This sequence comes from Dermacentor andersoni, assembly GCF_023375885.2. NCBI lineage: Eukaryota > Metazoa > Arthropoda > Arachnida > Ixodida > Ixodidae > Dermacentor > Dermacentor andersoni. Next base: position 122,292,841 of record NC_092815.1, on the reverse strand, counting down.
TGAATCGTGCAGTGTCCAAGTATTTTGTTGTTTTGTCTATGTATTCTGCTCTAGCTTTTCTCCTTCCTGCGTGTAATGTCGGATCCACGTTTTGCGGTATTGGTCATACCCCATACAAAGCTCTAATCTGGCAGGGTAGACCTTTGGCGTTTTGGTATATTTGTATACATTCTCCAAGGCCGACCTTCTGAAGAAGAGCTCTGCCGACTGTCGTTAGCGCCAATTGACTCCTTTGCGCTATGAGTTGGGCCTCAGCCAGCTCATGATATGTATTGTGGAGGCCGAGGGCTAGAAGCTTCTCATTTGAAGTGTTGCGTGGCAACCTCAGGGCTGTCTTATATGACATCCTTATTATTGTATCAGCCTTTTCTTCTTCCTCCCTGTTCATGATATGGTAAGGTAGGGAGTACATTAGTCTGCTAATGACCAGGCTTTTTACCAGTCTGAGGGTGTCTTGTTCCCCATTCCTGTCCGATTATGAGCCACACGGGCTATCATCCGGTTAATCTGTTGCGCTGTTTTTCTGATCGTGTTTAAAGTGTGTAAACATGTGACATTCGATTTTAGCCACATCCCCGACACTCTTGCTACTGACCTCTCAGGAATAATTTTCCCTTCCAGCCTGATCTCGACTTTGAGTCTTGGGTGAGTTCTTTTTTTTTTTTGGGGGGGGGGGGGTTGTGAGGGGGAATGAGTTATTTCTCCGTCGAACACTGGAGTACTCTTTTTTGGGTATAGTTTTCTATTATATTGGCTGCCCGTTGAAGCTTCTCCTTGTTCTCTCCCAAGTTGCCCTTGGTTATCCATATCGTTATAACATCCGCGTATAGGGAATGATGGACGTCGGGAATTTCTTGGAGTTTTTTAGCTAGTCCAATCAAGGCTATCTTGAAGAGTGTAGGCGAAATCACCGCACCCTGTGGCGTTCCTTTGTTAGGAGGATGGATGACTTCAGATTCATCGTTTCCTACTTTGATAACTGCTGTTTTCTGGTTGAGGAAGCTTCGGATGTACTGGTACGTCCTTGGACCGCAGCTGGTCGCTGCAAGTCCATCCAGTATCCCTTTGTGACTTACGTTATCGACGGCACCTTTTAGGTCGACAGCCATGACAATGTGTTCCCCTGCCTTGGGGATGTTCGTTAATACTTATTCTTTCAAAACAGGAGTATGTCCTGTGTTGAAAGATGTGATCTGAAGCCAAACATGGTGTCAGGCATTAAGTTGTTTTCTTCAAGATGACGTTGGAGTCTAGTGTTTACTAATCTTTCGAACACCTTTCCCAGACATGAAGTAAGACATATGGGCCTAAGGTGGTCTAAAGTAAATTTCTTCTCTGGTTTTGGAATCATGATTATCACAGCATGTTTCCATTGTTGTGGTATCGTTTCTTTGACCCAATAGTCATTTATAATGTTCGTAAGGGCTGTTATGGCTTCATCATTCATCTTTCTAATCATGGCATTTGATATTTGGTCCGCCCCTGCCACTGTGTTTCGTTTTGTACTGGCGTTGCTGCTCTAACTTCTGCCACCATGAAGAGTTCATCCATTTCTGGGTTTGGGTGTCCGGTGTAATCAGCTTGGTATGGGGTATGGGGGCTTTGTTAACCGAAGCATTTTCTATGAACTGCCTGAAGGAGTTGTTCTTTTGTGCCTGGGTGTGAGTGTAGCAATCTCTCCAAGTTCTTTTGTCCTTCGCGTCTGGTTTTGAGCGGGTCAATCATTCCTCTGAGGATGTTCCACGCTTTTGCCGTCCCTAGGGTTCCATTAAGTGATGCGCAGAAGCGTTCCCAGTTGGCTGTTAGTTGATTAGCGTATTCCCCGGCCTTCTGTTTTATTTCCTTGATTTTAATTTTGAGCTTGCGGTTGCATTTCTGTCGCTTCCATCTTTTGGTCAGGCTTCGTCTTGCATCCCACAGGTGCAGTAGGTGAGGGTCCACTTCAGGTGTTTTGTCCGTCCTGGTGATTGTTTTAGTATGTTTCTGCTTTATATTTCGTATGCATTCGCACCAATTATCTAAATCATTTATGTCTGTGGTTTGTTTTTTAAGCGATTCTCTCTACGCCCGCCAGTATTGCACCTATTTGTTTCCGGATTTGAGCTGTGCGGATTGTGGTGCTTATAATGCAATGGTCACTTCCTAGATTTTCGAGGGTGTTGCACCATTCCGCATTTGGACAATTTTTGGTTATTGTTAGGTCCGGACTTGTGTCTGCGGAGATACTATTCCCTGTTCCTTTTGGCATTGCAGGGTCTGTTAGAATTGTCATGCCGAGTGCTTCTATTTGTGCCGTGATATTTTTGTCTTTATTGTTCTGGGTTGGATACCCCCAGCTTGAGTGCCTGGCATTAAAATCCCAAACTATCACTAGAGGTCTCCCCTTCGCCATTTTTGCTGTCTCTTGAAATAGTTTGTCGAACGTTGCTCTTTTGCGATTACTCGACAAATTTCACTATTGCTGCCTAGCGTAATTGTACCCTACAGCGTTATAGCGTCTTTAAGGGAAATTGCGGTCTTTCGTAAACGACGCTAAATGAATGCGGACCGAAGCAACAGGATCTTCTAACAGAAGACGTACTGAGGATCTGTACACGTCTAAGCAATTAATGCAACACAGTGGACACGCAGCCGTATATAATCATTGCTTATGGCATGATTATGTTGCGAATAAAAGGAGATTTAAATGGGTGTACCGAATGTCATTTATTCATAAAACAAATTTACATTCGCCGCTTACTTCCGGCTCCCACTACGGTAATCCCGTATGTGACAAACAACAAGAATGTGCCGAGATTCTCACCATGGAAGACTGCAAAGTGTGTGGTGAAATTCTGTAGTGACACACCCTTCTTTATAAAATAAAATAATGGGATTGATTGATCGGAATCAAGGCCGTCAACTGGCCATATCCCGAATGGTTGGCGAGCGAATCCTAGAATATATATATATATATATATATATATATATATATATATATATATATATATATATATATATATATATATATATATATATATATATATATATATAGAGAGAGAGAGAGAGAGAGAGAGAGAGAGAGAGAAAGAAGCTTGATTGCACTGGAAAAGATTTTAAGGAAGGGTGGTCAGAGCCCCTCAATGAAGGGTCCCACTGGCCTCAGCCCCCTGCTTGACCTTACTAATTAAGGGCTTTTTTCTTGCCAGGTCGAAGATGTGCCTTCGACTGCTTCATTCTGTTACTGTTGTTTGGCCTACGAAGGCGCTTAGTGCATTCCCATGTTACGTGTATTAGGATGGGTATGCCTCTGCACCAATGGCAGGTGTTCGTATAGCGAGTAGGATACGCGGAGTTTAGCAATTTTAGATGGGTGAATAACTCAGTCTGTATTTTCTGCCAGTCGGCTGCCTCTTTCCCGCTAAGTTCTCGTTGAGGCGACGGGATTTATCTGCGGGCTCTGCGCTGATGAGCAAGGAAGTCTCTGGCATTTAAATCGATTGGATTTCGTGAGGGATAGTGCGAGTGGTTGGACTTAGAAGAGGACGCCGTCGCTCCTTCAGTAGACACTCCAGCTAACGCGTTAGCCTGTCCATTCCCCTGCCCCTTCCGCGTGGCCCAGGCACCAGAGTATGCGATGGCAGAGGTTAAAGGGTTTGCAGATTATCGCGAGGCAACCCGCAGTGACGTGCTCCTTGAGAACCATGTGACCGGTCTCCCGGGAGTCCGTGACCGCGACCGAGTCCTTTTGCGAACGCCCCGCGTGAACGAGTGCGATCGCCAGTGCTAAAATTTCGAACATTTCAGTCTTCTTTTTCATACCGATTACAGATGGCGAAAAGAGAAATCCAAGGAGGTCATTTCAGTTGACTTGTGCGATTTTCACTCAGAACGTCCGTATACTGGCATTTATCAGCGTGTGAGGTCGAGTGAGAAATGTAGCAAAGAACGACTGTTGAAGGCGTCCACTAGGCGTATAGATAAGGAAAGTCGTACAGAGCAAGTTAGGTGGAATTACATCGTGAACTCCCGCTCTCATGCGACTAAAGGCTCCAATATATTCTGCGCAAGCATATTTGTAGATGTGAAACACAATACGAAATTATATAGGGCGAGAGGAGTCTCGAATGATGGCTTTTGTCACTGCTTACTATTTTCTAAAAAATTCTACATATCTTCAGATAAAAAAGTATGAAAGGAAAAAATTGTCATCCCCCCGAATGTAGCACGAAGATTCTAAGAAAACGTTCTCTGGTAAGGCGTTCGTCCCCGGTTCGAATCCCGGACCAGGACGAACTTTTCTTCAAATGCGAAACATTCTTTCCCAGTTGCCCGTATGGGTTTGCTTTTTAGCTGTGCGCTACATTCGGGTGGATGACCAATTTTTTGCCTTTCATGATACTTCCTCCAAGTTGTGACTGCGCAGGGCAAAATAGCAATAAAAATCTTGTTTTATGAACAAGAACCGCGAAAAAGATGACAATAGCCCAACGCACTTCTTAGGCACTGTAACACCTTCTTAGGCACAGACTGTACAGTGGCTTCGAGCATTTCCTGAAGAAATCTTTTCAACGCCAATAATTACTGATGTTCTTGAAATATTCCCCGCACGTCAATCCAAAGATGCCCCTTATGCCTCCCAAGCGTCAACTTGCTGGCACGTTGACATCTTCGAAGATATTGCGTGATTTTCCATACGCGGTTTGTAAAACACGCTTCTAGCTCTCCTGAACGCTTGTATAAGCAGTATTCTAGGTAGACTTCGTTCACGTGAACTTAAACTTGCACAGGGAAACTCGACGGAGTTTACCAATGCTCGTCTGCACAACTTAGATCTGAATATAGCACTCCGCCTTCCCTCAGGAGTATCTAGAGCTGAGAAGTCGCTTCTGTGCCGCTTGTGGCTTGGCGGGGCCTTCACGAATGCGTACTCATTTTGGATCGCAATGGCCAACAGCCCTACATGCGATAACTGTAGCTGCGAGGAAAGAATCGACCACCTTCTCTGTGAATGTTCCCACTTCAGTGTGCCCAGGAACGAACTTTCAAGACTGCTAGATATTCCTGACCAACGCCCTTTGTCGGAGAAAAAGGTCCTGGAACATTGGCTGAGACCGTCCTCAGCACAGAAGGCTTTGAAAGCGTTCGTATGTTTCTTGCAAATGACTGGTCTTAGAGACAGAGCTTAAGCAGTTCCGTATTATCATTTCCTTTTTCTCTTATTTTTGCTCTTGCTTCCTTATATCCCTTTTTTTTTTGTAACATCTATTTTCTATTATCTTTTATTCTCCTTACCTCCTTTCTGCAGCATAGGTTAGCCAGCCGCTTTGAGAAGTGGCTAACCTTTCTGTCTTTCCGTACATTTCTTCTCCTTGTATGAGGACTGCGACAAGCATTCCCAGTTTAAATATTGGCCTTGCGGTTAAAAACAAAACGGTAAAAAGAAAATAAAATTAAAAAAAATGGAGGTAAAGCTCACGCAGGGCATTTGACTCCCCGTGGAATCGTTTTTCCATCCCACCAAGTCATCGACAATCCTATCATGCCACGAATGAAAAAAATAAGGTAAGACAGGAGAAAAATAGGGAAAAAGCATGCGCTAGCATCTGAAGTCTTCCTGAAGGAAGCATGTAGCTAACAAATAGGTCACAAAATCCCCTACCAAACCATAAAAGGCAAATAAGGTAGGATGAGGCCAACAGATGATGCGCAGGGCGTCCACAGCCATTTCATATTGTCTTGTGTTCCACCAGTCAATTATCAGTTTATGGTGGCCGCATGCGAATTGGCTTAGTTTCGGACGCTGCTATAACAATGGCCGTTCGTTTGTCCAGTATACCCGAAACAAAACATTGCTTGTCCTCTGAAGGTGCTCTGCCATTCTTCATATACGCCCTACGAAAGTTGAAATTCTGGCAATAATGTGGCATCAGCTCGCTCAAAAAGTATGCACGCTGACTCATTAAAAGAAGTATACCTGCGATACGTCGCCACAATGGCACATGTGCTTCGAGATGCCCAATAAGCACTAATGCAATTCAGAAGTAAGTTTCACTGTCTCTTCGTGTGCGCATAAGTGTGCAGAACAGAGGGAGAACAATGGCACATCACGGTTTGGAGAGATGAGGCCGCATAAATAAAGACTACTACTAAGAATGCTAGTATGCGCTGAATCAAAAAGCATAAATAATAATTTGGGTTTTACGTGTCCCAGCAAGGATATGATGCCCCGTAGAGCTTCGGATTAATTCTGACCACCTGGGGTTCTTTAACGTGCACCTAAATCTATGTAAACGAGTGTTTGTCGCACTTCCCACCATCAAAACGTGGCGACCAAGGTCGGGATCAAACCCATAATCTCGAGCTTAGCAGCGCAACACCGTAGCCACTAATCTGCCGCGACGGTGTCTCTGAATAAAGGATTTGAATGTCAATTAGGTGGAGTTGAGCCTACACTGTAAACACAAATGAGCCCATATGGGCGTTTTAACAGTTGATATGCCATTTTTCCCCCCTAGCTTAAAATGAGTACTCCCACGAGAAGAAGTAAAATAAGCTAGAACCATTATTGTACCCCCAACCCCATTTGAAGGGGCATTGCGGTTGTAAAATGGGGGTTTTCAAGGAATGATGGTGGCGTAGGGGAAATTGAGACGAGCCAAACAGATAAAAGAATAACTCAGCCATGACCAACAAGGCAGTCAGCCGCAGCGACAATTTCAGTAGGATTATTTCTGCAGTCAGATTCGAAATATCCCGCGCAATGTGTGTCGGCGCTGTTCTTCTGTTCGGAGTAGCCGCGCCTTGGTGCTGCAGAGGACGCCGAAGTCGGAACTACGCGCGGAGGAACACCAGCCTTCGGAGCGCGCGCGCGCGCGTTGAAAGCTGCGATCGAGCAGCCATTTGCCAGCGACGGCACATTCTTCTACCGTGGTTGATGTTTCTCACTGCTTTGAACCCCCAAGACTCCACGGTAAGTGACTTTGAACGATTATTACATGTTCTATGAGTGTGCATGTGTTCTAAGTGAGGACACGCGCTGATATGACTTATTGAAGCTCTCGGTACAACATGGCGCGACAGTTGGCCGTCCAGAACCATTTTGCACGATCACTGTGTTTCTTCGAGCTTTGTCGTAATCGAGGCGACTTGAGTGCTCAGAGTCAAGCGAGTGTACTTAAAAATTAGGATTTTATATAATGAGGGACTTTGCCGCGTCTTTAATTGGGCGGATGTGAGCATTCGACATGATCCCCGAAGCGCAAGCCACTACCATAATAGTTACGTGCAGTGCGAGGTGAGCTAAGCTTCGCCGCCTAACCGCGGCCTGAAAATGTGGCGGCTCGTTAAGGGTTTACTGCGGTGCGCGTGTGTAAGTGTTTGTACAGCGATCATTTGAGCGAGAACCGGCGGCGCTTCTTTGTGCGCGGTATCTGCTTGCTGGCGCGTACGTGGCGCCAATCCCCTAGCTCGTGCGATTGTGTGCAGTAGGTCGCCCACTTAGCGCGCATTGTGCAGATTTGCCAGTACGCTCCTTTCTATTGTCTGTGTCTCTTCGCGCCCACGTCGTTGATTGTGCAGGCAGTGCGCGACTGCGGCACGTAGCATGTAGAGCCTGCGGCTGTCGACTTTGATCTACGGGCGTGAAATGTCGGCGGCGCGTTTGTGGTATTAAAAGCGTGTGGTGAGCTTCCAACGGCACTACGGGTCAACGCCGCATGAGCTGCCGGTCAGAGTATGAGAACCTCATTATTCTTAGCGTACTGCTTGGCGGTAACAGGTGTCCTGCTTGGGTTCAGATTACTGGATACGCCGTCACTTGAACCTCGGCGGCCGGAGCAGGTGAGTACCAGTGGCGCCGGCATCTCGGCGGGCAGAAAACGGTGCCCGTGCCGTGACGAGATATATCAATTTACGCGATAGCATTGCCGGTGATAGGTCATACGGGCGCGTCGCTCCATGCCTGTGTTCTTTGCTGAGGCCGCCACTTACGCCTGCGGTACACTTACTACGCTATATCTATATAGTCAATGCTTGTGCAATGTTGTTATTCAACAGCTGGCGCTGTGCTCTGGATACCTGAACTTGTTTAATGTTTAATTACTTTGCTGCTGTGCCATTGCGTATTGGGTACAGATATTTAGTATTGAATTCTAGGTGCCAAATTCACACAAAGAAGTTGCGCTTTTCAACTCAGGATCATATCACACATCACAGCGTCATCCTATATTGCACGAGTATTAATAACAAAATTTCTGTTGCTGGTGAAAAAAAAAAAGGCAGACCGATCAACCTGTAACCTGTATCTGTGAGAAAAATGTGCTTCAAGTCCGCTATTGTCTATAAAAAAAGATACTACCTTGGTATTCAATGTCAGTAACACTCATAAGTTATGCATCCTTTTGTGTGAAATAATTTGTCTTAGAAGCCATTCATTGTAAGGGATCAGTAAACATCTCATAGCTTAAGTAGTGCATATGTGCATGAGTTGGGCAAAGGTATTGGTTTGTAAAGAGCAAAGCCATTAAGATATAAAATATTGGCAAGCTTAGTTTAACAATAAGCTGACGAATATACAAAACCTAATGTAGCAGCAGATGTTCTCCAAGATAAGCTTGTGACCAGCTTTTTTGTGTTCTGTGTGATCATTGTAGTGTCAAATTTTTCATTTTTATTTCAGGACTGCGGCTGCGGTCGTTTCATTGCCAACTGTGAGGATGAAGCAGCTTCATGGCCGGAGATCGGGCGCCTCCCATCAGTTTCCCTTTTCAGCAATAGAGGCCTTGGTATGCTCTTACCTAGAGTTTGCTTTTTTACCCTGTATGTTTTGAGCGCAATGGCTAGTTTAGCGGCATTACTTAGAGTGATTGGTGTGACACCTGTTCCATAGGAGGTATGCAGGTTATCCCACGTAACTTTAGCAAACTTTTAAAAATATGAATATGCCACCTAGCTGCACAGAACCTATGTAATGTTGTTTCCTGTCTCTTGGAAATACTTGGATTTGCTGCATTTTGCCTAATTACCTAATTAGTCTTAATCAATTAATCAACTTCTCGAATGTAATTAGATAAAAAGTCTCAATTATAAAATTGTAAAGCAACGTGAAAATTTCCCAATACAGCTATCTGTGGCTCAATATGTGCTACATAATGTGTTTTTAGAGCATGAAAGAAGCCTGAGAATCTCGCAAAGTGCCTTGAGTATGTTTCTGTGTGACAGCGCCTGTGTTGTGTTCTTCCTTCAGTCCTCGTCTTTTGCGCTGTACTAACAGTCGACCTCGAGTAGCCATTCCCGTGGCAGTCTTGCATGTATTGAGTGCTTGCCCTGTATAGGCATGTGTGTTTCCAGTAAGAAAAAAATACTGAAGGAGCCCAACGTGATGTATTTCAGGACAAGTGTATGGTGTAAATTACTATGTGACAATAAAATAAACTGAAACAAGACTTCACAGTAGAGGTATGCAGGTGTGTGCATCAGCATAATGACGAAAACCTCATGCAAGTTTAGAAAAATATTCATTAAGTTAGTTTCTGTCATTCTTCTCTGTCACATTATTATTGCAAAAATGTGCTCTCTAGTATTGCACGATTAAAAACACAGTTCAAATACATCATTTGCTGGAACCTTGACATTCATAGCAACATAGAGAGGAATAGTTAAAAATTTGCTTTGCTTCTCTGACCTTCATTTTAGGTCCTTCTCATGTTTGCTAAGCTTCTTAAACTATCATAGACCCCTTCCAGGGTTTACAGGCAGCTTGAGCACATTGTGCCAGATTGTGGAGAAGCTGCAGAGGTCGCAGTGTATAGTGGTGTCCGGTAAATGCAAGTTTATTGCATGATGCATTATGCTCAGTGCCAATTATATTAAGTTATGATTTTAGCAAAAATCTCTGTTTTCCAGATATATATCAATGTGTCTCCAAAGAACTGCACTTTTTAAAAGAGTTGCTCATTCTCTGTCTACTGTTCGGTGTTAAATGCATGTATGTTGGACAGCATAGTGCTTGGCCTTCAGCTGAAGGTAGTAGTGTAGGTAGTAGTGTAGAAAGTGGTAGCAGTAGTAGCTTTATGCATGTGCATAAAGCTGCAGTAAGCCAAATGTGAAAAGGTAAGGGCTAATACGATACAGCCATGTAGCAGAATTTACACAAGCAAACTGTTTGATGCAATCCCTAGGAAAGTAAGCAAAAATATAAGAATGTGCTTATATGATAAACAGTACCTATGTTTCAGGCGCATGGCCTTCTACCGCCATATTCCATAACAGTTCATTATTTAACACTTTAAAACTACTTGCCCTGTTTATGTCTAACTGCTCTAAATTCGAAAATTTTCATTGATTGCACTATGAAGGTTTTGGCCGTGGCTTAAGTTACGGCCAGAATTAAATTTATAGTTGTGGCCGTCCTATGTGTGATAACAAAAAGCCATTTTGGAACCAGGTGACTGTTATGCAGTATGCTAAGTGTGCGTATTAGAACAGCCACTTACATTTTCATTGTAACCATGTATAAAGTATGTATGTACACATCTCGAAGCCATAGATTGTGTACTCTTAATTGGAGGTGTTATTGTGTGTAGTTTTTTTTGTAAGCATTGTCTAGAATTTGCACTACATTAAGGTGTAGTGAAGCCAAGCGAAAAATATTGACAAAATGGCTAAAGTACATTCTTAAGAGTATTAAGCGCACTTAGATGACTTTACAGCATGTAGTAAAACAAGAATGGGAACTGAAGTGCTTAATTTTTGTTCATTATTACCATATGGCACCAACATGCAATGAAGACAAAAGAGGAAGAGAAGTGAAGTGCACTAAAGGGCAACTCGCTCCTGATGGGAGCTGCATTCACATCTACATGATGCATGCAATCTTTGAGTTATAGCAGCAGCTATCCACCTGCTCACTTTGTTGCACATTTGTATTGTTTATGTACTAAGTCTGGTCCTGGAAGTGTTAGGCAGTGCCACTTGTGGCATTGTTGCTTCTAACCACAGACATCCTTCTAACCACAGGTGTTATGTATTATGTAAACCTAAGTTCTTTTAAATTCATGTAACCCACAAAAGTTCCATTTGAAAGGATGTGCCGTATTTGCCACCATTGCCATGAGTAGCATTGGCTGACAGTCACAGGGCGAGACGTTAACCTTGCTCAGCTATTATGCAAAACTATTTTACATACAAATGTGGTAATTAGTATACATGCCGAAAGCCTCACAGAATAAAATTATTTATTCGCATCTTACAACGATTGTTATTTTGCTTTAATTCAGGAGGCCTTTCTACCTGCGTTGCATCCTGTGGCTAGATCACTCCAACGATCTCGGCAGAATCGTTACACAGGTGTGTTCTTTTGTGATTCTCAGTACTGATATTTTCTAGTTTACGTTCAATGTAAATGCACAGATCAAATGAAAAACAGGTTAAAAGATGAGCTCACAGGCACTGTATCCAAATGTTTGTTAGGAAGGAAAATCTTTTTTACAAGTTGTCGTTATAGCAACACAAGAAAGTGTGCACATCACACCACCAGTACCTAGCAAGCAACAGCATTATACCGTAGAAGAAGCCAAAACATCAGGCGAAAACCTGTACTAAACTAGGGACTGTATTAAGACCTTTTCGAGGCTTAAACTATTTCTTGGGTTACTCTGTCTAATTGCTTAAACTGAACTGACGTGTCCTGCAAAACAGTTTGCATTCGCATTTGATACAATCTGCAGCAAAATATGAACAAAGGGCTGCAATACTCTAAGGGCCTACTATTGAAGTTGCAACCAGTCTTGCCAGTGTACTGCAGCCTCAGGAACATGAAATGTGGTACACTGTACCACATGCACACACAACAAATTTTAATCCATGGGCATCTGTACACTGTGCTTGTGCAGGACTGCGCAACTGGCTGTTTATTCGTGACTGAAACAGCTACGTACATCAAGACTGTATTGGGAAGCCACCATCTTTTTCAGTCAGTGTAACAGTCCATAAACATATGGATTTCCATGAGCATTTTGTCTGCCACACTTTTCTTTGTAGTTTTTTTTTGCACTCCAGCTTTGATGGCTGCAAGACACTTCAGGCTGGCTGAAGAGAGTGGTAGCCTAGTAGGTGGCCTCACAAAGTTGTTATTTTGATTTTTTAAGAGCCGACTTGCTTTGGACAATGCTGAATAACACATCAGAAGGCACGGGATTATTGACAAGGTTAGAATGACTTTGAAAGAAGTTTAAGGCTTCTTTTTAACTCTGATCTGTCTGCTGAGACCAAATCATGTCAGCTTTTAATGAAGCAATGTGCAGGTTGGAAAGCTGCTAGGCTGTGTGGGTACTCAAACACCATCATTGCTTCATATAGCTGAAGTTTCTGTGACATCAAGGCAGAAGCAAATGACATGGCAAAGGAAAGGTTGGTCGACAAAGGACTCATTGGGAATTATGTAGGTTCAAGGGCTATTGCACTGAGTAAGAAAATGTGTTCCTGATACAGCGTGAACAGTGGTAATGCTGAAGAACAAACTGGCACCATCTCCCCAGTCCTACACAAGCACGTGCATAGAAAGGGATGCCTGTTGGCCTTGAGGGCCACCACTGGAGGGATCACCTGCTATCACTATGACATAGAATGTGACACCAGATGACTATAGTTCACACCTTTGCTGCAGCTCGCTGGCTGGGCAATTGAAGCCTTGATTGTAAGGATGAGCAGCAGAAGTGTGGATGAGGAGACAAAAATATAAGCTGTTCAAGTTCCACATATAACAAACTGATAATAAATCGCCGTTCAGCAAGAACTCCGGCAAAAGGGACAAGCCGCACTCCCCACAACGAATGCTATAAAAACAGTACTGTTATTGCAGCAAAATTGCCTATAGCTCTTTTGATAGCTTGATAGCTGGTAGCTACTTGATGGTAGCACTTGATAGCTGGTATCACACAATGTTTTCTATGCCACGGAAATATTCCAGCACGTGGGGGCCACAATTCTTCTAGAGGCCAATACAGACACAAGTTGCCAGCAAGCATGGACTAAAGATTTTTCCGTTTGCATTGATGTAGTCTACCACATTTTGTTTTCTTGGGTGCACAGTCACACTGGGGTAACAATTTTCTGCCTGAATATTCATCGCAGGGAGCACTGCAGCCAGCTAAAGCGAGTTTTTTGTTCACACCTTGCCACAGATGCGGCAAGATGTAGACTTGACCCATATTTCTAGGCACATTTGTTGGATTCAAGAAAGAACACAGAGTAGCTTAAGAACTTTATTCCTTCTAGATTTAAGGCGTGGGGCCAGGTATTAACCATTGTTTTAAGAATTTTACCAAACCGGGAAAGATTCTTTCTTGAAAGTCTTCTCATGTCAGCTTGATACAGTCCCTGGCTTAGTATGGGTGCATGTGCTGTGGCTTTGTTTTAGTCTGTTTAAAAGGTCGTTTTCCTTTTGAGTGTTCCAGTCGCAAAGAAATCACAAATATATTTTGATTTCAGGAACCCTTGTGACATTACACAATTCCTTTACATGTTGCAACCAAGCTTATTTTTTAAACACATGCCTTTCTTTCAGCATGAAAAAACATCTTAGATGAAACAAGGCAAAAATGGCTGCTTATGCATTTGTACGATATTCCGACTGAGAGGGGTGAAAAGTAATAAAATGTTCTACTTTCATAATTTTTCTACCATGTGTACAACATTTCTTAATAGGCATGAAGCAAATTCACTTTTATCACTAGCCTATTGCAGAAACAAAAAATGACAAACTGAGCTTTTAAGGGGGCCCTCAGAAGGGCCCAGTCCGTGCGTCTTTTTTTGTAGCGCCATGGCTGTGAGCGCAGCTGAGCACATCTGCAGCCTGCACACCCTGTTCTAGAGGTGATCTGCTGCGTGTGGAAAGACTAGACGTGCTGATATGGCGTGGTATTATGTGCACAGTCTTCCCACGTGTTTAGTACACGGGGTTGCATAATCTGTAGTTTCAGAGATGCATTGAAGTTTGAGACAAAGCATTCGCCTCCACTGCCAGCACTTTTCATGATAGTGTCGTTCCACTGTGTGTGGCAGTATCAAAGAGGACAGGGTGGATGCGAAAGCAAGGCTGGGTTTGCTTTATGCTACCTATGTGAAGGTATCGTTAACACACCGTGAAACCGTATCTTTGGTCGCTGACTCTCAAATTCAAAATTTTTTTCTCATTCAGATTTGCGTTCTGACTGCGGCCCTTTCCGTGGGAAAACAATCCATTTGCAAATGTACTTATTTGACTAAACGGTCGAATCTGAGTACAACAAACCAAATTGCTGATTTTAGTGCATTCGTTATGTTGGGGTTCCTTTGTATATGACTCCAGAAAAAGCCGACCATTGTCTGCTCACACTCCGCCGCGCCCACCCATATAGGAATAAACTTAATTTTGGTTGGCCACGATGCTTATCAGTGTAGTAGCTGTCGTGTGTCCACCCATACACATTTTGTTGGCTTCCCGAAAACCTCAAAGAACAGCTGTATTTTGCTTATGTGCATTCACTAATCAAATAAGTACATGTTTGCTAGAATCCCCATAATATTGAGTCAGCTGGTCTGCTTGAAAATGTTCAAAATATGGCAGTTAGATTTGTAATAGGAAGTCATACTAAAAGGCTTTGCATTACTGAGAGTAAGGGTAAGCTGCGATGGCAGGATTTAAAAGACTGGGAAATCTCTTCAGTTAAAATTATTTCAAGCATATACTGTTCCAAACATGTAGAGATAGAGAAATTCATATCAGGCTATCATCATACCTCACAAGAAAGAGATTACACTAAGAAGGTTTAATAATTTCCTTTTACTTATAGGTGATGCCTCACATTGTTTTTTCCTTGGACCAAAGGGACTGCAAGGTTTTTCAGCCTGCAATTGTTTGCATAGTTTTCAAAGATAATTCCCTCCCTGCTTTGTGTGCTTGATTTGAATGTAAGTTACATTACACAGAATGTATACCCCCCCTGCAATGCCAGTACAGGCGAAGCAGGTACTAAATGAATAACCACAAAAGGATTTTGGAGCGAGCAAAAATGGCATGTGCAATAGATATGCGTAGATGTCCCGTTGGTGTTGCTGTCAAACAAGAAATTGGGATATCGAGGAACTGAGCAAAGTAACTACATGTGTGCTTGCCAAACTATAGCTGTCATTTACACCTTGATTGTGACTTAGCTACCAAAAGAAGTTTTTTTGTCTTGTTCTTTTTCTGTTAAAATGTACTGTTTTCTTTGTCTACTTTCGTTTGGGTTTTTGTAGCTATATCGTGCACATGTGACCAATAATGCCGTGTGAAAGTTAGTGGTTGTTGGTATTTCTCACTGCCTGTCGTTTGTTCAATGTGTGTACTAAAGTCAATAGAGCCCGAACCAGTATAAACCAGTGTGTTGAATTTGTTTTCTTGTTTTAGTACAAATGATCTGACTGGTTATGTGCCCAAATAAACAATTAGATTATGAAAACAAAGTTCATCAGAACATGTCATGAATTTATAATTACCCTATTTCAACTGCAGAACCCACATATTAAGGCATGTAGATTTAAGTAGAACAAGTCTTTTTGCAATCCTTAGTTCTGAATAGGTAAGAGCAGCGCTAAGGACACAAAGTGAGTCCTCATAGATAAATGGCATGGTGCACTGTGCACTGACTAATAATTGATGTGTTTTTGCAACAGACAAGCAAATAAATATCCAGTAATGCCTTGTCAAAGGCACGAAAGCACATAAAGAGGCAGGGGGTGGTCAGATACAAATGTGCCGTGGTTTCAGGTTTGTTAACAAACATACCACTTTTCTGTAACTTCAGAGAACAGGTGCTGCGCTGACACATTAATCTTTTTTTTCTTGTTGTTATTTTGTGGGATTTGATTAGTTTCTGGGTTAATGGTTGCTGCTTTCGCTAACATGTTGCACTTATGAAATTTGGGCTGTCATCTGCACTGTTTACAGTGTATGTACTCTTATGGTCACATTATAGTGGTGCTTAATCGTGAAGGCTCTCATTCAAATATAAGCTTGTCTGGTCTACATATGCTTTCCTTCATGCCAAAGGAATAAGATATACTATGTTTGTGTCAGAAGGAAAGAAACTGAGACTGGTGTCTATGATTGCACATAAATCTATGCTTACTTGCATTAACATTTTTGCATAATTTCAGCAACATTATTTTTAACATTCACACTCTTTCTTATCCACTTAGGTGTAAGGAATAAAGGCAAGAAAGTAAAGCATTGCAGTGGATTTAACTTAATGCTCTTGATTCTTGTTACCTTCTTGATAGCTTTTCTATTTGGAAGAGCATATGTACAAAAGCATGTTTTGACCAAATAGGCTGCTGTTTGGGAGGCTTTGCAAGCACCACTATAACGTGACAAAAGCAGTGTGTGGCCATTTGGTCATATAAATTCTGGTGTAATGACACCACAAAAAGTAAACAAAGATATGTACGCACATGACACAAGCACTGGATCTCACTTCAAGCTTTAAAATAAGGAAACAGGCAATATTTAATAACAGGTGGAGACATGATGTGATGATATCTGTTAAAAGAAATTCTTTATGCAGTGCAACTAATGGATCACTGATACATTCGTCATTCTTTTTAAATGTTGCAAGCCACAATTACCTTGCATGTTGTCAGGTTGTAATACCTGGCTACAACGCAAGTTTTGTGGAACACAGGACCGCAGTCACATTCTTTGCAGTATTTAACATTGTGTGATGGAGGATTGTTTCACACGGATGACTCATACTCCCTCAATTTCCCTGATTTCGCAATAATAGAGCATCCCATCTGTCCAATGTAGGCACGGCCTTATGATGGCAGCAGACTACACAACGCTTGCGGCCTAGCTCACTAGATGCATATTGCCCTTCAACCACAACCAACCTCTTCCTTTTTTTGGCTTCTGCCTTTTATTACAGCACAAAACTCTCCTAACAAGGGCCTGAGAAAACAATGATTTGCGCAACTAAATTAGGCATGAATATGGAATATAATGAATGAGATGAAGTAAAAAAGTGGTTGCAGTTGTTTCGTATGCATTTGTAATTTTCATGGGTAATTGTGTAGCTGGTCTCTACGGGCAAAAATTTTTTTTCTGTATGAAACATGTGATGAGAGATTTGCTCTGATGAGAAAAAAAGACAAGCCAGGAAAACAAATTAATTTGTTGCGTGCAGCACAATTTGCAGGCGGTGCACTGTGCAACGGAGGTTATGTACAGTCAGCCATTCCCATCCAGTCATGCTTGCATTGCATACACACATTGTATTAATTTGAGATTGCGGCTAATGAAGTTTGTGTGGAATAACTCTCATTCGCACATAGTGATGCACTGCAAAATAGATTGGTTCGTTCCTGTGTTCATCAAAACTCGTAGCCAGAAATTATGAGCAGATGTACATAAGATAATTAAGCTTTGGCAGATTAGCACGAAAAGGACAAATGCATCAGTCATTCTCAGTTACATTGCACAAAGAATTTGTTTTTGAATTAATGACATCACTTCCTGTCACTATGTGTAGTATATGATGTCTGTTTTCTTATCAAAGCGAGAGTTGAGGTTAGGCACTTGTGTCCTGCATGTCTTTGTCTTCGTTTGCTTCTGTGGTGCCATTACACCAGAATAAGTCCATGACAGGAGCTGCCAGTCTATGCAGTTATACTACATTGGGCTCAGTACGCCAGGCGGCCTGAATGTGACGAGCGCGAAGTAGCAGTAAGAACTTCAGAAGGGTAGAATTTTGTGTCGGTGGTGCATATTACAGTATGGTGAAGCGCTATAGATGGAACAGTGTGAGGCGAGACAGATGGGAAAGTGCTACAGGCAACTGTGAATGTTTACTGGAAAGTTTCGCTGCAGCGGGACAATGCATGCGTTATCCTGGTGCAGCAAAATTTGCCAATGTTCATAGTTGTCACTAGCACTTGCCCATCTACATTACACTTCACCGTACACTAGTAGCAGTAACAACAGCAACCAACTGACCCGAGCAATAATGAAAGCCCACAGAATTGCCAAATTGTAGAAGAAATGTTTCAGTGTAACACATGTTTTGTTAACTGACAAGCAAATGGCATACATGTCTGCGAACCGATGATCAGATGCATTTTTCATGCACATACATTATTTTGTACAACTGCTTACTGCTTTGGTTTTTTATGGCTTTTAGGAAGCATTCCAAACTACTTAGCTGTTTGTTCTAAAATTGAATCTGTTCTCAGCCAGCACTATGTGGCATTACTGCATAAGCCCTTACTTCGTCAGTGTCCTTCGCACTGTTCCCAACTAAATAGCAATAACCAAATAACCATGTTTTTAAATTTTCAGATTATGAAGAAAATACTCTTAATATGTATTTCATTAGAAAAATTTTCTCAATTTTAGGAAGAAGTCTGGCTGGCCCCAAGCCTGGTGCAAAATGAAGAAATGGCACTCCACATCAATTCATGTTTACTTGTCGTCATAACCAGTCTGTTAGCTTAATTTTTGGTTCTTCCTATTGAATTCTCAAGAAAGGTACCAACTCTGTCATTCATTGAAAACAAATTTTTGCACTTGGGGATGCAGCCATGCACAAAACCTTTGAGCTCATTAATATCTTTATTTTTTAAAGAAAGTGCAGCTCCTGCGTGGAGCAATAGGTTCAATAAGACGAGTGTAAATGAAAAGATGGCGAAATTAGTCATCAACAGTTGTCCAACAAAGGAAGTCTCAAGCTGGAGGCAACATCTTTGCATGAGAACCAAATGGCTCCAGCCTGAGACATTCGTTGTTCAACCTGGCAAGTCTCCTTCTCGAAATATTTCCTCTAGCCTGAGACCTATATCCATTCCACCACCCTTGACCAACAATACACCTATACATTTGGCAACCCATGGAAAGGTAGCAAATTCACATTCAAGGAAAGGGAATGTAGTTTGCACCCTGGAAGGTAGCATGAACAGTATTTTATTTACTTAATGAAATGCAGATTTGCTATCCAATTACTTTATTTTGATCCCCATTTTATAATTGGACAGCATGGTTCCTCAGAGAGAATAATAATTCGAAGCTCACACAATTTTGCTCCTTTATGTCCGTTAAATCTGTCCCGGTTGCTACACTATCAGCCCTGTCTGCAATTGCATAGCAGTGTTTTGAGCATGCATCCAAATTCAAAAGAATAGTTAGGCTTCTACCTCAGAATGTTTGCTACTGTGTTGCAGCTCGAATTCTATGTCTAGGTGGTCACTGTGATGCCATGTGCTTTTTAAATAAGACCAATATGCTATTTGAAGGGCAATTAAATGCAATCTCAAATGACCTCAGCTCGGGGAATGACACAATTGGAGGTCAATGTGATAAGGAGGATTTGATTTCTGAAAACAAGGCACTTAAACGGGAGAAAGCATGACTAATTTCGTCTAAAGATGCTGCTATTGGATATGATCGGGGAAGGTACTTGTTCGTGGCTGCATTTGCAACATGTTACATTGCTGGCTTTATATATTGCACTGGGTACAGTGAAATGTTGCTGCTTGCACAATATTCAACTAAACATGGTAGCCATGTTAATGTGTCCATGCAGAACACAACTCATCCACTATTATGGACTACAGTGGAATCTCGATAAACGAAAATCGCTTCGAAACTGCCGCTTAAATAGGACACCATCCTGATAATTGGTTGGCTCTCTGCAATGTCTCTCAGTAAATATAATGCCTGGTAAATGGAACCAATTTCCCTGGCACCTTGAGGCTCCATTTAAAAAGCACCCACTGTAAAAATATAGGGGGGATCGTGTTTGGAACTTTCGTAAATGTAGTCTTAAACAAAACCGCATTTCAGTGGGAGCGAAATGCAAAAGCACCCGTGTACTTAGACAGCTGTATGTTAAAGAACCCCAGGTTGTCCAAATTAATTCGGGGTTACTCGCTATGGCATGTGTCATAATCAGAAGGTGGGTTCTGGTTCGTAAAATACAATAATTTTTAATAGCTTGCTCAGAAATCCCGCACTAAATTATGTAGCTTGTTTGTGTGATGAGTCCCAATTTCTTAATTTAGTACTTTGACTTTTATCATATTTGTGTGCTAGTCCATGCAAAATACCACTGATCGGCCTCATTATACCAGCCACTGTTAATTAGGAATGGCTTAGTCAAGCAACTTAAACTTACAGCACAAACACCTAAGACGAACCACAAAAGGAAGATACGACACACACTAGTGCTAACAACTTTATTTCTTCGTCATCGATGCAATATAAATCCTAGGCCACACTACCGCGCAGGCACTCAGATTACATTACAGTGATCTGCATAATTATCACATACGCAAGCGTAGGAAGTCAAATTCGGATGGATGCAGGGACAAAGATATCTTACTAATGCAATTATCGCCCTGCCTTTCTTGTGGTAGGCCTCTAAGGCAAGCCGCACATGCTCATTCTTGCTTTTGCCAAGAATCGACGTCCCATCAAGTTGTGCCTCACAATTGTTGCAAGAGTTTATATGCGCACCAAGGTGCGCTCCTCTTATCTACATTTTTGTTTACTTGTTGCGCATGTTCCCTGAGTCGCTCATTGACGCAATGCCCTATCTAGCCAAGCTATGTCTTACCACATGAGAGTGAATGGTATAAACCACGCCGACCGCGCACAACACGTATGAAGCATCATGCCGAATTTGGCATCCTCCTCTGCCCTCTCCGCAGGTGCGCGAGCATAGCTTTAAAAGCTTGTTCGGTGCAGAAAACGCCAAAGGAACACTATGCCTGCAAGCAATTTTCTTGAGTTGATAGATGACCTTATGCGTTTAAGGGACCGCGCAGGGAACATGCACAAAAAGTAAACAAAAATGTAGATAGAAGAGTGCACATTTTTGCGCATATAAACTCTTGCAAAAATTGTGAGGCACGACTTGATGGGACGTCGATTCTTGGCAAAAGCATGAATGAGCTTGCGCGGCTTGCCTTAGAGGCCTACCACATAAAAAGGCAAAATGATAATTGCATCAGTGACATAGCTTTGTCCCTGCACCCATCTGAATTTGAGTTCCTACGTTTGCATATGTGATAATTTGGGAGATCTCTGTAATGTAATGTGTGCGCCTGTGCAGTTGTGTGGCCTAGGGCATATATATGCATCGACGACGAAGAAATAAAGAAGTTGTCAGTTAGCGCCAGCGTGTGTCGTATCTGCCTTTTGCGGTTCGTCTTAGGTGTTTGCGCTGTAAGTTTTAAGTTCAGAATTATGTACCAACTAGGCCAAATGAAGTTTTACTCTTAGTCAAGCGAGCTCAATATATAGTCTGTGCAAAAGTGTGGAGTGTCAGTACAAAGTAACAGTTCAAACACATGGCTCTGTAGTTACAGTTCAGTATGAAAGGAGATAAGATTTCTTAGCATTTCTTTCATTTACTAATTTCATTGTGTTAGGACATGTAGAATACTAGCAACTGGCATGCTTACAATGTACAGTGCTCTTTTTTAAAATCCAGACAATTGTTTTACTGGGGCAGAAATGTGCTTTCTTTTGGGCCCGGAAGTGAACATACTATATTTCTTACATTTGGTGTAAAATAAATTTTCTTCACTGTCAGTGTGTGTCTCGTGCATTTTTCCTTTCAGCAAGTAGCAACTGCTCTCGAAGGCATTTGCTGGCCTCGGAGGCACTGCCGATAAGCTAGGACGACTGTATAAAAGCTTTGCAAAGAGGGGCTCTGTGATCAGCGAAAGGGAAAAAAAGTGAAGACGTGCGGTGACGGGTTCATTCGCCATTGGACCACGTGTGCGCGTGACTTGGTCGATTCAGCGGTGGCCCTGTGCCGTCGATTGGACCACGTGTGGCGAGCCCGCGGCGAAATGCTTCGTGGCAGTACGCCGCGCCTATGCAGCAGCAGACGGAACACCGCAGGCCAAGGTGTCGGACGCCGGCGTTCGCTCCGAGCAGGTGCGACGCCTGCTCGGGTGGCAGCTCACGGACGGCCGAGTTCCCTTGAGCCTTGATCGCCGGCGTTCGACATTTCGGCCTGCGGTGTTCCGTCTGGTACTGCGTAAGCGCGTGACCCGCGCCACCATGCATTTCGCTACGAGCTTGCCGCACCTAAACTAAAATGCCTTTAATTCCTTCACAATACTCCCATTGTACCTCCCAGTCAAATAGGGGGGGGGGGGGGGGGTGAAGTGGGCGTATTACGGTACCCCCGTTGTGTGCCCAAATAATGCCCACATCAATGGGAGTTTTATGGTACGCCCTTTCAATGGGAGCAAAAAGATGTACAAAAGGGCATGCGCTAGAGGACAAGCAAAAAACGCCCATCTGGGTGTTTTTTTGTTTACAGTGTAACAATGACTCGATTCGAGTGAAAACTGAAGCAACGTATACAGAGAAAGTCATTAGAAACACCTGATCGTAATTTAAATAATGAGGAATCAAAAAAGCTGTCCCTTTTATTCGTGTCTACTGAACGCTGTGCGATATTTAATACCAATCCAGATAGGTTACATAAATCTGGCTTATTACGTAATGAACTTAATAAAATACGAACGAGGACACCGAAGCACTTCTGATGAGTTGTGATTGCGAGAATATGAATGTGCGCTTTTTTTTTTATTGCGATAAAGGCTTGCCCTTAAGGCGCTTGAACGCTGTTGAGCAGTCGTTCGATTTATGATCCTCGAAGGAAACCGTGCGCGTTGAGACGCTTCGCCCGTATAGCCCGGTGGGTAAGACACTCGGCTTCTTCGATCCAAAATGACTGCTTCCTGTGTTTTTGCTTTCGAATTCATTGCGTTTTTTATGCATTAATTGCTTCGTAGCGATTACACAGGTGCAGTTATAAAGCTAGCTAGAGGTTGCTCTGACAAGGAACGCCCGGATAGCACAGGCTTCCGAGAGCGAGAGGGAGTTTGACATGGCAACGCGGCAATGCCCTCTCCCCTCATGCAACAGCTGGCGCGCTACTGCAGCAGCAGAGGGGGGGGGGGGGGGAGAGGAGGGGTAGTGGACTGTGCATTCGGCCGCTGCTGCTGGGCTAGGGCCACTCGTCTCCTCCTCTCTCGTACGCCTGCATTCAATCAGCAGCGGCCGAAATGGACAATCCACTAGGTGGATTCTTATAGAATATCCCCCTGGTGTTACCTTTCATCCACTCTGATCCGTTGAAGCGCGCTCGTGACTCATTGTATCTGCCGCAGTTTTAGAGTGCGTATTATTGTTTCTGCGCTGATAATGACACGCACTGTACTCTGCTGTTTCGGCAAGGCACAGCCGTTCTATACGGTATAGTAGCGGCACTTTGCGAGCGCCGTCAGTCACAACGAAAACCATCCCTCGTCGTGTTCAGTTTTGCGGCATGAATAACGCCTTCTTCTGTTTCTCTGCTTGTTATCCTATGTGATGTTTCAGTTTTACCTCTAATGCAAGAACCAGAAGAAGAAAAAAATACTGGACATTTAGCACGAAATATGGACAGAAAGAAAGAAAATAGGACTAAAGCGTAGTTAATGTCACGTAGATATTTTTTTATATGTGGCGCATGTGTAACTTTGAAAAAAACTTGAATAAACGAAGGTTTGCGCT
The DNA here is from genome assembly GCF_023375885.2 of Dermacentor andersoni. NCBI lineage: Eukaryota > Metazoa > Arthropoda > Arachnida > Ixodida > Ixodidae > Dermacentor > Dermacentor andersoni. Next base: position 122,269,272 of record NC_092815.1, on the reverse strand, counting down.
CATCATAGGTAATCTTAGACAACCGAGATTTTGTTGCTACGTTAAATACTACTTTGTAGGTGTCCTTTCTAATACGTTGCAAATATAAGACATTATTCGTTTAATTGCAAAATTTATTTCTTGTTAGACTTTTATTTGCCTGCTTATTAGTATTGTTTTTTTATGAGAAGCCTGTTGAAGATAACGAAATGTACTCTCCTGGTGGCTGGCTTGTGTGTCGCGACAGCACTATTTTCTCTGTATTGCGATGGAAATGAGGAACCCGAGCTCTTGTTTTGCATTTCCGAGCAGCAACAGTTCTTTTTATTCCGCTCACGTTATTTAATTTGTCTCAGGAATATGATAAACCGACACTTCATTGTCAGACTACCTAATGGAAAGAAAAAGAGGCCACCGGTACCCTAAGATGTTGTAATGTTTATGAGTTCATGCTGTTTTGTGTTTGACAGTGCACCAGTTGGTGGCCCCAAGATCACAGTCCACTGAGGTAAATGAACTTTTGGTTGCCGTTTCAGGCCGACTGGGCCAGCTGCTTGATGCCGAGTTTGTTCCTTTTGCAGTGGAAGTAACACCGAGCCGATGATGTCGGAACCGACGCCGATGAAAAGAAGAAGGCAAGCATAACTCATCCGAATTTCCTCTAGATGGCATCGTCAGTTGGCTGTGTGGATCATATGTCATTCGTTTCTACACGACTTCTCCAAGGGGTAGAAAGTGCCATGTCCTGTGGTGAATTAAAGATATGTAAATAAAGAACACCCGATATGTAAATAACCGATATGTAAATAAAGAACGAGCCGTTATGAAGAGCCACTGAAAAAGACTTACTGGATGATGAAAACGACGCCCGCTGACAGACGCTGAGATAGTCATAAAGTCATATATCAGTCGGTCGACATACATTGATCTCTCTTCTTCTAAGAAATACGCAACGAATTCTCGTGCAACGACGACGTCCCACTACACCTGATGACATCGTGACGGTGGCAATATGTGATTTTGCCAGTCCTACTTTCGTAGTGCTGCTGTTGTGGGAAACATAGCATTGCAAAAAATAGACAGCCGGCTGCTTGCTATGCAGTGAAGAAATAAACACGCGTCACACGTATGCGCCTGCGTACGATGAAAAGAAAATTTGACAGACGGCGCAATAGAAAACAAAATGCGCAAGATTGTATCTTTCAGTCGGGGAAAACCACTTGCCATATGACCGCCTAAGAGGGATGGACGGTTGCCACAAAACGTGCATCAAATAAAATTTGGTCTTCGTTGGTGTTCATTGCATGCGCAGCGACGTGAATGCAATCTGCGAAATTCTCGCATGATAAGAACGTCGGCCACTTTACACACTTAGGCTTTGCATTTATGCTGTCTTTCAACAAAGCGAAGCCTTGCGCCTTTTAACCTACAACGTATTTGATTCGGCACTATATACAAATTCAGTTGACGAGTTAACTAGATAAACATTTTAGTATGAAGACCAAATGAGAATTCGGGAGCTTTTTTGTTTGTGTGTGTTGCATGGACAACTCTGAAGTGCTATTGCAGTTCTAACTGCAAAAATATCGTCATTCCGCCTAATTTTCTTCAAATTCTTGCTTCTAATAACAACTGTAATTACCGCCTTAACGCTTTGTACTCTCAGTAAGGCTACACATGGTGGCCCGGATATGACACTTCATCTCTAGCCCCGAATATTTTCGTGCCTTTAATGAACGCAATTACTTCGAGAGTGCGAAAATTGCGCTGCTGCGCTGCTTAAGAATGTCAATCGGTGGCTGTTCCCGGTGTACCTCAAGAAGCGTTAGTGCGACGTAGCTCTCGCTCTAATGATATAATCGCGAATAATGCAGCGTACATATACTATAGTTGACATGCATAATGCTCAGAGTTGAAGCTAAAATGCTGCTCTTTGCACTTTAATTTCATTTATTTGATAACATTGGCTTCGGCCATTTGTACACGAACAGCGTTCTAAATGCTTGTTCTGCCAGCTTTCATGCGGGCTTGCACTTTCTGTATAACTTATGTTGATCGTGGTACGGTAATCTACCTACTGTCAGCTATTTTGAGCTGATGACGTAATAAATTTTAGCTTGTCGGAACGCATGGATAAACGCATTTACAGGAATAGACGGCAGCACACTGAATCATCTTTTTGGGTGTACCCCGTTCACCACGAACTGAGAGGCATGGTCCGCTTGGGAGACGCATTGTAGCGTGAATATACGATAAGTATTATTTGCGAATTTCTTTCGAAGGAAGAACACATGCTAGAGTGTCGAAAAAGGCAACCCTGTGGTTGACGTGCAAATGCTTCTTGAACAAATGATTATCTACTGCTTTTACCACTTGGTTAAAAAAAAACGGGGCATTTCGCGCGTACGGAATAATGCCAGCCGAATACTGTATAGAACGTTGTTAGTTGAAGCGTTTTCCGAAACATATGCCCCCACTAAACTAGGGAACTTAGCGTCAGCCGTGACATTCTGTGCAGTTCTCGTACTCAATGCATGAGCTGCTTTGTTTTTACAGCGAAGCTGTTAAGGACTAGTTCCCTCAGGATTGTGTCCGTGTGTCGACACAAAACTCGAGCCTTCTCCCCCGGCGTCCGTGTCAGACGCCAGCTACGTTTGTGCCGTCGACTACGCACCGTGATTGTCGCAGCCCTACCAGAATAATATGTCGTTACGTGGGCCGATCCTCAAGATAGTCAAATGCCGGGCCGACCGGGCAGAGGTAAAGCAGGCGTTAAGCACTTCCCATACGTGGGCCGATCGCGAAGATAGTGCAATGTCAGGCCGACCCGCGGTGGAGGTGCAGTTCCCCGTTAAGGGGCCCACATACATAGCTTCGCTGATCATCTTTCACAGAGTAGAAGGGCACTGATTTGTTTATTCTTCGTTTTTATTGCGACGTAAACGTGAGAATCTCTGGCTGCAGAGGCCAGAACCACCGACTAAAATAAATACGTTTGAACGACATATGAAAAATTTTCCGACACCTAATTTGAATATTACCGCAGAGACAGGAGGTGAAAAAGTGGGGCAGGGAAAAAAAGAAGAAATAAAAAAGCTCTGGCACTGCGGTTGGAGGGTAGAAAGCTCCATATATCTGAGAAGCCTGTACTTGCTATTTGCCGTAAGTGGATTTCGGGTTCTTCGCAAATAGACGTGCAAAAGACAACACGCTTTGCTCAACCTTTTCGTATGGTATTAGATAACACATCACTTTGCAGAAAAGGCGCCCGAAGCAAATAAACGTTTTCGTGTTGCACTGATCCTACCTCTACTTTCCTCAGTTCTGTCTCTTACCCTAAAGGGTCCCTCAAACGGTGTTTGTCCTACGCCTAGACACGGGGGGTATCTCTCAAAGAACGATTTCTAAGAGGAATTTTATGTCAGCGCGCTACAGCAACACAGGTATAAGTGGATAAACATTACTCTCCCCTCCAGCCGCGGAGTTAACCCTCAACTTTCACATAGTGAGGCCATTCTATGTCCCGTCTCCTCCACGTGATGACGCGAGTGTTGTTTACTTCCGGCTGATTTGAACCGAGTATGCTTCCGCGTATCTTTCCTACGCAGTTTTTATCGTTCAGCCTGGGCTACGTGGAGCGAAATTTCAAGATGAACTGCGCGCGCCCTGTGCAGAAGCGGCGGCATTAGGTACAACGTTCACTGGCGTGCTTTTCATTCTTTTTTTTTTTTTTTTGGTGCTACATGAATTAAGAGAGATGGATGCTGCCGTGGGCATTCGCTGCATTGCTGCGAGTGTACATGTAATGTACAAACTACAAAGCAGCACCCTCCTGCAGTGTTGATTTGACAACCGTCTAATAACATAAAATATCTAACATGTGCGTTTACGACTGTTTCTATATTACGCTCTAAATATTTTTTGTAGCCGTCAGCGGAAAAAGAAAGCCATGTCGCTGAGTTGTGAATGTGGCGAAATGGGCTATTCATAACTCTACAATATCTACAAGCACGACGTCGTGGGATCAAATTCCGCACTCAGTGACCCCATCTCAAATGGGCGAAACACAAAAATGGCCGTGTACCGTGCATTGGGTGCACGTTAAATAATACAAGAGATCAAAATTAATCCGGAGTGCCCCGCTATGACGCGGCTAAAAGTCACACCTTGGTATCGGCACATAAAACCCCAGAATGTAATTAAAAAATTGAATGCAGCCAGACTTGGTTGGAAACGCGGACGGCAGAGCTGCAGAAGACGAGCTTTCTTATTTGCGTTGGCTACTTTTGCGCTGCTTTCGAGCCCACGCTTCACGTCTCTCGTGTAAAAGGCTATGCATGTGACTATGACAAAATTCTCCAAACGGCATGTAAAGTGGCCATATGCTTCGCACATCCAAGCCGAATGAGGACTTTCAATTCCAACTTGTTAAACACCTCCCAAGAAATGTCCCCGATAACGGTACCTTCTTTCAAAGAAACTGAAGCTGCTTTGTTTACAATATTTGCAAAATCTAATATCTTTTGGTATGGCGGTTTAGACATCCTTGCTTCAAGCTCCTGTACACTCTGAACAAGTATACGCGCAAAGCCATTATCGCCGCTTGAACGAGGCGGCCACGACAACGGCGAAGAGCCCGGCCGATCAAGCAGTGTGGTGAGCGCCTCAGGAGGGAAGGAAACGGAAGAGATACACTTCGTGTGCTGTAGCTTTCAAACTGAAACAAATCTAAAACCATTGCCCAGAATATCGTTTAGATAGATCAGAAAGGGTTAGCTGGTAAAGAGCCGGCAGTGAAACTCCCAACTGTTGCTTAATACTGGGAAAAAAGGTGGAAAGAAGAAATGGAAGGAAACGATGTTAACCATGAATATGTCTGGTTGGCTACCCAGCTCTGGGGGATGGGAAAGAGGGAATAGAAAGCTGAGATAGAGAGACGTGGGGTGGGGGGTGGGGCGAAAGGCTGTGATCTTGCACATGCACGCGAAGGGCCTGAGCAAGTCAAACGCGTCCACACTGGCCAGTCGCCCTCAAGAAAATGCCTTCACAGCTTTGTGGGCCTACTACGATTGCGGACAACTTTCTGTGGCTATGAAGGGTAAGTTACTGAGGCAAAGCGCACACAAGTGAGAGCGCTTCTGAAAAAAGTCCCGCGTTTTAATCCACGTTAGGTTAGGTTGAGGAAGAGAAAACATAAACACCGCATTAGCAACAGTTAAAGAAAACAGAACGCACAACTGAGTGTAAAAGTTTACATATTTTGCGGCTTTTCCTTCCCGCGTCAGGGTAAACGTCAAACCGTCGCACTTCGCAGCTGCGTCTATTGAGCGTCTGTTCCGAGCAACATAAAGCACTCTCAACACTGCCGGACTTTTTTCGCGGTAACAAATGTGCCGCAGCCACGCGCCCGTAGCTTTCCCTTCATAGCCACAGAAAGTTGTCCGCGAGTATTGGAACGTGAAAGCGTATAGGGAGGTTAATTTCACTTACCTCCGCACCTCAAATTAAACAGGCCGCAGCTGCTAACGCTACGCTTGTTACAAACACACACCTATCCCAACTCCGCCACGTTACACATCATCTATACTCGGACGTCTACCCAGACGATGCGTGCCCCTCGTGCGGGGTCACGGCGACACACGCGCAAGTGAGCTGGGAGTGAAGAAACGCTCCGCCCGACTCTACCTCGGGGAAGTGGGAGAAGACCCTACGAAGCCCGCTTCTACACGACTAGCAATTGGACGTCCAGCGGGCTCGCGCAGCGGCCGCCAGGTACTCCCTGTTGGTCCCTGCGTGGGAGACGCCCACTGCGCGCTGACGTGCGTCATGCAGTACCTTTATTAAAGTTTGTCCAATCCAGTCCAAGGGACAGCAGCTGTCGACTCACGCTCGCCATTGTTGTTGCAAAAGGTCATCTCCTTTTTTCCCATGTGAGACGTAGGGCGCCTGATGAGGCGGGCAAGGAGCGCTTGTTCTTCCGGTACCCAGTGAGAACGCTCGATATGGCGTAGTGCTCGCTCAACTGCATATAAGCTTTACGCCACTTACGACACACTTCCATGTCACTTATGTCACGTGCTGCGTTATGTCACTTGCCACACTTCAAATCCGTAGTTCCATCAGGCGGCTAGATAGAAAGTTCTGCAGAAAATTGTACAGGTGACCTCCTATCTCAGCACCCGCAAGTGTAGAAAAATTCACAGTGTACGGGAGGCAATCAAAAGCTTGTAGGACGTCTAGGAAGAGCTTCTAGGCACAGTACTTGTTTGCTCAAACGAATTGTAGTGATGATGCAAGATACGCAATTATTGTTTTCGACAGTCGAGCTACGTCGGCGTCTGAAACCGCTGAAAATGTCTACAAAAATACGCTGTTTTTGCAACCTGTGATCTAAACGTGGTAGCTTCATCACGTTAAAAGCAATCAATATAGGCCTGCAGGATTTGTTGTATTTTGTTGAACATCCCAGTTTTACAATGGGTTTAAAAGACACGATTTCCATGCTACTGAAACTTTACCAGTTCTGCCCACTTTATTATACATGTACTCTTTGAAATCCCGCTCTGTTCGTTTGGGCAAGAACACGCGTTAAGCTTGGCGATGATCAGACATTAATAATTGCGTGCAAGGAACAAAAATGTTTACAAACCAGCACGTCCTTAATACATCAATGCTCAACACAGACTTTAATATGTACACCAAGCTTCTATTTCATTGTTGCCTTGCTATCGCTCAGTATACTCCACTAATAATAATTTTAAAGAACCGCATGCTACACCGTCTCTTGTCTTCTTTCCTATCGTCCTGCGTCCGCGGAGGACTGCTTTCTGCTCTACGCATGCTAAAAAGCAAAGCGCTCGCGTCAGCGACGACAACCCGTCCACGAAAATAATTACAATCGAATGACTTGTCTACACGTTGTCACTACATGCACCCCAACGCAAACTGCTGAAGCCCACATCGAACATAGCATGTACACGCGCTGCCTTCATCATGAAGCGGGAATGTTAATTCGCCGACCACGACACGCAAGGCGGCAAAGACAAAAATAAACGATGACTAAACAGAAACACGTGTGGAGAGGCACGTGAGCGTGTCACCTTCAAAAAGGCTGACGGACATGTACAGGCAGAATTTCCATCAGACAGGAAAACCGAGCGCCGCCAAGAAACGCGCTGTACGCATTCCTGCTCTTTGCCGCACTTACACACATTGCAGGGCATTCAGAGGTGGCGCGCAGGCACTAGACTATGGTCGCACGCCCTCGCGCTCGAGACTGCGCGCTCGCACGGAAACATCACCCGTCAGCGGGCAATTGCTTGCCGTGACATGCACGCTTCGAGGGTAAATAACGGTGCGCCGTTAAGCTAAGCATCGTGAATTGTTGGCGCGTGTGCGGGAACGCCAGAACAATGTCGCGTCGCCTCTTTCGCCCCTTTCCTGCAGATTAAGCCTTGGCCTGCTCTACTTACAAACAAATATACATCGTAAGCAGAACAACTATCATAACAACGCCGAAAGCATAGAGAGAACGCCTCGGAGAGCCGCAGGAGACAGAGCGGCAATGGTTATCGTTTTAACACACCTGAAGCAGGATGTACCTGCGTGCAGAAATAGACGGAAAGCAGAGGTAACTTCCAGAAGTCAACTTGAAATAATTCTGGGGTTTCGCGTGCCGAAACCACGATTTGATTATGGGTCACGCCATATTGGAGGACTCCGGATTAATTTTGACCCCCGGGGTTTCCTTAACCTACCCTCAATACATGTGACACAGTCCTAGTTGCATTTCGATAATAGAAATGCGGCTGCCGCGTTAGGATTTGAACCAGCAACTTCGTGCTTAGCCAACGCCTTGGTTTCTTTGAAGATACGCTCGCAGCTGCATCGTGCGCAATGCTTCGCCAAATGTCCTGGCGACTGTTACATTTTTGTCGCATGCTTGTGTTCTTAAAGCACGCAAAAGAAAACAGGTTTTGAATTTTGTCGACAACCTTGTGTACAAGATACGTTCCACGTGCGGAAAAGCATAGATAGGCCAGACAGGCAGATGAATTAATATTAGGTTAAGAAAACACAAGTATGCGAAAAAAATGCTACAGTCACCAAGACATTCGGCGACGCATTGGGCACGATGCACCAAGGCGTTGGCTAGATGCAAATCTAAAAAAGCTAATGAAATTTTGGAAGCGTATTTCATGCTAAAAATGACTCCGGAGACCACGCTAGCACACCTTTTGCAGCGCTGGGAGAAGCAGATTTGATATTCATAGACGGATGTTAGAACAACCAATACTTGTCATTGTCAAATCAGATGTGCCTAGATTGGCTTCTCTTTCGTCTTTCATCTCGTTTTCTTTTTATTTCCAGTCAGCCTTCGCGTATATATTTGACGTGCACCAGCGAATAATAAACAGTTGAAAGTTTGCGCACATGTATGTCTTTCTTCTTTGTGCTTCGTATAAGCAGTATAGCGCAGAAAGCAGAACGAGTTTTACTATTTGCTTACAAATGTTTACATAATGCTATTGGATACGCTTCAATCACACTAGCCTATCAAAAGCGCCCACTACGACCTACTTTGTCCATACCACTTATACGTGCCATAAGCATGGCATAACTATGGATTACATGTTGCAACGAAACTTTGAAACACTTTACTTCACAGCACCGCATCGCCCAGATGATCTTATTTGTACAAACAGCCTCTTAACTTTCACCTATTTACCTTAAAACGATAACTCCTATTTTAGCGAATAAAAATTGTTTCCGCGTGATTCTTATTCTAATCCCTGCTCAAAAAGTATTGTCATATCTGTATCTATTTCATACATCCTGCAGTTCTTTGATAGTCCTATATGCTGGAAAATGGAGCCATGCTACTCAGTCGTGTACATGCTAATCACTCGTGTGCAAGGTTTGACTTTGTAGTCCATAAAGTGCGCAGCATCCTTCGTTGGTGGTTCCTTGAGCCTTTGTTTTTAAGTATGGTGTTTCTTGGCGTCACGCAATCGTTTCTGTTATTATTGCCTTGTATTATTGCCTTGTACTTTTCTGTGCTTCATGTAACAACCACTCCTGCCAAGGGCCTCCAAACGAACGCTAGCAGTATAACTAAAATAAAGAAACTTAAATAAATAAATAAAGTCTTGCACTGGTTTGGGGATTTTCACTGTATCAAAATAGGCTGTCATGCATCTGTAATGAAAGAAGATATTGATTTATTGATCTATATTAAGTGTGAGCTAGGTGATCTTAAATATGATGATAATTCTTTGTGTAACGCAATTTAAATCCCATCCCTTCCTTCCCTATACCAAAGCACGAGTATCCCCTTGTGAATATTGCCGCATGCAAAGTGGCGTAGATGAGCACATAATGAGCTACTGTGGTGCAATTGCGGAGCCTACCTTGAACCTTATTAAAGCGCGATACATATCCCTCACATACCGGGAGCGTATAATGCTCTTAGACCACCTTGGGATAAGGCTCGGGCGTATGAGGTGTTGCTCCTTTAACACAAAACAGGAGCGTGCACTCTTCGCAAATTGGAATTATGGATGCAAATTGAGGGCATTCCACGAGAGCCGCACCAATAGCGTTCCGCTATGCTGGACGGCCAAAATCTTTAGGCGCTACATTTTTTAAAGGATTATGTTAATTGTGACTATTGGTTGTGATAAATTATTCTGGATTGCCTAACGTATTAAATGAAGGAGTGTTGATGATGATGATGTGTTGTGTTTTGTGGCGCAAGGGCCAGGTTTGGCCAAAGAGCGCCATGACACGTGGTAATGTTGACGATGTACTATGGAAGATGTGACTTGGCTGTAAAGTGGCCTAAAAATATTCGCTGTAAAGTGCGTAAAATCTACGTGCTATAAAATTGTGGCGATGACTAATGACGAATACTATAAACAATAAAATCAATCGTAGAAGAATGATGAAAAATATAAAATATAAAAGATGGTAGAATTACTTGGAGCACTGCTGCCTCGCCAGAGCCCTTGAAACACAAGGGCCTGGAGGCATGTGCTATACGAAATAGCTTTCACAGCGGCATCCTCTGGAGAGAGGAGACGCTATGAACGTATGGGGCTAATTACATGTAAAACAACATCTTTCAGATAACTTAGGACTGCGTTGGTGTCAAATAGCGGTTCGGGGCCGAGTAACATTACTGGATGAAGGGGGATCTGCTGCCGGTATGCTAGGGGAAAATGTTTCTTTCTCTCAGATTCGGCTGCCCGACACTCCAGGAGGACGTGGAGGACGGTCAGCCTCTCCCCGCACCTACCACAGGTTGGAGGATCATTTTCAGTGAGTAAAAAGTTATGTGTGCCAAATGTGTGTCCTATTCTGAGGCGACAGAATAGGACATCTGTTCGCCGTGATTTTGTTACGGAGGGCCAAGACCCTAATTACGGCTTTATCACGTGCAGTTTGTTATTTACTTCTGCGTCCCACTTACGTTGCCAGTGATTTCGCAGTTTCCTTCTTAAAAAAGGCTTCAGGTCTGTGACAGGGACCGAAGCAGCAGGATTAATTGCATGCAATGAAATCGATGTGGCCATCTGGTCTGCTAGAACGTTACCCTCGATGCCCCTATGTCCAGGCACCCAGCATATAATGACATGCTGTTTAGACATATACGCTCTACAGAGAATAGAATAGAGCTCAGTAATTACGGGGTTTCTGTGTTTACAGTGTGACTTCAAGGCTTTCACGACGCTTAGGGAGTCTGTAAATAAAATTGTTTTTTGAATATTTGATTTTCTGATATGTTTCACAGCCGATAATAGTGCATGGGCCTCAGCCGTAAATATACTTGTTTCAGGGTGCAGTACACCTGATTCCGAGAAGGATGGACCAATGGCTGCGTAGGAGACCCCGGCATGCGACTTAGAAGCGTCTGTGTAAAATTCTGTGCACGAGTACTTGTACTGGAGCTCCAAGAAATGCATTTGGATATGTGTCTCTGGGGCATGTTTAGTGACCTCTACAAAGGATGTGTCACACTCTATCAGCTGCCACTCCCAGGGCGGTACTAGCTTTGCTGGAGGCATTAGGCGTTGTTCCAGAACTGGGATATCCATTTCCGTGCTAAGTTCTCTTGCACGCAGTGAGAATGGAAGTCTCATAGAGGGTCGGTTATGAAAAAGTGTTTCACACGTCAAGTCGTTAACGGTTGTGAAACACGGATGTTCTTTATTAGAGCGAACCTTGAGAAAATATGTTAAGCTGATGTTTGTTCTCTGAAGATGGAGTGGCCACTCATCTGACTCTACATATAGGCTTTCAACAGGGCTTGTCCTAAATGCGCCAGTGGCCAGACGGATACCCAGATGGTGAACGGGGTCTAACATCTTAAGTGCGCTCGGTGCGGCAGAGTGGTATACTACGGCACCATAATCTAACCGTGATCGAACTAGGCTCCTGTAAATATTCAATAAACACTGTCTGTCGCTACCCCACGATGTGTGGGATAGTATTTTAAGTAAGTTCATTGTTCTAAGACATTTTTCTTTAAGATGTTTTAAGTGAGGAATGAAAGTGAGCCTGGAGTCAAGAATAATACCTAGGAATTTGTGTTCTTTGTTGACAGGAATTTGTTGTCCGCCCAGTTCTACACAAGGATCTGGGACCAGGCCTCTCTTTCTTGTGAAGAGAACACAAGAACTTTTGTGGGGGTTGACCTTAAATCCGTTTTGGTCTGCCCATTTGGAAACCTTGTTCAAGCCTTGCTGTACCTGTCTTTCGCATACTGTGAGGTTGCAGGATTTGAAGCCTATTTGAATGTCGTCCACATAGACGGAATACAAAATGGCCGGTGGTAAAGAAGCACGAAGCGTTGTCATTTTAACAATAAAAAGTGTGCAACTGAGCACGCCTCCCTGGGGTACACCAGTTTCTTGTGTAAAAGGACGTGACAGCACATTGCCGACTTTTACACGGAATGTGCGATTGGACAAATAGCTTTCTATGAGGTTTAGCATGTTACCATGAATGTCCATTTCTGCCAAGTCTCTTAAGATCCCGTATCGCCACGTTGTGTCGTATGCCTTCTCCATATCGAGGAATATGGATAGGAAAAACTGTTTGTGTACAAATGCGTCACGGATGTTTGCTTCAATACGTACAAGGTGATCAGTTGTGGAGCGCCCTTCCCTGAAGCCACACTGATAAGGATCAAGTATTTTGTTCAGTTCAAGGAAATGGATGAGTCGCCGATTAATCATTTTTTCAAACACCTTACAGATGCAACTTGTGAGGGCTATCGGGCGGTAACTTGCCACTGAGGAAGGGTCCTTGCCTTGTTTCAAAACAGGGACCACAATGGCTTCCTTCCATGCGGTTGGAAGGTACCCTGCATCCCAAATGGTGTTGAAAAGTGTGAGTAGTGTAACCTGCGTGTCATTATGTAAGTTTTTGAGCATTTCATACATGATTCTATCAGATCCTGGTGCGGAGCTGTTGCATACGCTCAAGGCAGCTCTCAATTCAGCAGTACAAAAAGGATGGTTATAAGGCTCATTCTCTCGACCTTTTCTTCTTAATGGCTTACGTTCTTCTGTTTCTTTGTATTTGAGAAAGGACTGTGTATAATTTGTTGGACTTGACACGCTCTCAAAATATTCCCCAAGTGTGTCTGCCTGGTCTTGCAGTGTATCGCCCTGTGTGTTTACCAGGGGGAGTGAATGTGTTTGCCGCCCTCTAATCCTATTTACCCTGTTCCAGGCTTTGGCCTCATCCCTAAACGAGTTAATACTCGATAAAAATTTCTGCCAACTTTCTCTTCTGGCCTGTCGGCGGGTTCTCCTACCTTGGGATTTTATTTTTTTAAAGTTGACAAGATTCTCAGCTGTGGGAGAAGCTCGCAGCAACCCCCACGCCTTGTTCTGATTCTTACGGGCGGTCCGACATTCGCTGTTCCACCATGGTACACGTGGTTTGCATGCCAAACCACTTACTTCGGATATGCATTTTGACGCGGCATCCATTATGAATGCTGTAAGATAATCCACAGCAGCATCAATTTCTAAAGAAGACAGGTCAGCCCATGAGATGCTAGAGAGAGATCGAAATTTCTGCCAGTCGGCTGTGTCTATCTTCCACCTAGGAGTTTGTGGAGAATATTCGTTTTCTTTGGATGTTCTTATCAGTATGGGGAAGTGGTCGCTCCCGTAAGGATTGTTCATAACTTCCCATTGGAGTTCAGGCAGTATACACGGGGAAACTAGGCTGAGGTCAATTGATGAAAATGTTCTGTTGGCGAGAGAATAATATGTGGGTGCCTTCTTATTCAGCAGGCATGCACCAGAAGAGAAGAGGAACTGTTCAACAAGACGACCTCGCGCATCTATACGAGAGTCGCCCCACAGGCTGTTGTGCGCATTGAAGTCGCCAAGAACAACATATGGTTCTGGTAGTTCATCTATAAAGGACTGAAATTCATGTTTAGTTAATTTGTAATGTGGGGGTATATAAAGCGAGCAAATAGTGATGAGTTTGTTTAGCAGAACAACTCGCACCGCCACTGCTTCAAGGGGCGTTCGAAGCTGTAAAGGTTGACATGCTATACTTTTATGTGTGAGAATCGCAACACCACCCGATGATGCGATGGCATCATCGCGATCTTTACGAAACGTAACATACGTACGGAGAAAGTTTGCGTGTCTGGATTTTAAATGTGTTTCCTGTAAACACAGCACTTTTGGATTATGTTTGTGGATGAGTTCTTGCAAATCATCAAGGTTTGTAAGGAGACCTCTAATGTTCCATTGAATGATTTGTGTATCCATATTTAAATTAAATTGGTGCTGTGTTTACGGAAACGGACGGGATGCCTTAGATTACAGAACCCTTTCGAGGCCCTGTAATAGGGGATTTGTTCTTTCTGGAGCGTTCGAGGGAGCCTCGCCGCTCCTTAGGCGCTTGGTGCGCCTTGAGGATGGGTGTAGTGTCCATTGCCTCTTGTGAGGCGCCGGACACGTGCTCTTGCGAGCGGGAAGATTTCAGAGGGAGTCCCGCCTTGGAGGGCAAGACCCCTGCGCCCACCAGCCCGGAGGTCGATGGGGCTCCCAGAGGGATTTGGCTACGCCGGCCGTTGCCAGCGCAGGAAGGAACCTCGGAAGTTGAGGCAGCCTCGGCTGCGCCCTCCTTCGGGGTCGATGGTTCCTTCTCCTCGGTTGACGGAGCAGCGCTAGCTGCAACCGTCGCGGGGGCAGATGGCGTGACTGCCGACTCACTGCTTGTGGGTCGGACAGCCGCCGGAGGCCGTTGTGACGCTGCCCCCTGACGCGCCACTTCGGCAAAGGTGGTCTTAGGAAGGTATGAAACCCGCCTGCGTGCCTCTTTGTATGATATGTTTTCCTTTACTTTGATTGTGACTATTTCTTTTTCTTTCTTCCAAGACGGGCATGACCGCGAGTATGCGGCATGCTCGCCATCACAGTTCACGCAGTGTGGAGCGTTTTCGCATGTTTCAGAGGCATGATCGCGAGAACTACATTTTGCGCATGTCTGCCGGCCTCTGCAGTTCTGGGAACTGTGACCGAAACGCTGGCATTTGAAGCAGCGGAGAGGATTTAGAACATACGGCCTGACCCGTAACATTACGTAGCCGGCCTCGAGTGTCTCAGGCAGAATGCTTGAGGAGAAAGTCAGTACAAGGTGCTTGGTTTTTATCTCCTTCCCGTCGCGCCTTAGCATGATTCTTTTAACATTGATCACGTTTTGCTCACTCCAGCCTTCCAACAGTTCGGCTTCTGTGAGCTCCATCATATCATCGTCAGAAACAACACCACGGCTGGTGTTCATAGTTCGGTGTGGGGTTACTGTTACTGGGATTTCCCCAAATGACTCAACTTTAGGAAGATTTTCAAACTGTTTTGGATCGCGGAGTTCCAAAAGGAGATCGCCGCTAGCCATTTTGGATGCTTTATAGCCTGTACCAAGAGTTTCAGTGAGATACTTAGATACCAGGAAAGGAGAAATCATTCTCATGGTCTTTTCAGGTTTGCTTGAATGAATTACATGGAATCGGGGGAAGTTTTGCGATTTCTTTCCAAGAAATTGGAAAATATCTTCGGTGCGCCCTCGTTTTTGAGGGCGATCAGGTAGTCGAGGAAAAGAAGTGGCCATTAGGAGTATGGTGTTTTCGGCAGGGATGGCCGCCGCCCACCATGGAGCCCAACCAGGGGACGACACAGGACGGAAATATTCAGTTCTGCGCACGCCAGCGGTACAACCCCGCTATAACCGAATACATATACCCAAGAGTGGATATAGTGCACAAGGTTAACCCTCGCTGCCTACGAAGTCGGAAGTAACACGAAAATAAAGAGAGGACAGGAAAGATTAAAAGTGAGAGAAAGACGAAGGTTGGAGGGAGAGAGAGAGACAGGAAAAGGCAACTACCGATTTCCCCCGGGTGGGTCAGTCCGGGGGTGCCGTCTATGTGAAGCCGAGGCCGAAGAGGTGTGTTGCCTCCGCCGGGGGGCCTTAAAGGTCCAAACACCCAGCTTCGGCTCAACCCCCAGGATCCCCTTTTCCCCAGACACGGCTAAGCCGCGCACGGCTACACGCGGGAGGGTCCAACCCTCGTGTGCTCGGGTCCGTGGTGTCGCAACACACCAAACGCCTGCTGACGCAGACGCCCCTGCGGGGGAAGGAGTGTTGTATGATGAGGATTGGGGATGGTAACGAGGTGGTTTCTTGTTAGGCATTGTGCCTTTTATGCAGCCTCCTGGGCAACAATGTGTAAGGTTATGCGTGAATAAAAAAATAAATGACAAAGGAACTTTCTTTGTGCGGCGACAAATAGTTGAACTGGAGATCGAATGTCGATAAAATGAAAAAAAAAGACATCAAGGCCATTCCGCCTTGCAAAGGTGGGTGCCCAGCAGAGCTGTAGATATCGTGGTAAGAAAACATGCAGCAAAGACTTCATTCCATCATTCATTCTCACTTAGTCACGACGGTCACAATGGCTTTGTGGTCGCTATGATATACACAGATCAGCATACTTGCAACTGCAAACACATTCTTTGATAATGTCAAATTGATGCACTTACGCCGCTGGCTGCCCGGTTGTGCCGGATCAGTGCAGCATCGCAAGCGATGTCTGCAAGACGAAACACGTACACCACTCCCTTTTCCTTGCTGACACATCCACAGTACAATCACTGACAACGACCACACGGGTAGGGTCATCGTAGCTAACCCACGCGCAGTGAGTAGCCATGAACCTGACGGGGTTGTGAGCCATTGCATTTTTTTTTCTCGCTCCCGGGGGTATGCCGTATTGATGATGATCATTTTCGTGTGCGGACACAAAAATTCTATGGTACCCTAGCCATATACAGCACCACTGTAAAAAAAATTACATGCGGGTGAAAACAATTGCATTGTGAAAAATTCAGCATCTAGACTGTTAAGGGACTAAAGAAAGAAAGGGCACATGAGCAAGCAAGCCACTGCAACCCAAGAAACAGTTCTCGGTGACAAGAATATACCGTTTCTCTTGGGCAGACTCAGGCCAGCGTACCTCTCATTCTTCTCTGTGAAATACTTTCTATGACTATGCTTTCTAGGCAGCAGACAGCGTTTGTGGAGATATTCAGGCTCTATGCAGTGTCTCCGCATATGGTGTGTTGAGTAGCGTGTCTCCCACTCATTGTGATGCGTGTAGCCGCTTTCTGTATTACCTAGCCCTATCATAAGGGCTTCGCGCTGGTCTGGCAACGTGAAGCCCGTTTGAAGTCAGTACTGAAGACGAAGCTATGCAGCACGAAGGACCCGACGGAAGAATAGTGCGCTTAGCAATGCCACTTAGCTTTGCCGATGCCACGAAGTTTTGCTCTCGTGGGTTGAAGTCCGACCCTCGCCGCCAATATAGTGACGGCTTGAGCCGCTCTTGAATGACAGGAAACGTGAACGTTAAAGCAAGAAACGAAGTGAACTTTTTTTAATAACGCATACGTATATATATATATATATATATATATATATATATATATATATATATATATATGTGTGTAGTGTAGCCCTCTGACGGTGTTCACATTGAAAAAGAAACAACTAAATATACAAAACTGCACACTTCGTAAAGGGCTTTGAGCATTCGGTATTTGTCCACTGTATGCATGTCGGGCACGGCACTGACTACTTGGGCAGTACTCGCGTTCAGCGGGACCGAGTTTTCCTTTGAATAATCTTTGGAACACTCACGCCATGTCATTCTTACTAATGCTTTCTGCGGTCAGTGAACAAATTATTGTTCGCGTGGTGCGCTTTGCAGAACACTGTATGCGTAATTTCATCTCGCAAACATTGCTTCATGTATGTCTAATCAAAAGCTAACGGTCTTCGCGGACGTATTCTGGGGAAATGCACATGTTAGAGGACAATGGCCGCATGCTGACGTGTACATTTCTCTCAAGTGTAGCGTGAGGTGTCCGCGAATTTATTTACCATATCGCACTTCATCATGCAACAATATGCACCTGGGGCAGAAGTAATGCTTACCTTAGTCTGCAGTATATTTTCCCATCGCCATGTAATCATTTATTCCGCGAAGTTAAGACGCAACCAGGGGGGAAAAAAGCTTTAGGACCGGAAAGAGCGTAACTTGTAACGAGTTTATTATATTTCTCTCGAAAAGCATTTTTCCGCCCGTGGTTGCGCCTTAACCACGCTGAATAAGATGAACCAACTAACCCAGCAACAAGCATTTATACGTTTTAATCATTTATGTATTCAGAACTTGCTGCGCATTCTTTGTCTTAGGTGTCATGTGATTTTGTAAGTTGCAAAGACAAAATCTAATAGTTGACATATGCTTCTACTATTTGAGAAGCTGATCAATAGTGCTTCTCGTTATAGACTCGGCAGGCATTGTTCCGATAGGCATTACCAGCGTAGAAGATGGCAGCCCTAATGGTTTACAGTCCCTTTGTTCTTGTTAGTATCCAAAATTGAAAGGTCAAACTCTGCTCAATCGGAATAAATCGCTATTCGTTGTCACGCTTTGGAACCCTATATATAATAGCGTCAGAGTACAGATTTGAATATCACGTACGCCATGTACCCCTGCTTCCTTTTTTTAACGAAACTTTCCTTGCCTCTTCTTCCGACTTTTACACTGCTGCTGCTGCTAACGGGGATGGCTGACGCCATCCGGGGATCGTTGAGAGCATGCATATACAGGGAAGGAGCGCAGCAGAGGGGACAGGCGACGTGAGAAACTCGCCTGGTCGTTTCCATCACATCATCATCATGCCCTTTGGAATTCCGTTACGCTACCACAGTACCCTCTACACTTCTGTAATTATCCCTGAACCAGCCACAAAAGCATCGGAGAAGCTGCAGCGCTTACCTTTCCACTAGCACGCAATAGTCTAGCAGGGAGGGAGATAAAAGGGTAAAAAAGGATGTAGCGAGAGGAGGCAGAGCATTACTAGAATCGACGCAGTCACGAAACGAGTGAACAACAGCCTTGCCACTCTTTGTTCGCGGCAGGGAGCGCGCGAAAGGGTAAAGGTAATCTAATAAAGACAGGAAACGCTACTATTGTACACGACAGCAGTTGCGGACAAACTGGATAAATTTAAATGTGAGGTGCGGTGCGGTACATTTCTTCTTTTTTTCTGAAAAGTAAACCCCATACAAATTTGTCGAGCAGTCGAATGACACAGGGTGCGCAGACGTAAAGCAGTATTAAAGCCCCGCAGCGTCTAGAGGACACGACGAACGCGCGGCCCATCAAATAAACACTTCTATACTTTTGTTGACGGGGGCGAAATGCAAGAAAAGAAGAAAAAAAGAAGAAATAAAGGCTCGTGTACTTATACGTTTGAGTACACGCTAACGAATCCAAGGTGGTCAAAATTAATCCGGAGTCCCACACTATTACGTGCCTCCTAATAAAATCGTGAGCTTGAAACAGAAAGCCACACAATCTGACTTCTGCCATGATGCGATGCGCCCGTTGGAGTCAATGACAGTACTAACCCTTTTTGTAGGCTATGCACAATGACGTATAACAATGCCTTAGGTAAACACGCCTGACCGCATGTGCTTCCTACTACATAGACAAACACAAGTAGTACACGCAAGGTAACGCCTAACATGAACTAACCACTTTCGTATCGCACTAAACGCTGTATAACCTAAACGTGCGCCCTAAAAATCACCGCCATTTATCCTAAGTCGACACATACAGCACAGAAACATTTCCCTCCATCGATTCCGACAGTGCGTGGGATCCGCATAATTTTTTTAAGTTTGTAACTTTTGTATTCTGCACATATTCCAGGAGACAAATCGTGTCTGTTTATTCGAATAATTAATGTGTGCATTTATTTCGGAACGTGTTAGCATAGGTAATGCTTGATAATTGCTTTAATATAAATTCGACTGACATACCACGTGTACGTATATACAGAAATGAGTACAACGAGACCTATAGAGACAATATACAGAACGCATTTTGAAGCTAGGTGTACCTCGATATCCACTATTCTTTATTGTTTCGGGAGAGGGGGGGGGGGCATATATACTGGTGAGTGGTGTTATCACCTGCTCCTCCTGCTGCCTGCATTCACCTCATATATTGTTCACTTTCAACCACCATAATAAGCTTTCGAGTCCCAGTGCTTCCGAAGCGCTCCTCTGCCACATTTTGCGTTTGCGGAAACAGGCAGCGCGTTATTGAAGATTAGGCAGCAGCGATATGAGCAGAGACTACGCGTGAGCCAATGGGCAGGCACTTGCACGTACAAACGGAAGCCGACCGCAAGCTCTTCACGTGCCACTGCCCACCACAACTAGTCAGCGGCAACGGTCATTGTCCTGTCTTGATGCAGCGCAATATTTCTTCTCTGCTTTCTGAGCACGCTCAGGCTGTCACGGCTAAGCTTCTAAACAACTTCGTGCAGCTCCCCGGCCTACCACTATTAGTGCTACTGAAAGACGCGACCGCCATTGAAACGAAAATCCCAGAACACTGCCTCTACAGCGGTGCATTCGCCGAGGGTACCACCCAGTTAGGCATGGCAAATAGCTTGACGAAGCCGTAAGCCAAGCGCCTATGCGTTGACATCTGACAAATGGGTGCGTCATCCCTGGTGTGAAAGGCTCCCAATGTCGCGCTGGGATGGCCCCCTCGTTATAGCTTTCGCCAGCCCGTGCGTAAAAGCCCTGCTTACGCCTTCCCACAGTTCTCCCTTCCTGCTTCATGGCTCATCTGGGGAAGAAAAAACGTCTGTGTGAGTAGTGCTAGAAATGCGTGGCGTGGGGCGTGCTAGCAATTGAGGGAAGGGAATAAAAGAGACGACCGCAACGTGGCGCCACTATGGTGGCCGCATGGATGATCAATCGCGGAGTTCTAAACGCTGACTGCAATGACTCCTGCCGGCGCAGAAAGACATCCCGGCCTGGTCGGTTGTGATGGAGAAAGTGGGATCGCCCACTGCCCAAACCCCTTGCCCCCTCTGTGCAACATGTTCTCCTCCCTTGATCGGGCTCACAGCATAAACGCTCTTTTTCAACACCCTTCATTTGTCTGGGAGTGCAGAATGAAAGAAACTTTCAGGAAATGCACAGGTGTGTGCGTTTATCTGCGTTTTTAATTATTGCTATGTTACCGTGCAACCAAACAATGGCCAAACATTTTGCCATGGTTTCGTTCCTCCCCTGACAGCGAAATGTGACTAACCAGAGGAGCCAAGTGAACAAATGTTTGACTCCTATATAGTATCGAGGTGACGCATGGCACTCTGATCCATTTGCGTGTGTTAGCTGAGAATACAGCATCAATCAAGGCAGTTCAATATTCGCTGAGCTGCGAAAATCAAACATAAGTACATGTTTGCTCAGTCACTATCCACGCAAAGCGCTCCTTTCCCACAAAGCTAAAAAATGCTACAGGATGTCCGGTGCCAATGCTTATAGTTTCAAATATATTCCAACCCAAACGAACAACATTATCAATCGCTCCTCTGGCCTTATGTCATGAGTCAACATTTCTGCTCTCGGTATTTGGTTTTCCTTTTACAGCGAAGTTGTTTACGGCTAAGGTTCGAGGAATTTTCATGTGTGGGAGAAAAACTTATGATCAGCAATGGTTTGTGCCATTGCTCGCACGTTCGTCGTCGTCTATTTCCGCAGCTTGCTCCCCTGACGCTGTTATGCCAGCGTTCCCATGGTGCCCCTCCCTGTGCGAAGGCTCTGACGGAACTGGCGCAATGCCAGTCGTTGCGGGGATTTCAGGTTCAAATACTTTGCCTCAATATATTGCGAAATAAAAACACGGACGTATATAACGAATGTGTGTAATGAATATGTAACACGAATGAACAGAAATGTATAAAAATAAAAGTGTGTGCGTACCTTATAGTTACGATGGCCACCGATCAAGACATTAAATTTGGTCGCACCTTTGTTAATTCTGTGTCGCCGCTTTGTCGTGTGCTAAACAGCTTCGCTGGTCATTCCACCTTCACAAAGTGGAATGGGTTACGATTTTGTTTTTATTTCAATTTGGCAAGAATTTATTTTTATATATCACGCTCTTACAGAATAAAAACGGCTTGCATAGAATATAATTTTATACCGTCATTGGGCCTCAAATCATCGCAATAACAAAAAGGACACGAGTACTTAAGAGTGTCTTCATAGAACGTCCAGCCAGACTCGCTTTCATATATAGACTTACAAGCCTTTTATATAGACTTATAAGTCTTTCTGCAGAAACGCAGAAAGCAGATACCAGAGATCTTTTATGTATCATTCGCTTTTTCTTCACTTAACCATCTGTTTAATTACACCCTGTCATACTTTTAGTTTACTCCAGTGCCTTCTTCTGTCCTAGCAATCTGGCTTGTCATTGCGAAGTTATAGGTTCCGCGGGCTTAACTGACTTAATGGATATAAAGCACAACGTTTTGTGTAGTGATGCACGCTTTACAGGCACTCTCCATATTCCTGGGTGCACGCGCGGGGGCACACACATAAGCGCAGGACGTTTTGCACTAACTCGCACTCCTGTGTGCAGTGATAGCGGTTTCCCTAATCGTTAAGACACGTATATAACACGCAAGCTATTGTGCACCATGACCGCTTATTATGCAAAAAAGAGGTGAGGCGTGCAGACAGGATACAAGAGTAGCTAAGTGTTGCCCTCTTCTCTACTCTTGTGTTCTGTGTGCACGCTTCACCTTTTTTTTTTTTTTTGCATAGTGAACCCCTACCAACTAGCTCAGCTTTCTGTCGTTCTAAATGACCGCTTAGCACTGCGATAGCAATATGATAGCAATACCATAGCGCTCGAGCGCAGTCACGTGGTTTAATTTTAAATTTCTCGAGCTTTCTTTAAACGCTGAAAAAGATTGCCACGCAGTATGTACGTTGCCACAAAATCTTATCTGTCGTTTCTGAAGCTCCTCAACAACACAATGATATGCACTTGACCATAAAGTGAATACTCAATAAATTTCATAATTAATCCTAATTAACTAAGTAAGCGCAAAATAAAAAGATACCCTAAGGACCGCCACATGACGGCAAACTATGTGCCATTAGCTTCATTCACCTGCGGCTAACCACTTTTTAAAATTCCTTGGTACAAGTAACGTGAAGCACCCAGTATACGCAAATACAGAGAAGAATTTGCAGTTATCGACAGTGTTGTGAATGTGCTTCCGTCCGGGAAATGCTCGCGAGAGACTAAGCACAGCGACGTTATTTGGCGTGTTCAAAAATACCGTTCTGCAAAAGAGAGTTCCACCCAAGGAGGTTAAAGAAAAACTGCTCGAAAGGTGAATCCAATGATTGCCCCTACTTCACCTAAAATAGAGCTTTGTTGGGTGATCTCCGCTCACAAATTAAGTAATTTGACTCTGCTATTGTAATGCTAGGCTAATTAGAAAATAGAAGCTGGCTTCTGAATATTGATGTTCTTCGCAACACAATATGCCGGGATATTCAGAGTTCACACTAAAACCAGTAATACAGAAATACACGTAGGTAAGTATCTGTCTGGCAAAATAAGCCATGATTAACCATGGAGGTTGATTAACTCGTGGAAATTTTGTGAAAAGCGCTTGTTGACCATTTTTTATAGTGTATCTATAGTTTGGTTGCGCCCCTCCTGCGCGTCTTAACCTTTGGGACATCGTTTCCACTCCAGCAGGTTTTCTTTAACCTCCTCGGTTCTGCCCCCGCTCATTCGTATACTACGCCACTTTAGCAGAACTGAGTGCACTTATGTGCTTTGTACGTCTCACGGGTGGCAATGCATGGAACTAAATGTTTCCTTTTGAAGCGGATCCTCTTGACGTGCGATTGCACGGAGGGCGGCCACGCGCACGCAAAGCGATGGGGAAGTTCGGGGCAGCAGACGACGCGCGGCGTCCACCTCCCCATTTTGGCTCGTGCGCTTGGTTTCTGACGCTTCCCCTATGAGGCGCTTCGCGCAGCATGAACGACGACGCTCGTCTGCTCCTTCTAAGACTGGACCGACCTTGTACGCTGTTGAATAACACCGCTCAGTTAAACGCGCTTCACATTGTGCTCTCAAGACGCGTTCCTTATTCCATTCGTTAATAAACCCATTAGAATAGGTCTTACCGCGTCAGGTGCTGTATTCGCAATAAAAAACTTTGATTAGTGCACCTCCGCAAGATTAGAAATAAAAGTAGGAATACTTATCCATGCTTCATGTATAATTGTTCTAACTGAAAAAGTACAGCCGGTACCGCGTACAGGTGGCAATGTTTCCTAAATATGATATGTATTACATGGATTGCAATACATTCCACGGTGAAATTTAGAACGTGGCAGGTAAATAACAAGACTGATACATTGTAGAAAGCCGTACATGTCGGAACGGCCGGGCTCTCTCAGGAGAATGTGAACAGACCGCTTTTGTGTCGTAAGGATCACTGCACGGAGCTCTCAGATATATGGCGGCAACTTCACCTGCACCATGATCATGTAGTTGTCAACGCCGCGTTAACAGCACGACTAAGCACGTATTGCAATTTTTTTGCTAGCGTTGAACATTGGTAGATTTACTGGAATAACTTATATCACGTGCATATTACGCAGAGAATGTCAGGTTAGCGGCGTTTTTTTTTAAATCAATGACTCCACGGAATTCTAAGTTACTATCTGACGGCCAACGCAGAAATCGAGCTCTCGTGGCTCTTGTTTGGTAAACAGTGATAGAAGAGCCCACTACCACCTGCTGATAATTCACAATTTTTTTTACTAGATGAACTGAAATGCTTTTGTAGATGCATCACGCCATATTAGCCTACACCACGGTGTTTCAGAGCCGACATAACATTTCAATCTGGTTTGCTACTTCTAGTGAGAATTCCAGTAACCTTACAGAAGAATTTTTCAAAAGTTAAGCCATTTATTAGTCTCAGGTAAGTGATACGCTCGAACAAATGTTTCCAACACTGCTTAAAACACACCCTGCTACCATAATTGCATTACTTTATTTTTAGAACCACATCGATTGAAACGCGACCAAGCTAAGGCCAATAAATATTTGTACCTGTTATTGCAAGCTATCATTGTGCCCTGAGCGACCCTCGACCATCGGCAAGACGTTCTTTACTCATTTCAAACAAATTTTAATCGCGTTCCAAACCGTACTGACAGCGCTCATGTACCAATTTGCACTTTACAGTTTACACGTACGTGCTCGAAGTTGTTAAATATAGGTGTGCTTCCACACTCTTCACTCCTTCACAAGCTGAAGCTGTGTGCGGGCATTCAGCGTCTGCAGCATCGACACAACTGGCCCAACGTCACTGGAGCCGTTTGAACCTAACAGCTTAACAGCCCTTGATGTGGTCCGTGCCTCCTCGTGCAGAATTTTGTCAACCTCTGCTTTGCCCTCACATGGGCTAACGCTTTCTACTTTTAATTAGGGAGCGCGCTTGATGTTTTCCCTTGGAAAACAAAGAAGACAATTTCTTTTCTTGCGTTGCACTTAAAAAAGGGGTACAACACTTGGCACTTGTGAGGGCCGCTATCAGCCGTGGTCTTCGTACCGCCGGAATTACAGACAAGTGAAAGGCAATCGTCAAAAATCGCGCTGGGACGCGCGCGGCTGCACATCATCTCATCAATCTCATCCTTGGTAACGCTGCTACAAACCCGTACATATGCACTTACAAACGGTGGGTGTTTTATGTATCAAAGCCTGCATAGTGGGCTATGACAGAAGATGTGATTACGCGTTTCGCGTTTACTTTGTCTACCAGGCGTTCCTTAAGTGACGCCTGTAAACATGTAGACGGGCGTCGCCAATGCTACATAAGCAGAAGTAAAGGATTTGTTATCGTGAACGAGAGAATTTGCGTAATATATGCCTTCTTCTCTATCTGGATAACATACAAGTCTAACTGGAGCGTAAGCCATGCGTAAATTCTTTATTGTCTACAAAATAACATGTTTGTACCGCAGAAAAACTTCCCGAGGGTCACATGTCGAAAACGCTGCATCACGCTTCATGCGCGCGCTTCGCTCTCCCTTATACCCTCCTGATAAATATTTATTTCCATGTTACGCTAATATGTACCTCTCAGATTTGAACCACCTCACCAAGTTGCATATTCCACTAAATCATGCTAGCCTTTAGTATGGGCAACAAAAGAGAATCACCGTTTCACAAATGAAAGGATAAATAAGTGCACACACTACTGCACTTATAAAATGTCGTCAAAGTTATGAATGTGAAATCCTAATGAAATTATTCATTGATTGCCGGTGCAATGGTTAGTTTTTACCCTTCGTGCCGTGCAGTGAACCGCCTTCACTTGGTGCCTTGTTAATAAGTGTGTCAAATTTTCTGCCAATGCAACAGAACTGTTTCATTCAACAGAGTGCAGGATATGTCGTTGTCAATATCTTGTAGCTCCTTACGGATACTGCTAGTGTAAGGAGCTATTTTTTCCACCACCATCGGAGGGTATATGCAGTGTTTGACACTGAGCGGCATTGAAGATGTGGTGGGCAAGACAGCAGTTTCGATCTTCACACATCATGCTACTGCGAAAGGGTGGTGATTCTCACACTTTCGAGTTCTGTGGCCAGTACCCAAAGCTGAGACCTGGCTAAAATATCTTGCTCCTTAAATAAACATGAGGCCTCCGCTTGGAATATCATATGATGACAAAATACGAAATACAGAGCCAAACTACAAGCATACGTAGCGGGGCAACAATTTGTTTGTGCGACTGC